>NC_135035.1:6060606-6363636 GCF_051020975.1 Osmia lignaria lignaria
CGATACATTGGCAACGTTTCCGCGAGCCGTAAAGAATTTAATCTGATCGAAGGGGGTTCGAACGACGCCAGGGGTCGTCGAACCGGAGGAATACCTCAGATCCGGGAACGAAACACTTCTACTCTGAAAAGTGATAAATTATCCACCGCTTATGAGCGATTTTTTCTTTTTTTTAAAGCTGACGCTGCGTTATTCTCACACATCGCGACACACATCTTAGAAACGCGATCTTTCTTCCGCTACCATCGATAATTCAATGGCAGTCTCTTACCGTGTAATGGAAGAAGCTGGCAAAAAGATGCATCTGCAGATCGTTTTTCACCGTCCTGAAAGCAGCTACGAATATTGATTATGCATTAAAAGAACGAGTGGATGTTGCGTACACTGCAGAATTGAGTTGCGAGGTTCATTTTACGCGTTACGGGGTTAAGGGGTTAGGCCACTAAGATTTTGAAAAAATCGAAAGTTTTTTTTGGCTTAAAAGGTGCCTTAATGTCTTGAAAATGATATGGCAAAAGATTATGGGTGGGAAAAATCTCTAAGTACTCGAATTTCGAATTCTGAAAACTTTAAACGCATTTTTCAATCTGGCAGGACTCATAAATCAAACAGATCATCACCAATCGATTTGAAAATTTAACAGTATATTCAAAAAATTTTTTCATTATATTGCATAGTTCTATTGTTACAAATAATTTTCTGGCGACCTTTTCTTGAAATTTTACATTTTATCTTAAAAATATATCAAAAAAATCCTATGTAGTTCGATAGCTGTTCTCATATATAATCGAAAATATTTTGGTTTTTTATCCTAAGTTAAAAATTGTAGGAGCCACTGGTCCGGTTGTTTAGCCCTGCAGAGCCCATATTTTGACCTGAATCACTATACAAAAATTAATTTTCAAAGTTTATTAGCTGCAGCTTACAGAATTTGGATTTATTCTATCATTTTATTTTTTTAAATTTTCTATCCTAAGTTAAAAATTGTAGGAGCTACTGGTCCGGTTGTTTAGCCCTGCAGAGCCCATATTTTGACCTGAATCACTATACAAAAATTAATTTTCAAAGTTTATTAGCTGCAGCTTACAGAATTTGGATTTATTCTATCATTTTATTTTTTTAAGTTCCCAAAGTATGCCTAATTTTGTTTGCTCTAGAGTATCCTAAGCTCTTAAAGGGAAGTTTGAGAATGTTCCCTGTCATTCAACTACGAAGCAATTGCCAGAAGCCCCCGCTTACCCTTTCGTCCTTTCACCCTCTCAACCATCGAAAAAAAAAAAAGAAATACGAAAAATATACAGAAGGGTGGACGGTCCCCATAATCTGATTAGCCAAAGTGTGTCTGATCGTTTAAGGCCGACCACCGTTTCATCGTCGCGCTATCACCGGAATGCTTCTGTTTACTCTCGTTCTCGCTTTGCATACTCGAATGGAACGAGGAGTGTTCCTGAATCCATTAACCGTCGTTTCAGCTTCCGTTTACTTAACACCCGACCACACCGGGCTTGACGTACTTCTGCCAAGAAAGCAAAAACCTCCTTTACATCAGACAATGACAAAGCGTCGGGTCGAAGGATCCTCTCGATTACATGGAAATCGCGATTCTCGTTTTCGTCGGTTCGTTCGGCAAACAACGTCTACGCGGTCTCCACTGATCGTTTTAGTTCGCTTTACAGGATAATACAGAAATGTACCCCCGCTACCAGCGTCCACTGTCAGCTGCAACGTCAACGCGAATTACGCGCGACCCGACGAACCGAAGAATCTCTCTCTGTAACAAACTTCTCTGCTGCTCGGTTAACCACGTGCTTCATCAATTTTAATTAATCCGGTCTCTTACGTAAACCGTCATTGCCAGACGTTTCACGAGTAACCAGGTAATCGGCTAATTGCCAAAAATTCTTATCCCTTTTCCATCCATCCACGCGTTTAATGATGTACGTTAAGCGTAGGTCAATCGAACGACGGATCAACTCGTCTTGATCGGGCTACGGTTTAATTAACCGATCGTGCCGACGAGTTTGCCTCCTCCGCGAACGGAAAAACGAGCCTGCACGGAAATCGAGCGAATTTGCGTGCTCGAACCGCAAGCGAATCCTTAATCGAGTGGAAACAGATAATGTCCCTCCTCTATCGGCGGAGGAAAGTCACCCTATTAACCCATTAAACACACCGATGTCCTATTTACCGACTCTTTATTTGCTCTCGGCTCGCGATCGAACGCGGCTCTAACCACCGCAAATCTATAGAGAGCTTCGTTTTTCTTCTGGCTCGCGAGCCGATAAAGCTTCGCCTACTTTTCTCTTCTCCAATTTTTCTCCAAATCACCAGATTTATCGGTCAACGATGCCAATTCTCGCGACCCCGAAAACGCGACGCAGGGTCATCGGAGTCCCGAAGAAAAAAGGAAAGGACGGGGTCAAGAAGGGAATATAGGGTCGAAAAACGTCTGGTCACCCCCCGAATTTACATATGTAATGGCCGAGTTGCTCGAACCCGAACGGGCGACTTATGCGAACGCGTAACGACCGCCATCGCGAGAAGTGCACTCAAGGAACTCCAATTCCGTGGAAAGTTTTAGCCCTCCGTTTTGGTGTCCCCTCTCGGCTTCCTCGTATAAATATTTATCGGCAGTAAGTCGAACACCAAACAGCCGGGAACGATACAGACGAATCGAACCGGTACGGAAAGCTCGCCTGGTAAATGAACAAACATTTGCTTAACTTGCATAGTTTTCGTATATTTACCGACAGCTGCATATTTATATTTATCGAAACCACCGGCGCCATTCGGCCGGGTCTGATTCTTGAAGAATTTATCGCAACCGCGGTGTCTGGTCGCGGTTTCGAACGCGAACTACGATCGTGAAAAGATTATTCGCCGAGGAAGTTGGCCGAAGGTGACGCATAAATTGCGCGGGCCACAGCGTTTCAATTTTCCCTGGTAATTTCGGGGCTTTTAAAAAAGTTCCACGTAAAATCTCATTTCTTTCCGTGGAAAGCAATATTTGCACGCGCCGACAAGCTAATATCGCTGTTTACTCGGGAAACATAATAATCGTCCGGCGTGCGAGCGAACTTTGCTGAAACGAAAAAAAAAAAAAAAGGAGAGAGAAAGGTGAAAATCATTCTTTCGAAAACGCGCGAGGATAGTCTTTAACGCGGATGCAGAACGTAAATTCTGCGGTCGACTTCGACGCAGGAAGTCAACGAAACTTTAATATTTTACCCGACCGTAAAAACGCCTCTCAAATTTTTCCTCGTTGCAGCATATTTTCCATTTTAGTGCCATTTTATGGCTTCGTTTTACGCGTTTATTTTTTTCTTTTGTCCTGCTGCAACTATGTTTTTTTTTGTCGCGTTGTAACGAGTTTGAAAACGTCTATTTGCCAGATGCTTGGAAGTCAATCACGATTTAGAATTTCGTGAAAATTCGAGCGTGTCGCGCGTCAGCCGCGCCAAGCTAAACAATTTGCATAATATCAAGTCACATCGGTCGAGAGGCGAGCAAATAAACAAACTTTCAGCTCCAAGTGGTGCTTCCAGCTCGAAGAGAGGGACAATTTTGCGACAATTTGTTGCACTCGAGACTCGCGAATTCGCAAAGTCGTCCGGCGTGCCGTCGTCGGGATGTTGCCGAGATTTTCGCTATTTCAGCCACGTTATCGTTGGAAATGTGTGTTAAGTAGACTCTTCGAAGGCTGAAGGGAAAAAAAGAAAAGGTAAAGCAGAAATCCATGGATTTAGTAAGGGACGCGTCTCGGGAAGGGGGGAAAGAAATAAAACACGAAAGCTTAGCGTCTCCGTCGTGTATTAGCATTCAGAGAGAATTATAATTTCAGATTTCGAATTAGCATTTCACTTACGTAGACTGGTGGACAGAAAAAAAATGAATATACAAAACGAACGCGATCAATCGACTTATCGCCGTACAAATACGAACGAGTTCCCTTCGAAACAATTTCTTCGGAGAAATATCGAGTGGATCGAGTCGATAACTATCGGTTCCTATCGATACGAGATTACGAAAGGTTCCGTGCACGATATTTGAAAAATTACCGAAGGAAAAGGTAAAACGAGAAGTTGTTAGTTGGCTGAAACTTGGTAATAGATACACGGCAAGCTTTCTTTAGAAATTAACGAGATCCGATGTTCTCGTCGACTAGGTCAGGTGCGAGAATCAGCTGAAAGTTTGAACAAAAAAAAATATCCTCCGAGCTTCGAATCAGCATTTTATAAAAGTTTCCCATTTCATTCGGGCCGGAGTGTTTCATCGAACGTTACCCGTTATATCTTCGAAATAATTATTTTCCACCAGGGCAAATATTTATAATTTACCAGGCAGACGGTCTTTGACGATTTCCAACAATATTTGTCGAGTTTTTACGCGAAACTAATTAAATGGAATATTTTATTGTAGGAAAAATCGTCGAGGAACGATACTGGTTTTCGCTTCGATAAAAACAATTGGATTTTAATCAAACGGCAAGCAAATTTTTCGACCGTTTCCAAATGAAATAACATTATTCGGAATTTTAATCTGCGTAGACACGAAGATGGCTGGTTAGTCGACGGCCATTGTGTCGGTTAATTTCAAAGGAAATAGAAGCGTTTCTTGCACGAGCACGTTCGACATAATAACATCGCATTCGAATGCAATGGTCTGCTCATTAGCATTTGGTGCCCCTTCGGACCCCTGTCACCTCTGACCCCGTCAACGAAACGGTTTCCCGTCGGTTACAGGCTCGCACACAAAGTGTGTTGAATCTTTTTTTCTTCCTTTCTTTCTTTCTTTCTTCCGTCGAGCTTCCAGGTTCACCAGCTGGTTAACGAAAGAGCAGTTCGCTCGGATCTTTTGAATAAAAAGGAATCGTGAGCTGGATTTAGCGATGGTCGAGCGCAGGAGATTTCATTCTTGGATTTCCTTGCTGGTCGCGCTGGTGAAAATGGAGATTCGAGGAACAATCGTGGGCGCGTGAGAACGAGAAACTTGAGCTTTCATTTCTGAATCTTTCTTTTTCCTTACTTCTCCCCTTCCCTCAGCCACGACAACCAACACGTTGGTAAAAGTTTTTCCCCGCTCGCGTTTCTCCAACTTCCGAAGAATCCTGGCTTGTTCTTTTCTTACAATTACCCTCGAACAACCGGGCGAAAGATTTTAAGACCTCGGATCCCGATAACCGATGGATGGTTATTTTATTTTAAAATTTGGCTGTGTTTCCGAATGGCCCCACCAAAATTGAGAACTCAGGTTCGGTATATAACCTAAATTGACTACAAGAAACCGATTAAAGTTGGTTTCAGAGCTGGATGTCTTACAGTTTTCGAGATATCGTGGTAAGGTTAGATAGGGTTAAGTTCTGTGTATGGCTAGAACTGCTACTTGTGAATCACGAGTGATTCGATCACGTTCGTTCCTAATCACGATCAAACCGCAATTAACTGGTACCTTTGACTACTCAAAACTTATGACTAACTGAACGTTCTTTGCACATTATGCTCAGATATTTTTATACAAGCTATATTGAAGCATTTTATAAAAAAGTAGTTGAATCAAGATCAAGAATTACGAAGAGCAATCATCCAAGATAAGAAAATCACGATCACGATCGTGATTCTACGATCACTGTGATAAATCACCGTTAGTGATTTTGCACGCCATTTCTAATGCGCAGTATCGGATAGCGCATGCACAGTATTGAATAGCGCATGCGCAGCATTGAACAGCGCATGCTCAGTATCGAATAGCCATACGTAGTCCCAAAATTGTACCAAAATTTCTTACCACGATATCTCAAAAACGGTAAGACATCCAGCTCTGAAACCAATTTTAATTAGTTTCTGATAGTCAATTTAGTTTATATACCGAACCTGAGTTCACAATATTGGTGGAGCCATTCGGAAACCATACAAAACTGTACCACGATATCTCAAAAACGGTAAGACATCCAGCTCTGAAACCAATTTTAATCGGTTTCTGATAATCAATTTAAGTATTTAACTATTAGATAAGTTATAATGGCCCTATGGGGCCATTCGGAAACGTATCCTAAAATTCCAACGGTTACACGAAATTCGTGAATTATCTTCCGATAGAACAAGAGGAAAAAGGAGGAAAATGAATCAAAGGACAGTCCCTTTGATTCTAACAGCACGCGCAGGGTTATACTTAACGATGAAAAACCGGCGATACTCATGACGGATGAAAAAGAGCCGTCTACCCAGTTGTAACGGGAGCATCGTCGAAAGGATTCTCGAAACGAGGAAAAAAGCGAGGAGAAAAATTTCATCCGGCTGTATGAGAAGCTGGAGTTTTCGAGTCGGCAGATGAACTTTGAAGGGCCTTGGGCTTGGATGGTGTGCACGAAGCAGAGACGAGGCCGATTCTTCGTTGGCCGCGGTTTCCGCGCGCGATTCAACGAGGACGCCTCGACATCCCAGCGAATTTTCGCAACCTTCCTAGGGAATTATGCTAATTACCGAGCTCGCTGTCGCGGCAACCGACCACCCCGAGTGCTTTCTTTCGACCGTTATAACGTTCCGTTTCGACCGAAGTGTAGCGAGAACAGCTCGAGCCGAGTTAATCCGTCTGGACGGATAAAAACGATAAAAACGAACAACCAGTTGGGTGGATACGGTGTTGCTCGCCTGTCAAACGCTCTCCGTCCTCGGGCTGCTTCCGAAGAAATCGATTTATTTGCTCTTCTACCGCCTGTTACAAACCGGACTTGTTCCAAAGGTAGTTTTTAACAGAGCAATGTCGCGCCGAACGATGTCGAAAATATTCGCCGGGCAAAAAAATTACTTTTGGATCAAACGATCCGAGAAGCAGTCCAGGTTTCACCCTCCATCATCGTCATTGTAACTCGGCTACCTTTTACACCCGCGATACCGTTATATTTTCGGATCGAATCCGACCCCCGATGAGAGAACGCGTTTTTAAAAGTGCTGTACACGTATGGGAACTGTGAAAAGCGTAAAGCGAAGTGAAACGAAACGGAAACCTGCTTCTCGCAAATGGACGAGTGTACGAGAGTAAATGGGAAAAAACCACTAACGATAAGATCAAATTTCGTTGAGTAATAAAACACGATTTTCGATTTTCCCGATGACAAATCTGCCGAAACGAATGTGCAATAAAAATCACGATCATCCGCCAATGGTCGATTACGTAAAAGCCAGGCTCGAACGGGAACAAACGCGAGGAAAGTTGCGAGCGTGATTAACGTAATGATTAACTGGAGCATCGTTGTCGATAAATATGTAAAATGTTGCTACACGTCCGAAATAAATCGTCGACGCGAAAACGGATATAATGGAGTGTGCGTTCAATTACAAATGAAATAGTGATCGAATTCTCGCTCTGTCGTCAAATAAATTACTTATTAATGAATATTACAAAATCACCGCACGTAAGACACGAGTCCGATTTCAAGACCGTGAAATTCACTTCATTCGAAACGTCGTTTATCCGTTATCAAACATCCAGTCAGATGATAAGTAACGCCACATTCTCGCGATTTGATAAGTTCGATCGAGATAGTGGCATAGCCGAAGATAACGAAGAACGACGCTTTTTATTAAAAAGTCGTACGAGAAAAAAGAAAAAGAATTTGATTGCGAGCGGGTTGCAGTGGTACGCAGGGGTCGATCTCTCTCGTTGGCGATGAATTAATCACCATCGAAAGGGCCTTTATCGTTCTCTGTTCTCCACGGCGAAAAGCAACCCGATAAAAAGGCTCGATCTCTCAATAGAAATTTCAAAGTCCGCCAATAATTAACCGACGAGCTCCTCCTCCTCCTCTTTCCTCGTTTCCAGCATCGCGTCTCTATCGCAAATCACACGCCGTCGAACGTGTCCCGAATCTAGTCCTTAATGAATCATAATTTCCCGATCTGCTAGCTCTCTTTTCCTACTCTCTTTTCCCTACTTTTCTTTTTCTTTTTCATTTTCCTCTCGTTCTCTCGTCGAGGAGCGACTGAAAACGAGAGGTGCACGGAACGAGCGCACAAAAGTACCTACCACCCCAGCCACGGGGCTTCGAGGCAGGAAAAAAAGTCGTGGGAAACCGGTGGAAAGTGGGTGGACCTGGTTCGCAAATGCGATATCTTGCTAACGAGCCAGTAATGTGCGGCGGGCCGCGCCAATAATTTCAATTTACCGGTGTCGAAGGTGGCGCACAACCTATCCACCGCCTAGAGAGCACCACTGAAAGGGCTGTATTACACGTACCTGGAAAATGCTTTCATTTTTTTCTTCCCTCTTCGCTCCCTTCGTTTCTGAAAAGTTCTTCAATTTCTTCCAGCTGCTGTTTCCCCTTAAAAATATCAAAAGCATACGTCGCTCTCTATCATCTTTTTCTAATTAAACTTTAGCTAGAAGGGATAGATTAGTTTCCGAATGGCCCCACTAAAATTGAGAACTCAGGTTCGGTATTTAACCTAAATTGACTATCAGAAACTGATTAAAATTGGTTGCAGAGTTGAATGTCTTATCGTTTTTAAGATATCGTGGTAAGAAATTTTTGTACGATTTTGGGACTACGTATGCGCTATTCGTTACTGCGCATGCGCTACTCAATACTGCGCATGCGCTATTCGATACTGCGCATACACAGAACCTTACCTAACCTTACCACGATATCTCGAAAACGGTAAGACATTCAGCTCTGAAACCAACTTTAATCGGTTTCTTGAAGTCAATTTAGGTTATATACCTAACCTGAGTTCTCAATTTTGATGGGACAATTCGGAAACACAGCCGAAGGGATTAATAACGACTGAGAGTAGTGGTCTAAATATCTGCTTGGAAATCCCAAAAGGATACCGGTCGCTGGATACGCGTCGATACTTGGTTCCCCCATCACTGGTCAAGTTAATCTCGTATGCAGTAATTATGGCCAAGTAAGATAGATCGGATGTTTCAATTAGCAGTTTGCCAGGCTCGATGCATCCGGGATGCAAGATGCACGACGTTGCTGGGGTTCCGAAACGAGATGCGAATTGAAAATTCAGGATGGAAGGTCGATGAATGGGGATAATCAGGTTAGCGGGAATACCGAAAGTAAAACGGGCATTCCCGGTACGAAAATAACGGGCTAGGTGTTTGTCCTCTATGAAATTATATTCGAACGCGATCGCTCCCATAAAATCATCGTCGAGCTGCAAACTTCTCTCTCTCTCTCTCTCTCTCTCTTCTCGGCTATAAATAAAGCCACTGCCACCGAAATCCACTTAACACAGCTAACTATAGATGCATTTAATAGAACGACGATATCTTTCCGTCGGAATAGCCCGTGTCGCGTTCTATTCGTCGATATATCATCCCCTGGATTTCCTTCGCCGTCCCGAGGGCACGGTTTCCACTTTTTACCCGAATTTCGAACGATCCTCGGCGACACCGACCGCCTCATTAAGGAGTGACGTATCGACCTGGGAAATCGGCATTATTCTCCATGGTTTCTTGCTGTAATCAGTGCGTGGTGGTATCGCGGGACCGAATCTGCGCGTCGTTACCCTGCAAAATCCCATGCAACCCATGGGACCGTGTCGATCTTTCGAACTCGAGGGGCTCGGAGATTGAATTTGTTGTAGTTTCGGGTACACTATCTTCGGTCGAGTTGAAGAGAAAACAGGGCCGGGAAGAACCCTAATATAGTAGCTGGAGACAACAATGGTCGGACTCGAAGGATTATCGTTCGATGATAATGCGCTTTAAAAAGAATATAAATTTTCACGTGTTTGGAATTATATTCTCGTGCACCCTCGAGAGGCGAATAAAAAGATTAGTAGGTTTCCCGGTTTACCCAAGTAGCCTGGTCATGCCAACGTCCCCGGAGGTTGACCGTATCAGTCGCCATAAATAGAAAACGATGGATCGAGGGTGGTGTTGCCGTTGTACAGGGGGATGCGAACCATCACCTACGTGTCTGTTCTGACGAGTTCGATCGTTTTTCTCTCCGGAAAAAGGAAGGTCCAATCGAGAAAACGAAAACGGACGAGGAGCCGTGGATAGGGAGGAAAAATGTGAAAGAGGGGTATATAAACGTGGCAGGGTAAAATACTAACCGTGGTGTGCATATGGGGCTCAAGGTTTAACCTTGACCCTCCTGGAACTCGAAACTCACCACGCCCTGAAGATATACACCACCCTCGATTCTCTTCCCTTTAGTTTTTCCTGAACGTTACTTTGATTTATCGTGGGCTTCCTTTCCAGTTTCTTAACGCGTACGTTTCTCGAAAAGGAACGCCATAAACACCGAAGGTTTTATGGTGTTTTCTTAATCTGTAATTCGTTGAGAAAAATAGCCCAACATTTAGGGTACTAATAAAGAGAAAATGCTTTAATTATTTAATGAAGTAAAGCGAATGGAAGACGCGCCATCGAAAGTTAAATAATTACATTTCCAGTTACCTACCCTAGGCTGAAACGCAGAATAGGTTAATTAAAGTGAGCAGCGTGTTACACGGCCATGTATACGCAATATTCGCGATCCGCTGAAACATTATGCAAACACGGTTAATAACGATCGTTTGTTTTTCCTCTGTTTTCCCCCGGCTTTTCTGTTCGCGCCAACCTCCAACGATCGCTCACCCTTTCGCGTCCTTTCTTTCTTTCACGTCTTTCGAAATCTATACGCGGAAGATTAAAAGCGTTTCTTTTTCCATTCGCCGGCGTTACAACGAGCGGCGAGTAGTCGAGCTTTTACATTATCCAGCCAGAAAATTCCAGCCTTATCTCGGTCCACAGTGATGTTCTCATTCTTCTACTCTCTCTGTTCCCCTTTCTCTCTGTCCTGGTGCTTCTGCTGTTCTTCCATTCTTCCGGTCCCCTGGCGACGAGTATTCACCGTGCTCTCGCAAATTTTCAATCGCATCAGTCATCGCGGCCGGTTTTGAATCGTTTCAAGCATTATCTGCATCTCGAAAAAGGTTCAAAGCACCGCTGCCAGATTCCGTCCTTTCAATTCGAGCCTGTGCGCTGTATCAACATTGCTATTCTTTTTCGAACGCTTACAGAACGTTGTACAGAACTGTACCCATTTCCTTTTAGTCTTCGCGTTTCCCTGTTTCATCCCTTTGCGGCCCTCCGCCAGACGCATCAAATTGGTGAAAAGGGAAAATCGACGAGGTGGGTCGAAATAACTTCGTTCGAGTTTCTGTAATCTTTTCGAACACGTTCGATTCGCGTACGGCATTCATCAACGTCCGTTTCTCTTGCGTTTTGCAGGTCCAGAAAACAGCTGGCCCGAGAAGGAAGGTCACCAACCATGGAATATAATTAGTACGCCACTTATGGACCGCCAGGCCGGCTATGGGTCCACAGAAAACATGCTCGCTACGTGGCACACACGGTGGAAGTACTTGGAAATCGGCCTTTGTGCGAACACGTGTGAACCCACGGACGACCGTGTTTCCTTCTTCAACGGGGCCTCCTTCCTTCCTCCTGCACGGCCACGAAAGGAACACTGGGAAATGGTCGATGGACGGTCGGAAAAACTTTCAAGGGGAACCAGCTTTTTTTCTTTTCTTTTTTTTTTTTCAGAAACGTTTGACACGTGAAGGCCTTCCTGTTGCTCCCTTTATCGGACCATCCAGTTTATTTAATCGCTGCAAGCAACGAGTCGGCATTTTCCGCGTATCGTGTATCGTTTGAAGGATGTAGCAATCGTGCGCGCGTATAATTATATAGCTTCGCGTTAAAGCATTTGCATCAGACGCAGATACATCGGTTCAATTCGCTTAATCATTGTCAGGGAGGTGGTTATATCCGCTCGTAATAGTTCCATATATAGGAATATTTTTCATAGCATTAACATACGCTATGAATATTTTTCATAGTCGACAGTTATTCGGAATACGATTATTTCCTTCTGATCGACGTCGGTCTGAAGAAGAGGAAAATGGATCCAATAGAAACCGTGTATATCCTTCGAGTCCTCCGAGGATGCAAATGGATTAACCATAGCGAAAGATCGTCCAAAGGTTTAAGAAACAACGAAAGATCGTCCAATTAACTTTCCGCCTTTTAATTGAATCTTATCCCCTTTCTCGCTCGGTTCGCCCAGTTTCATCGAGCTTCTCTCCAGTTAATCGTAAAAGTCAAAAGTTTGCTCGAGAGTAGCTTCGACAAAGGTAATTGAAATCTCGAGTACACGGGACGATTAATTGCGGCTGAGACGAGGAGCAGAACATTTCGGCGCACGGGCTCGGCTCGGTTTCTTCGACAGCTTGCAAATTGCCGCGTCGAGTGGCACCGCGAATATCGTGTAAACAGGGACCGTTGGCGAATGCTCGTCGAGACACGAGGTATTCTTTCAAATTTTTCAGACAATTCGTTCCACCGCTGGATGAGAACAAGCCTCTGCCGAAAGAAGAGGAAGAAGAGGAAGAAGAGGAAGACGAAGCAATTCCTTCGGACGTCGAGACGAAGGTACCCAGGTATTCTTTTTAAGGCGGAACACTTTACTGCTGCTCGTTCCACGCTGGTAATGGAGAATCCCCCAGCCGCCCTGAGGAATTAATTCGGGGCTAACGCCGAGACACTCCCCGATATCGAGTCACTTTCCTCCCACGAAGCCGGCGTTAGTATCTCGCTCGCCACCCTCTCGGTTAACTTTTCACCGTACTCCCTTGGCCACTTGGACCCGGACCCGGAACCGACGTTTTTCTTCCTTTTTTGTCCCGTTCACTGGAACGATTTCTAATTTACCCTCTAATTTGCTCGTGATCCTCGGATCCGTTTAACTAGGTCATTTAAAACAGAACCAAAAAAAAAAAAAGGAAGTTTCCGTTACCTCGTACATTAACCCTGGCCGTGTTTTTGGCCACGGTTTTCGCCATCAATTGTATCTTTAAGCGGTCGCGCTCTTTATTACCGAGAATCGTAATTTCCAAGATAAACAAACTCTTGGCGACGTTCCACGCGAATTAAGAGTGGCTCGGTATTGCGGAGCTTTTAATTAGCCTGAAAAAAAGAATCGCCAGGAAGTGGCGGCCTAAATTTTACAGTTAAAGCTCGCCGCGTTCGAGTGTGCCGAATAGTGGCGCGATTACCGTACCGGTTGAAAAAGATTTATCGCTTAAGAAACCGTGTCGTCATTCAAAGTAGCGAGGAAATCGAGCGGAACGTACGTTTTTACAAGATTCTTGGCGCGGTTCCTAGTCCTACCACCCCTCCTGGCCTCCCTCCCATTCTATCGCTCGATTCCGAGAACATTTACACAGGAGAATATCCAGGTAACAAATACTTTCATTAATCAAGCGTTCGAGCAATTCGTCTGTTTCTCTGTGCAATTAGAAGCAAGCGGCATTTAACAATCCATCTTTCGCAAAGCGTATTTTTCTCCCCCTAGGGGTGACGCGGGAACGTCGAAGGAAGGGAATCGAAAAGGGGCATCGGCATCGTGGCCCAGGGTGTCGTCTCCTAGAGCATCTTTAGCAGCGGACGTACGAAGCGCGCGCAAAAGAGATGAACGCGAGGACGAGGGCGGCCAGCGTCGAGTGAGAGAGAATGAGAGGGGAAGAAACGACAACCGGGAAAGAGAGGGAAATTCAAAGATGGCGCCACGCATATACTCGTGAGAGAGAGAGGGGTGACCGGTTACGCGAGAGAGACGATGACTCTCCGCTTCCTTCCCCTCTCGCTTCAACCACGACTGACCGAGCTGAAAGGTCCGAATCCGATCGTCGAATGGTTCAGTAGTGCGCGAGACACATTTCGTGTAACGTGTTTCGCTTCCTCTCGCTATTGGCCGATGATTCACGAACGTTGCCGCAAAATTGACGGAGGATACACCGCGGACCAATCCCTGATTCCGTTACATCAGCATCCGACTCCGTGGGTCCTCGACGATTGGCTCTTTTCGCGGATGCGTTCGTTGATGTTTCATCCGTCGTCGTCTCGAGAGTGCTGCCCGCTAGTCTCATGTTTCCTGGTGTTATACTTTCGACCGGTATAACGTGCGAATCGAGTGTGTGTTCAATCGTGCTTCCTAGACGAGAGATTAGCGAGAGAAAGAAACCGGGGACGCGACGTACCCTACGTACCGGGCGATGAGCCCCAGGGAGAGAAAGAAAGGGCGAGGAGAGAAGGAGAGAAGACACACGGGGTATTTTGGACGCAGATCGATCAGCCGCAGCCGCTCTCCGGTTCGCGCCATGTGACCGGTCAAAGACCAGTCTGTACGGGATTGGAGGTTAGAAAATAAGATTTATCGAGGGACAGTGTCAGTAAAGCGCGAGCGAGCGACCGAAGTGGTGGTCATCGGTTCTCGTTCGGTAGTGTGTTCTTCGACGTGTTGTGCGGATGCCGGGGTTTGAAGTTCGGTCTAGAGGGGAAAGAGAGACTCCGGCTACTGCGAATGTCGTTGTCTCGGGTCAGATGTAAAAATAAAAGGAAGCAGACATGTCTCAAGGCTATCGGACCGCATATTGTCTCGGCCAGGAGCGTAAAATCACGCGGTCGTCTCCCTGGCTATATCGTTCGTTCCTCGTTCCGTTGGATGGTACGCGCCCGCGCTCTTCTCTTCTCACCATTGTGTTGCACAATACGAATAATAACGTAACGCTGATTTAACGAAGTAACGCCGTTGCTTCGTACGATTCCTTGATAATGAGACAACGTAAACCGTGCCGGTTCGTTATCGTGAACGTTTAAACCTTCGCGTCTATTTTTACGGCGCGTCGATACAACGAACCGCTTAATTGCTCTGTTGATAAACCTTGCCCGACGCGTAGGACCTGTAATCGGTCGGGTTTTTGGTTCGTTTTTTGTACGAAACATGCTTTCAGCGAGTCTTTTTTGTTTCTCTCTTTGGGTGACGAAACAAAAGAACGAAAGAAAAAGGATCGTACGAGCCTGAAATTCTATAGGATATATCGAGTTTGTGTGTTGCGCTTGTATCGTTAGAACCGATGCATAGTTACAACTTTATCGAATGATCGATACCCGTGGAAGGTTAACGATTGCGTGCTTCAAACGTTTTTTTAATGTTTATTGTTTTTGTAAAATGCTTACAGAAGTTTGGTAGAAAAATGTTATCTTGTTTTGCATAGATTTTGAAGCACGTGTATGTCATAGTTTCACGGTGAACCACGTGTCTCCGTAGCGCTGCAGTAAATCTTCTGCGATGCTGGATCTTGGTCCATTTCTATAGAATAGATTTGCAAAATGTTTCGAAAACGTTTTGATGAATGTTAGTCTGTTATAGCAATGGAAAGCTCCCGTCGATAAGAAGAGTATAAGCTGAAAGCGACGTATTAAAAATTAATCCAACGATTAACGATTGGATGCAAGAACCGAGTGTATTAATTATAAAACAGTCTCGAAATGGTGGAATATCGGGAAGCTTTTAGTGGTTATATATCGTGCAGTTCATAGATAACGTACTTATCTAGGAAACCGAGATTTGCCTACAAAAACTTGGACTATTTTAGATTAATTTAAGCCGTTTTGAAAGTGTTGTGTAGAAGATATACCGCTTGTACAAAGTGCGTCTGGCATACCACGTAATCGAAAATACTTGTATTTTCGCAATTTAGAATCGTTCAAATCAACGAGAAAATTGAAGCCCGACGAGGTGGATAAAACTGGGTCACATTCGACTACTGATTTCTGAATTCACTGTCGTTGCAAAGTAACAACGTCGTTGAAATCGATATCAATTAAGCAAGGCTGATCGTACTTGCTGGAAACCCCATAAAGAGTAACCCCATTAACATGTTGACTGTCGTGAGGGTCACTGATGACAGGCGGTACAAATTTAATATTGCAAATTTAATTGAATAGTCGAAGAATAGACAAGAAATTTTTAATGAAACTTTAAGCAAAAACATTAAATTTGTGTTGCACAACATTAGGGGCAGTCAACGTATTATCCATAGAGTTTCCAATATTCAGAAATTAAACACTACGTTTGTACATCTCTTGTAAGCATTGCAGACGAAAACTAGCGAGTCTGGACCAAGGTTAGAAGATAGCGCGTGTTGTATAATAGCTACACGAGCTTGATTCAGGGCCGTAAGTTACGAGCACGTGAGGGGCGACACGGTCTATTTTTATCTGCGGCTTGGATACGGAAAACGTAAAAGTGTGAAGATTCCAAGGATAGCAGAGTCTATTTGGAATGACAATTAACAGATCTGAATGACATTTTTGAGTAACGTCCAGTTTGAAATAATTATAGAGTATCTTATATTCCAAAAACCAACATTGTAAATATAGTTCTTCATTAATCATCGAAGTCGTATCCGTGCTCGTAATTTTCTAATTGTTTTGAATAATGATGTGTAATCTCGATACACGATATACGTTGTGTGCAGTGGATATTATGTTGCACGAATCATTGTTAAGAAAATTGTAGAGCATTGATCAATTTTCTAAAGGGTGCCAAACTCCCGCGTTTACCGACGCGTCCCGTTAACAAAGCGAGCCGAATTTCATTCATAGATTTGACGGAAAAGGTGGAAAAGATCCACTGGTGTTTTCCATAAATGATGTAGTTTTATAAAAATGTGAAAAAATATGTCTTTTACCTCCGCGTCGCGTGGGGTTATCAAAGTCGCTTATCGGTATAGGAAAGCCGTTGGTTATTTACAGAGTAACCGATAATTCAGGTTACGTCTCACTTGGTCCGTTGTATTCTGGACGTTGAGTCACTGTCCATGACTCAAGGGGACAGAAATCTTGCTTGTCGAAAAGCGAAAGGCCTATTCGAACACGCTCAGTCGATATCTCTTTTACCGGTCGCGTTCCGAAGAGCTGCTGTTGTTGCAGCCTCACTGACAAAATATAGGAGATTAGCCGTGCTAACTCGGCACATTCTGTGTAATCGAGGCAAACATAAATTTCTTCTCCGATTAGATAAAATTACGCGATAAAATGCATTCCATTCAACATTGAGAGATACGGTCAATTACTCTTCCTCTATCAATACCGTCATTCATGGTAAAGGAGAAAAAAGAAAAAAATGCGGCCGAAGGGTAGATAGGAATATTTTTTCTTGTTGGTTTTAGGATCGATGGCAGTCGTAGACCTTCGTAAACGTATTCCAGGGAATTCGGTGAAGTTTTTTGGTAGCTTGGTGAAGAGGTTTCGTGCCCAAAGCCCCTTATCATTCTCCTGTCCGGTGTAGAATTTTTAGACGACTGGACGGAGAACTGATAAGGGCCCGAGGGTTACAGAATCATCGTGGGACTTGGCATACTGCTAGATGCAAATTCAAGATGGTGGGATTTTTAATAGAAACAATACATTATACTCTTACAGCTCTTTGTAATGTTTTACCGTATAATAAAAATCTGAAATATATCATTACTTAGTCTTATAAATAAAAAAAAAAGAATAGATAGAAACGCTATTACAAAATATTTTCTTTTATTATAATAAATAAATAGTAAAAGATCCTCTTCACAGATATACGTACACGTAATTGTGCTGTATCTTCCTTTATGTGAAAACATATTTTAACAATGTTCAATCAACAATTATTCTTGTCTTTTCTTCACTTGAGCAAATTTTTAGAACGTTGTATTTACGTTGTATTGCTTTTCGACGCGCTTTGTTCTAGCTCGTAATTAGGATTTAACTGAATTATTTGTCTAGGATTATCAATTTTTCTAGGTGAATTTTGAACGATCAAAATCGGCTTCGTTTCTTCCTTCTCCAAAAGCTGTCCCATTCCCATAATTTTGAGCGCAGGTACTGTCTTAATTAATGCTGCATTGGAAACTGATAGGTTTGTATTGCAGTCCATTCTCGGGAAAATGACAGGGTTCTTTGAGTGCGTCATTGACAGTTTTTTCTTTGGCATGATAGGCACTTCGGAAGAAGAAAATGCCGTTCGTTTCATCGAAGTTCCTATTGAAGCCGAATTATTTATTGTGTCTGAGTTTAATGATATTATTTTAGGGCCGAGTATTATACCATTTCCTGTAAAATACATCATTATAAATATATATAATAAATAAAATTAAAAGTAAACTGACGTTTTATATCAGTTACATTACCTTTCTGCATCGCCCTGGTAACGGGACAATCTTTATGAGCTAATAAAAGTGTTTTCAACTTGGCAACTTCTGAACGCAAGACCTTTATTTCCATTTGCAAAGCTACGTTTGTCTCATTCACGTTGGCGACCGTCCTCTGGAGCTGTTGTATCCACGCTTTCCTTTTCGCCCTTGCCCGCATTGAACTCGCACGATTACGTTCAAGAATCTGATTCTTTTTCACGTGGTCCTCCATCGTTTTACTTCGATTCTCTTTTTTTAAACTATTTAACTCATTATTCTTCCCAGAATTATTGTTCGATTTCAAATGTTGCAATTCGGTACTTTTTGTTAGAGTCTGTTTCAATTTCTGTAATGATACATGAAATATAAATCTAAACTTAATCGAATTAAGTTAAATTTCAATTAGAAACGTTTGTGCCCATACAATAAAATACCATTTTTGCTAAAGTTAGCGTAGAAACCGTGGATTTTTTAGCCTCTACTTTCCCAGTACATTGTAAAGGTGGGTCTGTCTTTATAACAACTGTTTGCTGTTTTAAAGATTGCGCGGTATTCGCGTAAATCGAATCGCAAATTGGTATCGCCGATAGTTGCATTAATTTTCCATCAGACGTTTTTAATAGTAGCTGCACTTCTTCGCCATTTATTGATCTATATAAAAATTTTGTTATTTTTACAATAATTTCAAAATGCATTATCGGCCGCCAAAGTCCGAATTGATCTTGGGGGGTCTCTTGCGGAGAAGCCGAAAAACTCGGAACATGGGTAGACACGTCCTTGTCTCTCTTGTATGCTCTTGCCTCGGAGAAACAAGGATAGTTTGTGTTTCGATTCTACTCCGCTAGAGAAGCTAGTGGTCATTTCTATTGAAGCTTAAGTTACTTACAATTGTGGAGTTTGGTCTTGTAAAAGTTTTGACATTATTGGCGTATGTGTAACTTGATCAATAATACTTTCTGTTAATGTTACACTTCTGTCAACAGTTAGCTTGTCTTTCATTAGACTCTGCTCATCTGTTTCTGAGAGTTTTACACTAGTACAAACCTCAGAATCAATTACTGATTTTTCTGATGCACTTTTTTCAATAATGGAAATACTATTACATTCTTGCACAGTATTTTCAGAGAGCATTTGATTACTTGTAGATAGTACATCTGCTATATGGGGAAATATATGTGGTGTATGCAATGTATCGTCTGTGATTCCAGCCTAGAACAATATTCATTTACACAATAATAGCTTTTAACAAAAGGCTTATATTGTTCTTAATTAATATTTTACCTCTGGCACTGTAAGGGAACCAGTATTCCCTGATTCCACAGCTCGCCTGAATGTTTCTTCGAATGGATTGACATTTTGTAAGTCTTGAAACAACCCAACTTCTTCACAGTTCCTAATGAACCTGGTTGGTGTTGGTGTTTGATCAGCTGCATATTTAATAAAAAAAAGGATCCCTTATCTGTACTTCAATGCAGTCTAACTATTATAAAGTTTTGATCAAAGGTAATTCTTACCAACAAACCCTCCATTCTTAGAACTGCTTCCCAGATTTAACATCATATCATGCTTTTTTTTGTGCACTGTTAATTGATCCTCATTTGTGAAACTCTGATATAATAAAGAAAAACTATTTAAATAACCAAAGACTTATGCCATACTCCTCCTAATAGAATATGAAATAATAAATGGAAAAAGAAACAAATTTCTAAAACAACTGAGTAAATGGAGTACCTGACAGTAAAGGTACGTACCATGTTGCAATCAGATGAGGAACAGACAAACATTTTTTCATTATTTGCCATTGTTAACTAGAGTTACTATAACTATTATGATACTAATTCACAGGTGGCCAAATGTAAAATGAAAACAAAGCTGAAAACCCTTATAATAGGGCACAATCAATCGAAATTCAGTATTTTCTAAGAGTCCCCTTTTTCGGTAATACATTTTCCACTTAAGAATTAATTGTTTAACACTCCTGAGTTACCTGATATCAAATAGATAAAAAATAAGTAGTAAATATACGTTATTAGATTTTGTCACTTCGCTTCGAATCAGCTGTTTCTACGGTTAAATCACAGACGAGTTGTGAAATAGATCAATCACCTCATAGAAGTTTTTCTCACACGACCTGAAATACCGACATCTGGTTAAAATACATTGAGGGAAGGCTGAGCATCCGTGAAGATATGACAAATATATAATTAAATATATCCCCAATATTACATATAGTATTTTATAAGTTTGATTTAGGTTTAAATCTTTATTAAATCGACCGCTTTCTGGCGGTCGGCAACATTTTTAGGTCTTATTTTTGAGTCGCCGAAAATCTTTCTCACAAATATTGTTTGTATGTAAAATGAAGCTATCTACAAAATTTCAGCCAAACCCAATCTCGTAGGTTTTCCAAAATTTAATCATGTGAAATTATAAAATATATAAAAATAAGTCTCGAATTGTATTTTTAATTTAATAAATTAATTTACAGGATATTGTAACTGCACGTCGGAAATTTGAAGACACGATGAAGCTTAAAGAAGTTGGGGTCTCCACGATCGCAAAATGGCACACGGGTAGTAAGAATTATCAAGAAATATAATAAAAAATATTCGTTGCGAACAATCGCACTATATAACTATGGCGTCGGCTTATATTAAAGATGAACAAGGTAATAAAATTCGTTTTATTTAAATATTTCAATTATTAAAATTATTATACTATTTATAACCTTTAAGATGTAAACAACTAATACTATCCAAAATATGTGCTATATTCTAATATTGAATTAACTTGAAATCATAGTTAAATACTAAATTCTTCTAAGCAGCATTGAATTGTAAATTTAATGTAATTCACTGAAGTTACAAAATGAAGGTACTCAAATAATATACTCATGTTAATTCATAAAATTCATTTTTTTATTTTACAAATATTTACAGGTGGAACATTCATTCCTGCCAGTCAACGTCCAGATGGCACATGGCGTAAGCCACGCCGTGTGAAGGATGGTTATATACCACAAGAAGAAGTTCCATTGTACACAATAATTTATAGCACAACTTTATTAATCCTAGATTTGTAATACGTAATATGATTATTCCCCTTTTAGGTATGAAAGTAAAGGTAAACAAATCAAAAATAAACCTATGTATCCAATAGGTGCAAGTCCAGAATTTATAGCAGAGCACAAAGCTAAACAGGAAGCATTATTAGCAGCAAAATCTAAAGCAATTCCTGGTGCGCAAGTTAAAACAGAAGTCAAGAAGAAAAAGAAAAAGAATAAACATAAAACAACTGAACATGTAACAGAGGAATTGGCCAAAACTACCATCTCAGAACCAGAACAAAAGAAAGAATCATTGCCACAAAATAATAAACCACACATCAATACTAAATCAGTACCAAACAGTCAAACTTCATCATCAAAATCAAATATGCTAAATCAGTCTGAAACTTCAGTATCAGATCCACAGAAAAGATTAAAAAATCTAAGGAAAAAGGTTAGAGAGATTGAAACTTTGGAAGAGAAAATAAAGTCTGGATTATTAAAGAATCCAGAAAAAGACATACTTGACAAATTAGCAAGGAAAGCTGAGATTTCAAAAGAAATAAAGAGATTAGAAGCAAGTCAATAGGAGAAAGAAAATGAAAAGGCTTTATTTACATACCTCAGTGAATCATCACTTCGTAGTAGTATGTAAACAAATGTTTTTCAAATTTTAAAAAATTTTATTACATTCATATGTAATGTCACACTTTTATCCTGTTTATACAGTAAATGAATGGCAATATAAAAATATACATTTATATATAAAAATTAAATTGAATACCAATGAATATAGTATACTCTACTCGACACTTGTGAAAGACCAATCAAATTTGAATAAAAATTGTTTTTGCATATTATATGTTGGTATTTATGTTTTCGAAAATAAATATCATATCGATAAGAACAAACTTTATTTATACTTTGTTCTGTTCGTACAGTGCAATACATGTTATTCGTTCAACGAGAGAACATATTTGTTTCGTGCAGCTCAGGGAGGTCTACTGTTACCTTAACTTCGTGGACATATACAGGGAGATAAAAATATATGAATAGAGGAAGCAAGTGATAACGTCGAAGAGTATATTAAAATATAAGACCCTCGTTAAAAGAATAATACATGTTTTATTTAAATAAAATTCGGTTTAAATGCTAGGGACTTTGTATTGCGAACACACTGATTAGTACTATCTTCTCATCAGCTGATAAAGTTCCCAATGGTAGTATTTCCATAGTTGCATTTACTGTATATAATCAATGATATAATGCAGTTGTGTATTCAGTATTGTATACTTGCATATAATTTGTAGAATGTAAATAATTCGCATAAATGTTTCGGTAGCTTTTATCCTTATTACATTTATCTATGTACTTGAAAGGCTCTGATTTTTATTTAGTACTATATTGTGTATAGTCAAAATGATATGCAGTGGAATCCAATCGACAAAAAGATCGAGGAGCAGATTGAAGGGGACATTTATCGGTTGACTATCCATGAATAAACAATTAATGAAATCGAATTAAATAAAATTCGATGCCTCTCGGCAGCAAACCTGAATGTGTCAAGTGTGGGACTCGTGAGACCCCGCTTTGGCACTCAACCGAAGCCGGTAACCTTTGTAATACTTGTCTTGAAGATGAGAGAAATTCAGAAGTAAATTTAAATCCAAAAAATGAAGAGGAAGATAAAGGAGGATCGCTTAAACCTACTAGAAGAAGTACAAGAATAACAAGATATTGCAATTCAAAACCAATTTCGCACAAAATTGTGCCTAAAGGAAAAGGACGAAGGAATTTATTCAAAAAAACTGTACGTTCAATCATTGTTTCAATAGTTGAAAGGTAACACTATACATTATTTTTCTTTTTCTTTTTTAGCCAGTGAAAGCACCAACTGCTACAGCAACTCCAGTCACAAGTAATTATGTGTTTTATAAAGGCACTTACTTTCAAGTGGGTGATGTAGTTTCTATGCAAGATATTGATGGTGGAATTTATTATGCACAAATTCGTGGTTTACTCACAGATCAGTACTGCGAAAAAAGTGCTGCTGTTACTTGGCTTCTTCCTACTACAGCAAGGTAGTATATCAGACCATACATTAAAGTATTCATAAATCAATTTATTCATCATACGTACTTTGTATTTAGCCCACCGCCTGATGAAGGGTTCAGTCCTGAGACATACATTATAGGTCCAGAGGAAGATCTTCCACGTAAATTGGAATGCATGGAATTTGTAATGCATGCTCCATCAGATTATTATAAACTAAAAAATACACCATATCCACCATCGCTTACAGAAAGAGGCACTGGATACATATGGACTACGCTTAGAAATGAAATTTCTACATTTAAAAAGTAAATTTAATTTTATGAAATATTTATTTTAAGTCTCTTTTTAATCTTTCTGTTTAATTTCATTAAAATATACAAATTTCGTTTGAACCAATAATCTACAACTGATTAAAATGCACCTAAATTTGTCTGATACCTCTTTAAAAATAAAAACTGTTATATGTTACTATAATGTTTATTACATATTTCTTTGATACAATATAACATTATTTAATATCTTTAATAACTGGATGGAAATGTTCACAAATGAGATAACATTAAATATACTGCTTTGGATATAGCAATGAAAATGCACTTTTATGGTTTATACTACAATGGTAATATTTATTATTTTTTTTTAATATATAGAAATAATATTGCATCTTTCATAAAATATTAGTATTTTTAAAATCATGAAGTAGTTTTACTTTTCTCTTTACATAATAAGAGTTAATAGTTTGAAACATTTTAGATCCTTGTTCTTAAAATCAAATATATTTTGTTAATCTTCACAATAGGAGCCCTTGTCACTTTGTACATGGTTCTTATAAGTCATAAGAACCAATATAATCTTCACGTTTAATTCTGGTACTGTTGAGATGTAATACATGAAGAGTTTGTAGGCAGTATTGGTGCATTCTCATTTGTTTGAAGAGGGGAGAAAAAAACCCTTGTGGTGTCACTTGTATTTGGAATTGTAGGTGAAATCAGTCAGCTTGGAGCCAACGACGTAACGGCTGGTCAGAATTTGAGATCTTTTATGGCCTGTGGCAGATCAGGCAACTTCATATCCTTTATCTGCTGTGGTATATTCATATTCTTGACAGCAGAAACAGCTCGCGCCGGCGCTGCTGTGATTCCTGCCTGCACATACCATATGGATGGAAAAAATGGAAAACGGATCAATTTAAAGGATTTTTTTTTTAAACTTAAATTTATTAGTAATAGAAGTAAAGACAAATGAGTAGCTACGCAATACATATTTTATTTCTTAGAGCATGGCGACGTATACATTTGCATTAAGGCACTGTTACCGAGCAGACATTTACAAACAATAGCACCATCATGCGTGTTATGAGTATTTATTTTGTAAAACTAAGAAAGATTTATGTTTTGAGATTCTTGGTGAAAAAAAAGAAATCACAGATAAATTGTATAAAGGAATGAAAGTGTACAAAATGATTTGATTTTTTTTTTTTTTTACTGCCGATTTACTTTAGGGAGGGGGCCACCGAAGGACTAACGGACGAGGTGAGCTAGATCGTCCCGATTTGTAAGTTCCCTAGAATTCATGTTAGGTCAATCAGTCCTACCACCATATGAAATTGCTCTACAAAACATTCCAAAGCATGCATAGCTAACGAATAAACTGCTATAGGCTGTAAACTTCTTCAAGCCCAGAAAACTATTTTTTAATAAAATTGCAAATACTATTTTATATGTAACTAAGGTTTTATAAATATATTCTCACTACTCTATAACTTAAATATAAGTAGAATTAGAATAGGCCCAAAATGTTAAGAGATGTTTGCATAAATTAGTTATCACAACTGTGATTTAGTGAGTTAAACTTTATCACAGTGCATTGTTATACCACATAAAACATTTGTTATCTTGAATATCCACAAATTATACAACTAAAGCTTAAACATACAATATGGATTTTCAGTTTTTGTTATTTATAAAATACTACTTACCTCTTGTTTCTCCAATTTATTTTGGTCTTCAATTCGTGTCAGTATTTCAGTCATATTAGTTTCAAGGACCATTCCACCCATCACTAATTCATTAAGTATGTAATGAACTTTATCTACATGGAAGATTAAATCAAGTTCGCATACGTTTTCAAAACATTTATCCAATGTTTCAACAAAAACTTGTATTAGATCTAATATTCCTAATTCTGATTCTGAACTATCCACACAGAATACAAAATATAAAGTTGCATAATGTCGATAAATCAACTTATAATCAGAACCACCAATTAAACTTCCACCTTCCAGAAAATTACAAACATTATCATCTCTTTTGGAAACTAACTGAAATGTTTCTTTTATTATTTGTTGTTGCATATCTTCATTCTAAAGAAAAAGAAAAGGACATTTTCTATTGAATTTTATAATGAACAAT
This sequence comes from Osmia lignaria lignaria, assembly GCF_051020975.1. Classification (NCBI taxonomy): domain Eukaryota; kingdom Metazoa; phylum Arthropoda; class Insecta; order Hymenoptera; family Megachilidae; genus Osmia; species Osmia lignaria. Next base: position 6,086,130 of record NC_135035.1, read on the forward strand.
GATAATTAAATATAATTATTTTTATATACTTACAAAGTATTGGTAAAATTTTGAAAGTCTAGGCTTTCCATGATTATTGAATACCAATATTGCCTTAATCATGACTAATGATTAATCAACAAACTGAGTTTCAACTGTACTATGTAAACAATACGTACTCATCTGTATGCATAAAGGTTAAAATTTGAAATATTAGTAAGATTTAATGCGATAAGAATGTAATTAATTCTTAAACATTGCATTCTCTAAAGAATTATAACTGTGTAAGTTAATAAAACATGTATTTCATTTTACAATTGTTGAAGTATAAACTTAAACTTTCCATAAATTTTGTAGTGTCTTCTTTTTAGCTTCATTAAACAGTAACAGTAACTAAACACTAAACAGTATTAATTTTAGGTCAAAACTAATAGTAATGTTACACAATTGTTTTCAAAAAATATAACTTCACAAATATAAATTATAGTAATGAAATACAACGAACTAAAACCACCATCAGGTACAGTTTTTCTATGTGATTGTTCGTCTGAATAGAATGCACTACGTTATCATCCAATGAACTGTGACTACAGATACCAGAAAGACTGAACATGTATTTATTGTCGAGGAATTATAATGTTGGGGGTCCCAGATAACCCCGAGGTGAGGTTAGATTTACATGTACTTCTTGAGCACGCTCGGCGTCTTTCTAGGGAAAATTATGGTCAAAGCCAGTGGAAAGGAAGGTTTCCCAATCATAGGGTATGATACCTTGAACCAGCAGGCATTTTCTAAGTTTATTTAATTTGCCTTATTTATTTTCTTAGCATATTAAACAAGTTCATAAGAAAAATAAAATTTATGATCTTAGCCTTTTTGCGCGTCTCAGCTCAGCATCCCTTTTATTTATTATTCTATCCCTCCTTATAGGCCTCGTGTGGATCCCTGTATCACTGCATCCTTATATACTTAAATCCCTGAATTCTTTGCAACTCTCTATCCCTTAGATCCCTGTATTCCTTACATCACTGTATTCTTTATATCCCTGTATCACTTATATCCATGTATCCCTTTTTTACCCCCTGTGGCTCGGGGGGCTTAGAATACGGCCACGGTATCCCCTGCCTGTCGTAAGAGGCGACTAAAAGGGGGATATAAAGGAGCGAGTAAGATGAGTGGAGTTAAAAGTACATACAGAAAGAGTGTGAGATTTAAAAGTACGGACAAGTATGAGTGGAATTAAAAGTATAGAAGCATATAGTATAAATAATGTAATTGAAAATGCCGCGATAATGCGTGTGGCCTATAACTTTTCGTTGGGCAAAAAGGGACAGACACAAGTCTCTAGATTACGCCACCCTCAATAGAGGGAAACATGAAGTGAAGTGAAGTGTATCCCTTATATCTCTGTGTTTGTGGCATTTCTCAATTTCCTTTCTCAATTATACGTATAATTTTTGCTATATGGCGCTACTTGTATTTCCATAAATTCGGCGGGGTTTTTGTGTCCCCTGGTGATCAAAATTGGAACTAAATCTCGCACGAGTTTTGCGCCATCCAGCAGAAGAAATTGAAACTAAATTCTGCATGAATGTTGCGCCCCCCCGACGCAGAAATCGGAACTAAATTCGGCGTGAATTTTGCGCTCTCTGGCGGCAGAAATTGGAACTAAATGAATGTACAATTATTTCGTTTGATAAAAATGAATAAAAATGATGATCGTGGTGGCAGGTTCTTGGTCAACGGTGGCGACCTTCTTTATCGATGTATCTTTTTTAACGACACCTATAACCGCCACACTATTTTGGATGTGTTTTGAAAATAAAGAAATGGAATTTCTAATATAGAAATTGCATTGTTTCTCCATTGTATGTATGAAAACTTTATAAGAGAAAGAATTACCAGTCAGTATGGCGGGTACTACCTGTGCATATCTGTATTAATACTAATACTAAGAAATGTGCATTACATTAAAGTTAATATGAAAATTAGTTCCATGTCAGTGTATGGATAGACTGAAAATAGAGATCTCTAATAACACTTGCGGATGAAAGCAGATCATCTATATAATATAATTAATGAACTTGTAGTTAATTGGACGCGAAGGTTTTATCTCACCGGACAATAATTGCACATCCGTGGGATTCTCCGTGTTGTAGAACGAGTAGATCTCCAAAAATGCGATGTTCGTGAGAACGGCAGCGGCAACGACGTGAAACAACATTATTGGAAATTGCAACGCGAGAAAACTAACGTTTTCACCAACAGCACTGTGGTTATAACCCAGGCCCCACTGTCTCATGGGAGGTCGAAAGTTCACACGATAAGAGCTTTAGCGAAACTGATCAAAGTCACGCCATCGCTTCTTTTCTATTCCATTCGAATTTTCTTGCATCTTCTCGATCCTTTACGATTACCTTCTCTAATTATCTATGCAGTTATTATCGGTGGAAGAGAAAAAAAATCAGTTGATCAAGTTCGAGGTTTAGATCTGTATCAAGAAGTAAAAAAACCAAATTATGTTATAGATTTAATTTTATTCATCAAAATAAAGAATGAACATCAATGTTTGATGTTTTTTCGAAGAATTTCAGCTTCCTCTGGCACGAATTCCCGAAAAGTGTCCTCTGTAAAAGATTTTCCTTCTTGTCTTAATTGCAAAAGTTCCTGAAACGTGACCCAGTCTGGGTTATTTTCTCGTTCAATGCCTTTTCCTTCTAATAAAACATGCAGAAGACCTTTGGTTTTGTCTTTTCCTAGCATATAATTCTGATAATATAAGCATTCTATGAATTCTGGCAGAGTCGTCTTTGACAAATAATTATCTAAGTAAAAATGTTTAATTTAACATTTCATAAAATAAAAAATTAATTAGGAACACTTACAGCTTAAGTCTAAGTATTGTAATTCAAGATTTCCAGTTGCAAATATATTTCCATTTATTGGGAAACTTTCATTTTGAAAGGGATGACATTTGTTACTTCCATAAATTATTTCCTTTCTCTGAAAATATTAATAATTAATAACCAGTAATTATGGAATATTTAAAATTTGAAGACTTACTCGTGTAGGTTCAGAAGCCTGATATAAACTTTCGTCGTCTCCAATTTTGACCAAGGAACCGGGGTGTACTAAAAATGACTTAATTAATTAAAATTGAAGAAAAAAGCTTTATTTGCATAAATTATATACATTTTTTAGATCTTCTAGTTAGACTGTGTCGTATTCGTGATTTACTGCTTTTTCTCGACTGTTCTTCGTATATCGATTTGTCAGTTTCTTCGTCTTTCTCTTTTTCCATCTATTTAATTAATTACAATTATATTTCTTGAAAGACTATAATTTTTTATATGCATCTAATTACCAATTGATCGAGCAATGTTAATTCAGCAAAGTTTCTCCGACGATTATCCATAATTTCTTCATGAGTTAAAGCCGTTCTAAGATTATTAATTATTGCTATTAATGAATTGTATTTGGAACACAAGTAAAACAATAAGTTTTCTTACATTTTAAGTTCCTGTAGGATCATCGATGCTCCCTCATCGCATATTCTGTTTCCAAGTAAAACCAGACACTTTAAAGATCTGTAAAAGTGGAAGGTTAATTTAATTTAATTATTGTAATCAGGATTATGAAATTCTGATTAATTAAAATAATTTGCCTGTTCGTACGAAGCATACTACCAATATGGAGTGCTCCATCCTTTGTAATATGATTATTAGCTAGGTTTAAAATACTTAATTTAGGCTCATTGGGTGCATCTTGGTACTTTAATTCATTCATGATTCTCTTTACTCCATCGTCAGATATTTTACAAAGGTTTAGGGACAAGTACCATAAACTAAAACATAATCTCTCATCAAAATACACCTGAAAGATGAAATTTTAGGAAAAGCTTACTTTCCACCAGGTGCACACAGTAAATGAAAATTTTCCTGAGGATTTGGATTCATATCCAAGTTCAAATCTTGCACACATCCAATTGTCATTAACATTTCTGCAATTAGCACGATGCCAAATGCATTTATTTTACAATCTGGCAATCTATTGGAAAAATTATACCATGTTGAAAATGTGCAACCCTTTCTCTTATAGAAAATTTTTGTATAATTTACTCGAGAACAGTGATGGTGTTAAATTTCTGCATGGTGGAATTCAGTGCATCCAAAATGCAGATTGATACTTCACGACGTAAAAAGAAACGAACCAATTAATTCAAATAATCACAATAAAAGAAGTAATTTATTTCAATACTCATCTTTGCTCTCAATTTCCTTCACAGCATCTAACTTTTTCTTCTCGTATGTTAAATAAAAAATAGGAGATTCATCGTCTTCAACGCTTGAAATGTAAAGTAATTTAAATATTCCAAATAATTTTTTACTAAAGAAGGATTACCTTGCAACGTGAAAGTCTGCGATACTTTTTATCTAACAACAATTTCAGACTTGAGAAATGAATTTTAATTAAACGTAGAATATAAACTCACTATAATTTTAGGTAATGGATCGACATTGTACTCTTCTGAGTATTTTAAAAATTCGGTAGCAAAATTGTCTTGGACACTTCTTGCAGTGGTTGGTTTATCACGAACCGATGCACTATACTTGCTCCTTTTATCAACCATGATTTCCTTTTAATAGTTTTCTGAAGAAGCTATAAGAATTCCTCCATAAATTACAGAGGTTATCAGAAACCATTGGATAATTGAACATCATACTTTACCAAAAGAGAAACACTTCATTTCCCTTAAACACCTATGGTACACTATAACAGTTTGCTTGCTTACTTTTCCATGAATCGATTTATGAACGTCGAAACAAGGAAACATTACACGAGTCCAGCAATAAATCCATAAAACCTGGCGCCTTCGGGTCCCATAGATGTCCAGGATACCCTCTCGTAAACCACCCACCCCCATGGTGGTTGTAATCCGACGCCAAGAGAATGCCAGCGCGACATCCCCCACGGATGAAACAGGGAAAAGCCTTTGGAGAAAAGTATCGACCGATTCTTGGTACCGTGAGCAACAACAAAGGGCCCTGACATCATGCTTTAATGGGGTGTGTCGGGATTTTATGGGATTAAAGTCGTAATCGCGAGTCTTTCGTTAAAAGGGTGATTACTGTAATGGTTTGTATTCGTGTCTAAGTAATGACAACGTTAATTACCATTTTTGGGGATGTATTTTAATATTTTCACGTGTCAATTATTATTTTGTTAAACGATTTAAAAATTCGAACTAATAATCGATGGAAAATTCATCAGGAAATCACGCGTCGCGCCATCGAGTCTCGCGTTCAGCTCTCCCGTTGCATTATAGCGGCGATCTCGACCGGCTTCGGCTTCAGTTCGGTTCGGCGCTTTGACCGCGCAACTCCGCGTCCAGGAAGCCACGCGTTTTCGATCGCGAGTGCGTGACAGAAGCTCGCTAAAACAGATTCGTACTCGTGTTTGATCGAATTCCATTAGTAATTAACTCTGTCGTCAAGTGTGAACACTTCGATTTCGTTTTACGTGGTTTTGGACTACAGTAGGTGATTCGAGGTGGGTGGAAATTTTATTTAGCCTTTTTTCGAGTATCCTAAAAATTATTATATATAAAACAGGCGTTACGGAAATTAATCTTCAATAGAAGATTAATTTATTATCGTTGATAATGAATAAATTTTTGTTTTACAATTCCTCCTTGATTTAGAGTATTTATTGAAACAATTAAGGGGTACATAGTCTTTCGATGAAGAACAGATGCTGTACATGTTTCTATATAATAAAAAAACTATTTTAATTTTGATATTCTATTAATTTATTATCATTGATAATGAATAAATTTTTGTTTTACAATTCCTCCTTGATTTGGAGTATTTATTGCAACAATTAAGAGGTACATAGTCTTTCGATGAAGAACAGGTGCTGCATGTGTTTCTATATAATAAAAAAACAATTTTAATTTTGATATTCTATTAATTTATTATCGTTGATAATGAATAAATTTTTGTTTTACAATTCCTCCTTGATTTAGAGTATTTATTGAAACAATTAAGGGGTACATAGTCTTTCGATGAAGAACAGGTGCTGCATGTGTTTCTATACAATAAGAAACTTATTTTAATTTTGATATTCTATTAATTTATTATCGTTGATAATGAATAAATTTTTGTTTTACAATTCCTCGTTGATTTAGAGTATTTATTGAAACAATTAAGGGGTACATAATCTTTCGATGAAGAACAGGTGCTGCATGTGTTTCTATACAATAAAAAACTTATTTTAATTTTGATATTCTATTAATTTATTATCGTTGATATTGAATAAATTTTTGTTTTACAATTCCTCCTTGATTTAGAGTATTTATTGAAATAATTAAGAGGTACATAGCCTTTCCATGAAGAACAGATGCTGTACGTGTTTCTATATAATAAAACAACTATTTTAATTTTGATATTCTATTAATTTATTATCGTTGATACTGAATAAATTTTTGTTTTACAATTCCTCCTTGATTTAGAATCGAATTTATTGAAACAATTAAGGGATACATAGTCTTTCGATGAAGAACAGGTGCTACATGTGTATCTATATAATAAAAAAACAATTTTAATGGAATTTTGATATTCTAATAGTATAGAAACATTCTGTCACGTCTTTCCATTCGATTTATCGTCGATGCCATTCTCGATCCGTGAAAGGAGTCGCGGGCAAAGCGAAAAAAGGAGGAAGAAACCGGCACGACGCGTCGTCCATTTAAATGAGACCAATTAGCGAGCGGAAGCGGAGGAACGGGGCGATCGCGCCCCATGGAAACCATAGAAACTCGAATTTACGAAGTGAGGAAGCGAGAAGATCGTCGGACCGAGCGGGCGAAACGCGAAATTAATGCGAAACGCGGTCTTCGAAGGAGTCGAGCTTTTGTGCCGTTTATTCTTTTTTATTTCTGCGCACGTGAACCAGCCCAGGCCAATTGCATTAATTTACGACTGTTTACATCATCAGGCCGGGGTGTGCCATAAAGCCACGGACCCACCACCATGAATTATGCATCGCAGGGTGGTTTCGGCTTGCCTCCTTCCTTTTTTTCTTTCTTTCAAGATCACTCGCAAGAAATGCGCGCACGGCTTTCTGTTGCATCACGACTCGACGAAATCGTTCTCCGATCGGGACCCATGGAAAAAGGGAAATAAGAAATTCGCTCTTTCCTATGGTTAAAAGATGTTTCGGTGTTTCTTCCCGTTCGTCCCTCCGGGGAGTAAAATACTACAGGTTGATCGCCATAGTAACAATTAAGAAGGATAAAACCTGGTACACATGTTTCTCTTTACGTTTCATTCGCATTTCTTTTTGAACGCCCAGCTGTTGAATTAAAACAAATTACGTTTTAACGAAAGCGACTGGGTGACAATTAATTAATCATTCCACCGTCCAGTGGTTCGTTTTTGTCCGTCTGCTTCTCATTTTATTAAAATCTCCTCGAACACAATACAGTATTCTTTGAAAATTCCCTCAATAAGCAGTTCGGTATATTCTGGGTCAGTGAAATAAGATAACGAAGTGGAAAGGATTCGCGTAACGGTGTCGAATGTTTCAGTGAAACCTAATTTGCAAAATCAAGCGAAAGGAATATCGTTACGGCAAGTGTTCGATTGCGATTACGATAAATAATTTCTCGTTCATTGCGATATCTTCTGCAAAGTCCCACGCGTTTGTTTCTGTTCGGTTTTTCGTTTAATAGAGCCTGGTTCTTGCGGTTCGCCAGACGGCCGTAAACCTCGAAACTCAAAGATCTGGTTACGATCTGGTAAGCCACCATGGGCTCTGGCCCATGGGGACGATACTGCAATTGCGAACGCCTATGACAGTTATTACGTGGCGAACGAAACGGTCCGCGAAGGTATTTCTACGATGTAATAACGCCACGTCCGAGCAGGGACACGTTCTCACGGACACCGAGGCTATATAATTCATTGCTAGTGCTAAAACGTTGAATTCGTATGCGAACAAGTCCCAGGACTTTTTCGTCTCGTCCAACAGGACGAGACGAGACGATCGCGAAGGCCGACAATTTTATGCTATGATTGTTGAAGTTCTGTTAGGGTGACTAGTAAAGCTTTTCTTCTGTTTCAAATTAAAATAAAAATTAATTTATGTCCTAATTTATTCCTAGTTATGTCCTAGTTCTAATTATGTCCTAGTTCTAATTATATTTTAGTTCTAATTATGTCCTAGTTCTAATTACGTCCTAGTTCTAATTATGTCCTAGTTCGATAACTAGAATTTCTAACAGAATATAGTTTAACCCTTTACCTGCTGAGTACTACAGGTGTATGAAATAAGAATTAGGTCAATGACTCTTATAATTTTTCTTTTCTATTTCACTTCATTTTTCAATTTATTTTTTCATTATAATCTGATAACATATGGTGTGTAATTAGTAATATGCATTGATAAGTTTTATTTGTTTATGATTAAGATACACTAGAAACGAATTATGTACGCATATGTGCGCCCATAATTAGAACTGATAGCTTTCACCTGACGCATATGTGCTTTCATAGTATACAAAGGGTTAAAAATGTCTGGAAAAAATTGTTTGAACTATTTGATTTGAACGGCGTTTGAAATAAATGATAAAAATGTAATCAATACCCAATGTACCAGTAAATGAACAAATAGAAAAATATTTCATTTTGCAACTAGAAAATGCTGATAATTAATATTCGACACCATACATTTTTAAATTATTTATTTACTCTTTATTTATTATTTATTTGAGCTTTTCTTGCTTTCAATTGATTTGCCTCTTCTTTTCTTTCTGTGCCTATTTTTGATTGCTTAGCTACTGAAAGTAATATTTTTGTTGTACACGAAAAAAGTCAATTTGTTCATTCACTGGTTAAGTCACCCTATACTTGATTTGGTAAAGGGTGTCGAGTGTAGCTTTACGCGAATATTTTCGAAATTAGATTTTAGACTAACAAGGGAAACTACCCAAGTGTTACACTCACTTATTAATGAAACTTTGCCAGCTTGTAGAGCTCGTCGAGATGAACACGCCTATATCCCGTTTTGTGGGCAGACGGCTAATTGTTTAAAAGATATTAACACTTACAGTTAGTTACTACTTACATTGAAAAGTATGACAGATACAACTCACACATACAACTCGCAATCTAGAGATCCACGGTTCAAATTCTTTATTCCCAACATTTTTTTTTTTTTAATGATAATTTGTCTCTTTTTGAATAACTATTACATAAAAATTATCATAAAAAAAAAAAAATTATTTTTGGGAACCAAGGATTTGAACTAAGGACATTCAGATTGCAAGTCACGGATCTGCTCCGTGGTTAAACACATGACTGGTAACGTAAAGGTCCTCGGTTCAAATCCTGGGTTCCTGTTTTTCTTTTTTTTTTTTTTTTATGGAATAGTTATTCAAAAAGAGACAAATTATGATTAAAAAAAAAATGTTAGGAACCAAGGATTTGAACCATGGATCTCTAGATTGCGAGTTGTATGTGTGAATCTGTCATACTTCTCAATGTAAGTAGTAACTAACTGTATGTGTTAATATCTTTTAAACAATTAGCCGTCTGCCCCCAAAAGGGGGTATGGGCGTGTTCAGCTCGACGAGCTCTACAAGCTGGCAAAGTTTCATTACTAAGTGAGTGTAACACTTGGGTAGTTCTCCTTGTAAGTATAAGTGTAAAGGAAATATCCGCTCCCTATTTGATTTGGGAGAATCTGGAGAGAGACTAATCTGGAACCCCTATTCTCACCCCTAAACCATATGGATAAATAAAGCGAGTGCTGCGCATCCTGTTAACTAAGGGAAGTCTGAGCTGCAGACGAGTGCACCCAGTGATAAAAGAGATAAGCTGTAACTCTTTTCCAACTGCAAATAGAGAAGAGCCGCAGAGGGGGAAAATTTGATTTGCCTTCGCGCTTATATTTAACCATCCGCTTTCGGAGGACGTATTCTTTTTCGGTCTGAAGCACACTAAATGGTTAACAGAGATAAAGAAAGACGTCCATTAGAACGATGAAAAGGTTGCGAAAGCTCATGAAAGGGACTCGTTACCGAATCCCGTAGCCGCTGTCACGATATGAATCGTGGGTCAAATATGGTAGAAGGCATAAAGTATGCTCGACGTACGGCTGCTGGCCGTGCTCTAGCCATTAAAGTTTCCCAATAAGGCGGCTTTTACGCACGCACGTGAACGTGAACGTTGGTGAGCAGACGGAATCGAGGCTCCTTCTCGCGTGGGAAGCGATAGTATTTCGATATCACCCTCGCACCGTGGACACGCGTCTCTGCTCGCGGGCGTCAGTGCATACGAGGACAAAATGACTTCTGTCTATATGCACAGAGACGTCTCATCGATGTACAGGGTACTTCAAATATATGACACAGTTGTGTACATAGTATTTATAGTTTTCTCTGTGAACGCATATATAGGGTGTTTTAGGTCGGGTAGTATAATCGAACAGGGGGTGATTCTATAAGCAAAAATAAGACGAAAAAAAGAATACATTTTTTTCGTTTGAGTTTTCGTTTTTGAGTAAATTGAGTTCGAAAACGCTAATAAGAAAAATACTTGAGGTGTACCTCCATTTTCTAATGTTATGTTTTCTAATGAATTTGTTTACTTAAAGGTTGAAAACCACCATTAATGGTTAGCCCGAAAAACCGTATTTTTTAAATATATCGAGAATGACTGGGAATTTTTTGGATTAAACTGATTATTAATGATAGATTGCCAGAGCGAGTCAATTATTATAGAAAAACTTAAATAATTTTTTTAAAATCATATGTTGGTTTTTAATAGAATTATGAAATGAATACAAATACTTATTCCTTTCCCTCCCACTTACTTCCAAAAATCCATATGTACTATACCTATTTTGACGGATCTATTTGTCCGGCAATCTACTGTTAAGCATTTCTATAAGTTCGAGATTTATTGAGTCAAATAAAAAATAAAATTTTAAAGAGATATCAAATAAGAATGTAAAAATAAATTTTCATAAAAACTGCAGAACTATTTATACCGTGCCTGAGTTACCAGACACTGTTCCGGATATCGTACTACAACTAACGGACCCGAACAAATTATGTTTCGCGCAATTAAATTTGTTTTAATTTAATAGTGGATAAGTACAAAATGAATTTCTCGACGTTTGTAGATTTCACTATAACTGCAAGCGTCAGAGTCAGTTCCAAAATTCTTCTGTTCGATATTCAAAACATGACTCGACTGCATTATTGGCCATCCTTTTCACCGAATTCACCTTTTCTTTTTTGAAAGTGGGTGGGAGACCGTTTGAATCCTTTTTTTCACGGGTACATACCTAACGAAAGAATGCGGGCGACTCGTGCCCGAAGAGGAGACTGCTCGAACAAAGGGAGTTCCTGATTTCAGTCGGCGGATACCACCTCGTGTCGTTTACTGTGCGGTTTTGAACTAGGTCAAACACGCAAATGGATTTCCACGATAACTCTTAATTAATGGTGAAGACGATACGTCAATTAGAACGCTAATTGAGTGACCCGATAAACCAGTCGTCTCCTTATTGATACCGATACCGATCGCTTAAATCCTTGGATCGATTATCAATCCGCGAATAGGCAAATTTTTCGACGCTTGACTCATGAATACGCTTTAAGATTCATTGTGAATCGCTGGCGAGCAAACAACAATTCGACGTAACGCATTTTAATTGCGATTCGAGGGACGACACGTGAAATAATGCCAGACGTGGGATGCTTCTCTATGGAGTTCTATTCGTTGTTGCTTTCGTGGAATCTTATTTGAAGATTTTTATAATGATCTTTGAAACGAGTACGCTCGTAAAATCCAACTCTACTCTTTTACGTCAGTACAGTAGTGTAAACTGTGATAGAGTGACTCATTTTGCGGTTTACTGTGAACTAGAGATTTGCGAGTACTCGAATTTCGAGTCAAACAATGATCGGTCGGTCGAGCCGAGAGCTTGAATTCGCCGAATTACTCGAAATCGACGAACTGTTTGAAACAAAAGCGGGCTACTCGAAAAAATCGAACTACTCGAATATTCGAACTGGAAATTGATCTTCAAGTAAATCGAAGTTTCGAGTAGCTCGCTCTTGTTTCAAACAGTTCGTCGATTTCGAGTAATTCGACAAAATTCAAGCGCTCGGCTCGGCTCGACCGATCATTGTTTGACTCGAAATTCGAGTACTCGAATAAATCGAGTACTCGTAATTTGCAAGCCGAGCTGAACTCACTTCGATTGTTCGAGCCGAGCGCTTGAATTTTGCCGAATTACTCGAAATCGACGAACTGCTTGAAACAAAACCGAGCTACTCGAGAAAATCGAACTACTCCAATATTCGAGCTTTTGAGTAGTTCGATTTTGTTTTAAGCAGTTCGTCGATTTTGAGTAATTCGGCAAATTCAAGCTCTCGGCTCGGCTCGAACAATCGCAGCGAGTTCAGCTCGGCTCGTAAATTACGAGTACTCGCACACCTCTACTGTGAACATGATTTAATCGAAAAATCGTAATCGCCTTCATTTGCTAAAAATTTGCTAAAAAGTGCTGAAATTAACACTTATCAGAGTGCCGATGGAAACGTCGGGAAGCCGATATTGAAATGTTGAACGAGTTTAATTGCAGCAAGTAGCCAACAGTGGAAGTCTGCGAGTGGGCAACACGCGCTTCCTGAAGATCGAGATAAGCTGTCTGCTCGAAGTGCTATGAACTCGCCTCGATAAATTGCAACGCGTCCCATTTAAAATATCCCGAGTGCGGACAAAGATTCTGAATAATTGAAAAGAATCAGGAATAATCGTTCGAAATGAAAGGAAAGAGGGATCGCGAAGGAAATACGTTCTCCAGTTTACATCCAGCTTCTGATTCCTTGGAAACGCATTAACGAGCGATTACGAATCCATTCCAGATCGGCTAGATTGCCAAAGGGGTCTCGTTTTCTTGGTATACATGCTCGGGAACGCGGTTCGCATCGGTGCAGCCGGTTGGAAGATTAGAATGCACCGTGCATTCGCTTCCCGAACGACTTGCACGAACGGAGACACGAACATGAACACGAACACGAACACGGAGAGTCCTCACCGAGGGCGAGGATCGCTAGGAAACACTCTCTCTGGATCTCTCACTTAATACCTGCCACACGAATTTCAAATGAAATCTTTAAATGGATGCAGCGAGATGCGGAGAATTGAATCGTGAAAGTCTCGAGAGAAGAGCGAATTAGGTTTCTTCCAAATTTTATTTTCCTTTTAACGAGGGAAGAGCGAAGTAGGTTTCTTTAAATTTCCTCAAAATTTTATTTTCCTTTTAACGAGGGAAGAGCGAATTAGGTTTCTTTAAATTTCCTCAAAAATTAATTTCCTTTTAACGCGAAAAGAGCGAATTAGGTTTCTTTAAATTTCCTCAAAATTATATTTTTCTTTTAACGAGGAAAGAGCGAATTAGGTTTCTTCAAATTTCCTCCAAATTTTCTTTTCTTTTTAACGAGGGAAGAGCGAATTATGTTTCTTTAAATTTCCTCAAAATTTAATTTCCTTTTAGCGAGGAAAGAGCGAAGTAGGTTTCTTTAAATTTCCTCAAAATTTCATTTTCCTTTTAACGAGGGAAGAGCGAATTAGGTTTCTTTAAATTTCCTCCAAATTTCATTTTCCTTTTAACGAGGGAAGAGCGAATTAAGTTTCTTTAAATTTCCTCCAAATTTCATTTTCCTTTTAACGAGGGAAGAGCGAATTAGGTTTCTTTAAATTTCCTCAAAATTTTATTTTCCTTTTAACGAGAAAAGAGCGAATTAGGCTTCGTTACATTTCCTGAAAATATTATTTTCCTTTTAACGAGGGAAGAGCGAATTAGGTTTCTTGAAATTTCCTCAAAATTTTATTTTCCTTTTAACGAGAAAAGAGCGAATTAGGCTTCGTTACATTTCCTGAAAATATTATTTTCCTTTTAACGAGGGAAGAGCGAATTAGGTTTCTTTAAATTTCCTCCAAATTTGATTTTCCTTTTAACGAGAAAAGAGCGAATTAGGTTTCTTTAAATTTCCTCAAAATTTTATTCTTTTTTAACGAAGCGGTGTTGGTTATCAGTGACCACCAGGAGACTCAACGCGTTAATGAAAAAGCCACAAGCCGAGCCGGTGCGGTAAATTAAACGTCGCGAAATTCGTTGTGCAATTCATTTGTCATTTTTCGCGGCATTAAGATTCCGGAACACAGCCGTGCGCCGACGAGTCTCGCATGGATACGCGTGTGCGCTCATAGCCCCATAGTCCCATTTGTACCAACACGTATCCAGAAAGCAATTTATATTTATGATGTATCGAGGCTCGATGACACAGCGACTGGCTATGCTGGTCTCTCGAACCAGCTAGCAGGAACAAATGGAACGGGAAAAGAGGGAAAGAGACAAGTTGGAATTGTACGAGCCAAAGGAACGACGCGACGCAATGAAAAGCGTTGACCGCGAGAAAAATAGAAACGTCCAGCTTCTTTTCCTCTTTTCATTTCGCTGGATGCTAAAGAGAAGCTCTGGCGCGTTCTGGGTATCGAGGAAATCGGGATTGATGGGAAGAGAAACAGTAGCAATGAGAACATAAAGAGATAATGGATTTAGGGTAGTGGCCTTAAACAGTTAACTGCGGAGTTTAGTTTTAAAAATCCGCGGGATGAGTAATTAAAATCAAGTAATGACGAGTATAAACGTCGAACATTTGCAGGGTAAATTTTACGAAAAAAGTAAAGCAAAACGAGGAAGGAAAAATTTAATAATTCATTGTTGATAAGATTATTGTTATTAAAACGTTGACTGCCATTGTGAAAGTGGGCACGTGTTGTGAGACGTATTGAAGCTCTAATTATTAAGAATAGGAATAGTTAATTTATTTAACTATTATTTAATATATATAATTTAAGCAATATTATTTAAAATAATGTTTTTCTGTTGTTTTCTTTTAATTATTCAGGCATGTGTAATTAGCGGTGCCGGTCACCAGTGACCCCCATAGCATTCAACATGTTAAAAAGTTAAAAATTGTCAAAAAATAATGAAATTCATAAACAAGAAAAATTACCGAAGAAATTAATTTTTCAAAACAGTTTTTGAAGAATACCAGATGCATTGGGCAAAATAATCAACTCAGAATAATCAAACTCTTTTTATAAAATACATAGCAGTTTTAGTGGTAATATAAAGGAAAAATACCATCAAATGGCATTTTTATTACTTCTTATAGAAATGTTGAGATTTTATAATAAATAAATTTTTTATTCAACACGACGAATATATACGTCACTGCACCGAAATAAAGTTTTGGATTAACGTCTACAACATCGTGTCACACTTGTGACACAACCTACAGTTTAAATGTGTTAAAGTTGGTACTTGTAGTACAGTTGAATTTTTAATTTACTCAATCAAGAATCGTTAAATGCTATGTATGCATGATATTTCATTTTGCTTTATTTGTTTGAAAATTTAAATAATAAATACTTAAAGAAAAAATCATAGGCGAAGGGGTTAACTAGTTAAGGGTTGATAGGGAAACTTGAAATGCAAAGATTGGAAGTCTGGCTCTCGGTGCACCTAGAATGCTATCACAGTTTATTGACCCCTCATTGTACCCTGCGACAAATTACCTGCAAGGCAAATTGACTCTTACGAAAGCAGCCATTCAAGTTGAAAAATGACTGGATTAAAGTCACGAATACGTGACATCGAGCTGAACAGTGTCAACAATTAACTTCCCACAAACTTCCCGTTGCTTCCAACGCAACGATTATGCTTAGAAAAATACAAAGGGGGAAGGGTGAATAAAAAAAATTGTGGAAAAAATTCCAGGTACTGGTCGACGTCGAGGAGACCAAGAGAGACGCGTAGCCGTAGCGCGTGATCGGCGATTATCTTAATTGCTGGGCCTTGCTAGATGCGCTGGAAATCACCGTTAAGCTGGTCGTCTTGCTCGTGGTACCTTAATTATCTCGACGATCGTTCCATCGGAGAGGCGCCTAAGCATCGAACTGTTATCATGGACCGTCGTAAATAGGATTCCACCTCGGTCGGAAGTAATTCCGCTCGACCGCTTCCTGCTGATCCTCTTTGATGTACGCGTCGATCATTAATCTTCCGACTCTTTATTCGGCTAGAATTATTCGAAGGAATAACTACGCGATACTCTTGTATCAATTAATCCTTTCATTATCGCGAAGTTCATTCATAGATTTAACCCTTTCAGAATTATATTAGGTCTTTGCGACGAATTTCAATCGTTTCCTATGATCATTTGTTGCAGGATAATCTTCCTCTTGTTTAGGAATTTGCAATACCAACAAAAGAAGTAACAAAACAATGTCACAATGCAGCAAACTTCAAATTATTACCCCTTTAATTGTTATCATTAACAATGTCATCAACGAAGAAGCATATTCAGCATTGCCTCTTGTTCGCGTTTAACCCTTTGAGGATGGAGCATTCCTAAGCTTGCACAAAAAGTTGTTAATTTAAAATAAATGAAATAATAATTACACCCTTCAAAATTCAAGACCCTTATATCAAGAATATAACACAATAAGTAGAGAATTATAAATTTTTATGAAAATTATGTTTAGACACACATATGTGTCGATCGTCCTTAAAGGGTTAATTTTCCAAAATCAGTGAATAAAGCCACTCAAATGGTGTGTGAGCTGTGACTGATAGAACTTGTAGAAATTGGTATCAATGGTTTAAATCCGACGATTATTTCGACTGAATATTTCGACGATTAACTTCTTATATCCTTTTTTAAATAAAACATTTATTTGACCAAAAAATTGGAAGGAACTTATTTCTACAGCTAATAAAATAATTTATGCCTCGATAGAAAGATACAATGGGTTCATTGAAAAAAAACGAGGGAACAGAAACGTGCTAAAAATTTATCAAACACTTCTCACGTTTTTCATGAGGGATACACCTAACATGGAATGCCACAGCCCTTTCGAAAGAGATTCATGGGAATAGGCGTGGCTGTTCCCGGAACGCAAATCGTTCCACGAAACTGTAAATCTCTCGGTGAACAAAAGGGAATTTAGTCTGTTAATCCGCCAGCTACGAGACTTCGAACCTCTTCAAATTCCCAAAGAATTCCCGAAGCTTCTCACTCGTCCCGATAAATAAAATTGACCACCAGCAAAGAAGATAAACGATCGAATTATACGTCAGAAAACCGCGATGGAATGTTCCTTATCGTTTCGAGGAACAAGCGAGATCGTTTCGCGGAATCGTTTTCCCCAAAATATTTAATCGGCCACGATCGGCTAAGAGGGGACGCTCGATCGGTTAAGATGGCGATAAATTACCGTCGGATAAAATCGATGCTGCGTACGCGAGTAGAAGGCAGGTAAAAGAAAACGGGAGAGGAGGAAGAGGTGAACCCGGGAGGATATCTTCGAGGGAAAGAGGGGACGAAAACAAGAGGTTGGAGAAGTAAGGGAGCACCTGTCCAACAGCTGCCTCGCAGATGGTCTCCATCGTTGTTGCTAGATTATGCAACGAGTGGGTGTCTCCTGTTTCTGAAATTGAACTCCGATTCTTTTAAACCCCGGCTACTATGCGAATTACTACAAGTTTCAAAGAATCCCTCTTCGCAAGGTTTCGAAATCGGCCATTCGATACGCGACAAAGCAATCGTGAGATTCTCGTCGGAAGTTATACGTTATCAATTAGAAAATCAATAGAGATTCATAAGATAACGCGGAAGGATTTAGGTGTACTCCTCGCGAATAAAGATGCTCCGCGATGCGGTGGCCGGCGGCCGGAAACGCGTGATTTGAATTTACGAGCGTGAAGTTCGCACTGGCCGTCGACTTACGCCCTTCTGATAACGAGCTGCCGGACAGAGGACCCATTGCTGGATGACTAATGGCCAGAGCAAGCCTTGCAGGGACTATAAGGAGAGAGGAAGAGGAAACATATCGCATTCCGCGATGCCAGCCTCGAGGAAGAAGTTCACCAGCACCGCGGAAATTTCAATTTCTTCTCCACCGATTCCCCCCTTTCCTCTCCTAATCACTGCAATTGATGGAATACCCTCGCGCGTAGAATTTCTATGGGAAATTTCTCTGGAATTTTAACTCCCTCCTTTCAATGATTTTCTCGAAACTTTGATGACTGCGATCGATCGAAAATCGTTGCCTTGAATTATCACAGAGAATTCTTGGGAATTTCACCGGATGGAATTTCAATTCGAAAGGGTTGAGTTATTCGACAGCACGGCCGTTCGATCGAGCAACGTTTCCTTCTGTTGAATTTCGAGGCCTCGTTCTCCGCTGTCGAATCAAACTTCGAAAATTAATTCAGTAAGGGGACTGGTGGCGAGACAATGGGCCCCTACTACGCTCTGCTAAGGCGTGGCAAGCCACAACAATGAACGTAACGATTAAAATGGAAAGAAAAAAAAAAATAGTGGCTCTGTTCGACCAGCAGTCAGCCTACACACGAACTTTGATGCTTGTTATCTACGTCGGTCCTCTTTCGAACGGTCCAATCTAACCTGATCACGATTTATTAACACATCGACAAACGTACGTTCCATGGAATTTATGATTCTCACAATTTTATATTCGAAGGGCATCCGATGCAAGAGGTTGCCCAGCGAAAGGGTTAATGACACAACAAAACTGTGCTCCGTCCTGTTTCTCCGCGCCAGATGTTCGATGTTGAAACTATGTATCGTCTATCGAGGCCACATTTTCTGAATCGCGGTGAATCAACGTTTCCGGTGCTGGACATTCATTAAATCCAATGGGAAACTCGGAGACAGTATAAACACAAACAGCGATTAAACCGGCGATCCTATGTAAACTCGGTGTTGAGTGGCTCTCGAGGAGGTCGAGCGCAAGAAATGATAAAAATAAGACCGGCAGATGTACATCGTGAAACGAATCTAATTAAACACGATTCCCCATGTTACTCGAGGGCGTCGTTGTTATTGTTCATCTCTTTCCATTTCGAAATTATTGTCCATCAAAATATAAGGCGGAGTGGGGCGAGTGCAGACTGCGTTTTGTAAAATTGGAATTTAAAACTGTGTATTTTTAATCTTTTATGTAAATATTTAACACTGTCGGTATCAAACGCATTGCACAGTTATTACTGTGTTGATTGCCACGGTGAAAATGAACATTTGTTGTGGCTCTAATTATTAAGCATAGAAATAGTTAATTTTCAAATTTCAAACTTCCAACTTTCTATCTACTATTTTGCATTATTTTTACAATGGCAATTTTATTGTACAATTTCCTATCAGAATGAAAATTGACAAGGAAAATTATAAAACTAATAGAAAAATATTATTTAATATTATTATTATCATGATAGAAAATAATAGAAAAATATTAAATAATATTTTTCTATTATTTTCTTTTAATTATTTAAGTATGTGTAATGGCACTCAACGCGTTAACTAGGACCCTAATTTTCCTTGTCAATTTTCATTTTGATAGGAAATTGTATAAAATGTCAACTACTCTGCAATTGCCCCGAAAAAGAAAAAAGGAAAACGAGGCACCCCGAAAATATATTGTTTAGTTTTATAGTTATCCATTTTTAACACTAGAACTACCAAAGGGGTCAAAATGACAGGTTTCAAGTTTCTCATTTTGCTGAAATGTATGTTGGCTATTGTCGAGGTAAAGAATGAATGTATATATTAAATTGTTTCATCCCTTATCTATTTAATTTTCTACATTATTTTCAACATAAAAATTAGTGTGGATTAGTGTTAAACAAACAAGTACTTTTTGCTGAAATATAAAAAGAGACATAGTAACTTTTAGTAGATTACTACATATTAGCTAAGGAAATTTCGCTAATATAATAAAAATAACCGGTATATGCACTTGCTCCGTTTGCGAACTTACCCTACTCCACCATAAGTCTTTCAGTTTTTTCATCACTTATCATAATGGAATTCACTTGGCATTGCAATTTAAAAAAGATTCATTGACTTTTTATTCGAACACCAAGTGTCGCATCGCAGACTACCGATTCGCTACGTGCCAACAACATCAAAGGGAATTGTGGTTCGTCTGCCGCGAAGGAACGAAAGGGATTAAGTTTGCGGGTTCAAGGAGAATGAAAAAATCTCGAGGAGCAAGAGTATTCGAGAAAGAAAGGCCAGCTCCTAAATCATCCACGGAACCCGAACTTGGGTCGATCTAAAGTTAGAAGTAGAAAATGGGTCAGTATCGAGGGAGGGGCAAGGTTCTGATCGACCTTCCATTCCTTGCTTCCCTGACACACGGGTCAACCATAGTTCCAATTAAATATTTCATCAAACGGTGCCAGAGTCGATGTTTTAAGAAGAGGAATCCCGCGAGTGGAAGAGGACGCGTGGGCAGAGCTGTCAGCGCAGAGTAAACTGCTGTCAAAGCTAAACGAAAGAAGAATTCGAACGTCGAGCGATGCAGCAGCCTCTAAGAAATTTCCCCCTCGCCTTCTGATCGGCTCGCTGCGATTCGAATCGACACGAAAATACAGACGATGTTGCTTTACGAGCCGGCAGAAGAAGAAGGGTCTGCTTTGTTGGCGGGCTCGCGTTTACGATCCTCACGAAATCGGAATAAAAAATCGAAACCGGTAACGCGACCGAGCTTACGACTTTGCTTTTAATGCCAGCCTGTCCGTACGCAACGTTTCCCCGAAATATATGTGAGTGGCATTTATTCTCGCTCAGTCGCCCGAAACACTGGCCGAATCATTGACCTCTTCACTCGACGCCACCAGAGACCTTCGCGTTTCTGCACGAGCCATTTTTACGATCACGCATCGACTGTAATTACTGATATTCGTGTTCCAGGGAGAATTTCGAAGGATGGCATAGATCTACCCTTAATCGGCAGCATGTGCTATGTGATAGTCACTGGTCGTAGCTTACTGTGGACGCTGCTGTCCCTAGTAGCGTTAATGGCCGTTTTATCGGGTCTCATCACTCCGAAATGGCTCGTTGGACCGCAGACGATTAAAGATACTAGTAACTATTTTCTCTTACTTAATCACTGCTGACAACATCGCCTTCTGGGCGGTGGATGATGTAAGCGGTCAGTGTACATCAAATCATTTCTGTTTAAACAACAGAGAACGGGTCCGAGTTGTACGTACCAACGGTTGGAATCTTCAATCGGTGCATCAGGCTACATGGAAAGACGCACTGCGCGAATTTCAACGTCGACGGCTTCGCCACGGACTCCAGCGTGTTTCCAGGCTGTTGGAAAGCCTCCTATTTCTTCCTGTCCCTTGGTCTTGCGATCATGGCGATGACTGTGTTAGCTGCTCTGCTTGGGTGCTGCATCCAGAGCATTGGAAGAAAGAGCATCTTCAATTTGGCCGGTGTGGCCCAAGTAGTCGCTGGTAATAGTACCATATCATCGTAGAACAATCAATAATAGAGACCCATTTTAATTTTATTCTTTATTTTTAATTTTTGTCCCAATAGGAATATCGTATCTTCTGGGAATGATTTTGTATCCCGCTGGCTGGGGAGCAGAAAGGGTTCAGAGGATTTGTGGTCCAGAGGCGGATGCTTTCTACCTCGCTGATTGTTCCCTTGGTAAAAGAAGATCTTCTTTTTTCTATTCTTCTTTTGAGAAATATGTTGATTCTTAAAAATTTGTTTAGGATGGGCGTTCTACAGTGCCGTGATAGGGGTTGGACTGACGTTCGTCTGCGCGGTGATCAGCGGTCAAGCGGAAAAGTCCACAGCCAGCGACAAAGTTCAGGACAAGATGAACGAGGGAAAGACTTTGATCTGTCTCGCGTGAAACGTGAAAATCCCGGGGAAAACGTATTCCACTCGATATCTTCGGAACGCCCTCGTTCATTTGTCAAGGGACGAAAGACGAAGAGAATCGGGGCGTTTGAGGAGCAAACATTTCCTTCTTCTTCTTCGATTCGCCGATTACGACGAGAGGAACGGAGGAAATTCGTCATGGGACCAAGTTCAATTTTATTTCGAGTACAACAGAGGTCGTTGAACCTGTGTGCTCGAACGACTATGTACTTATTACGGAAATGAATGTTCTGTGCCAATCGTTGTTTTCAAAGTCCTTGTTGATTAATTTTGCCACTGAAAGGAAGATAATAGTACGTATAACGAACAGATATCTATAAGAATTAAGGGACGATGAATATAATACTGTATAAGGAATAAAATAAGGATACAGTTAAATGATAATCTCTTACTTGACACTCCTTTAACCCTTTCGCTAAGCTGCTCATCGTACAGACGCCGCACAGTGATCCACAATTGACATTTAGCTGTTCAGACTTTGAAATAAACAGAATAATCCGTAATTTTTTAAGTAATGAAATTAATTATTTCACATTGTGGCTATATTGTAATTAAATATCAAAAATATTTTTTATAAATGAAAGCAACAATAATTGTTATAAACTGTTGTAAGACACAGTGGTTGCTCGCGTATAGACACTGTGGTACTGCAGCACCCCCTACTTCCACATGATATTATCGATAACATTTAATATAATGAGTTCTTTTTTCTTTAATCTTTCTTTATACTTGTACAATATATAATCTTTAAGCTTAATGTCAGTAGTCATCCCCCAGTTTATGAAAAAGTTACAAAAATCTTAGTATGGAACTGTGCGCTTCACAGTTCCAGCGGCTTGGTGCTCGACTGCGTGCGCATGCGCACATGGGAAGCTGCGCGCGAGGCTGCGCAGTAAAGAGAGCACTGTTGCTCCCGTAGTGCCGGTTTTTTAAAACAAAGGTTAAAAATTTTCTGGAGCAGCACCCCCATTAATTTTAGCCACTGGTAAAAGATGATAATAATAATCGATCATTTAATGTTAATTATCTAACGTAGAACTTTATAGTATCCTCTTAACGAATCACCCAGTTCTATTGACGGCTACGCTTTAAACTAAACAATAATAATTTTGGTACGAAGTGGGACGTGATTATACAGGGCAAGGGTCAGGAAACTTTTTGAAAAATGGGCCGGATTGACATTTTTTTTCGTCGCAACGAAAGGGTTAATCCTCTCGATTCACCATTGACGAAAATCCATGTTTTTCTTGATTTTTTATTAATTCACTGAGAACAAGTGTATGGACAGCTTACTAGTATCTAATAAATAAATAATCGTAACTGTTTATGTGTCCGCATAAAAAAAGAATAGGAACGTTCGACGTGTAACGCGACTGATTGACGTCGAAACGTTCGAAGGATAAGTAAAAAAAATTTGCGCTTTCTGCCGTTCTCGGCCAGTTCCGATCTCGTTTCTCACGCAACGTAAAAAACAGATCGTTCGTTTCTTAAAGTAACAACATAATCGTGTGATAAAAGTTTCGAAGAATTGAAACACGATCGTGGTTCACGACGATCACCCTCGTAATACGCTGCTTTGGATCGAACTCTTAAAAATGGTGTCGTAAAGGCGGCACGGATGCTAAGGGGACACTGTTCTGAATATAAATTACTACGTGCGGGATTAAGGCGAGCACCTGGACGCGTAATATACAGGTGAGAAGTGGATTAACTTAGCACGATGAAAGGAAAGATAAGGAGCAACTAAATTACGATACGTGGACTGTGTTTTTCTGGCCAATATACACACCTACATATACATATCTCGACTTCGGAAAAAATTACATCGTTACAGCCATACATTGTTCTATCACGCTTATGTACAGTCACACGATTGCTGCATTAAAATAAGAAAGAGAAAAATTAATTGCTACTCCCGTGCGTTCATTCCCTACGATCGAACCTAATTAGGCAGAAAATGATAAATGAGAACAAAATCACTTAGTATCTGTATCATCAAAATTATTTCATCGAATCGATCAGAGAAAGTTCTTAAGACGTCGACTGCTACACAAACGTTAGTGAAAATTTCATTACAGTATTTTAATTATTTTAATAAATCTTAGAATATTTCATTATTCCAATTAGCCATCACTTCAAATGCCTAATACAAATATTTCTAATCAGAAAAATCAACTAATTTCTAATAATATGGCTTTCTATGGAAATTCAAATGCCACCTAAATATGGGTAACATGGCAGTCAACGTATTAAAGTGTCATCATTTTATTCTCATTTATCGATGTTCGTTCTTCGATCGATGCACGATCAGGGTTACATTAGAATCAGGGGCAAAAGTTTCATTGACAACGTTTCACTGATTTATTACTTATTACTTCGATTGAGTCATAAATCAATCGTCGAAGATCAAAGGCTTCCACGAAATTCCAGCACGCAAATCGCAAGTACCAGTGGCACAATAAATAAGAATGAAGGAAAAGAATAATTGATTCAGATTGTCAAACTGTGTCAGTAAAGTAGCAGCAATGAAAACAACGTGGACGAAACGTTTGTCGGTGACTCGAATGTGACCCAGGCGATCGAGAGTGACACGACGCGATAATCAAGCGTCCAAGCGTCGCGGTTGTCAGTCGATTCATGTATGTACACACGTATAAATAATCAAGGCACCAAGGGAATCAACAGTCAATAAATAACGCGGCCTGACACGCGTCATCCTGCCTCTACTCGAGCGGAACGACGCTTCGTGAATTATGTTTCTTTTCATTTCATTTTCTTTGATTTCAACGCGCAAGTAATAAAATAAAAATACAATCGCCAGCACACGTGTAATGGATAACGCGTCATTCTGCGCGCTCGAGAGTTACTTAATTAATGTTATTTGGTTGGACGAGCTCTAATTACACCTTAAACTTAAGCGAGAATTATGAAAAACTACCAGGGGGGGTGCCTCGAGACCGTCGCTTTCTACGGGAATGTCAGTTTCGACAAACGTGTCTCGTTTCAGGTGTGTTAATACGATTAAAATAATACGATCGGGGTATTAAAAGAGTAATAATAAGGCGTTATTAGAAACGATATGGATAATTAAAATAATAGGAATCATTCTGGTTTGACCCGCAACTCACGATCCTCTTTCAATCTCAATCGTTCTTGAACGGAACTGTTAGGCGAGCACGATATTTAAAAAAAAATTATATACATATAAGTTTAAAATAAACTACGTGACGATGTTGCCTGGTTCAAGAAGAACGGCGAAACAAAAATCTGCACGGTCTTCTTTGGATCCAGGCGATTCTTTCTTTTAACCTTCTAACGTGTGACTAATATATATTTGATGTCACGAGAGTCCATAACTGCGAAAAGACCAGTTTTCGTTCTTTTCTGCGCATCGTCGCTCTGATTGGCGATACTCCCAGACGAAGTGGAAAGCGATTGGCGGAGAGCTCGCTGCGTCCCCCCACCATCCTCCAACCTGCGCGTCGTTAGTTACGGACTCTCGTGGCATCAAGTATAGACTCCTCTATCATCCTGCTGATCATTAATATCCTCTTGCAATTTCTTCTCTATACAATACGTCATCGTATAAATATAAGTTACTCGATGAAACGCGATATAGAAATACGATCTGATAGCTCTACGCGAGTAACTTCTTATTAAAATGAAAAAACATAATTTCTATAGACAAAAGGCAGTCTCTGAGCCATTACTTTTAACCACATCGAATAAATCCATTCCTTTGTCAAACATTAAAACTCGTCGTGATTAACTTGCAAAAAAAGAAACGCGAAACACGAGGTTGGGAATGCCCAAAACGTTTGAAATCATTAAATATCGTAGAAATCGAACGACACCGTAAATCGATATAAAACGTAACAAGATTAGCACGAAACATCACAGCGTGTAAAATCGAAGGGAAACGAAGGGTGCGTAGAAACGTTAGAACGTACCTTAATTAAAATTGTAAACTGCTAAAAAAATTTTGCTTCGATCACCTTATTGCATCGATGTAGGCAAAACTGTCCGTTCTATCGACCGTATTAAAGCGAGCTTGATCATGGTCGAAGCATAATCAGCGATTCTTTATAATCAACTTCCTACGAAATCGTCTGACGCGTAATCTGCGGGCGACGAGACGCGAAAAACCGTGGGCGAAATCGCGTCCGTTCTCTTTTCACAACGCGAGTATTTTTTTTATTTATTTAATCGTCGTAATATACGATGAGCATCACCGATCGAATACGATCGGTTCACAAAAGCTTTTATTAATTATGCACCAGACAGCTGAATAATCGAGCCGTTTGAGAAAAGGAAACGCGTTAAAGATTATCGTGCTTTGATTTGGCTCGAGGCGTTTGATTCCCTGCCATTATTTCCTCCCTTTTTTTCTTATCGTTACGTGTCCGGAGCGAAAATCTTGACGGTGTTCTCAGAATTTTGCGCGTTCGACCGCATCGCCCGCCTTCGTTCCTCGATTAATTGCCTTCGAGCCTGCTCGCGAGCTTCCCGAGCTTTCTTGTTCGCCTCGCTGTTCGCCGTCGATTTTACTTTGTGAACAGGCGTGACACGACGTTTCGTCGTGCTACCGTTTTGCGGAGCCGCGGCTGCCTTCTTCTTCTCCGGCACCGTCTGAAAAAGAATCGAGACGAATGATTAGAAAGCGAACTGGTTCGATAACAGCGCGCATTTGGAAAGTGGTCTTCTGTTTACAGGATCATTCAGATAAGGTGTAGACCAGTGTTTCCCAACGTGGGGCCCACGCCCCACAGGGGGGCAATTTGATTGTTAAGGGGGGCAATTCGAAGATCGTCTCGTTCAGAGTTTAAATTAACCGTATGGCGACTCTCAGTCGCTACTCGAGCTGGGTAAACGTTCATAATTACTAATAATTAAAATAATATAGAAAAATCTTTCATTAAAATTATTTCCTACTTAAATTTCAGTTCTCCATTATACTTACTGTGTTTCTTTAACAATTTTCTAGTGATTTCTTTATAAATATAAAGAAATAATAATATAAAGATTCGTATAAGAATTTTAGAAAGGCTTATGTGGGGCATGGCACAAAAAAGGTTGGAAAACACTGGTGTAGACTCTCCATGGTAAAAGGTATTCTGGAACGTCGCTTTTCAGGAATTAAAATGAAGGAAACGTACTTGGGTTGAAAGGATCCGCTTCAAACTTTCCACATACAGCTCTCTTCTATCTCCATTCACACTTTTCACAAACAGGGTAGGCAGACTGAAGGTACGCGCACCGAAAGAACAATTTTATTTCACAAATGCAAGAAGTATACATTCCATCAGTCTCTGATAATTTTACTATAAATTGTACAAAACCCTGGGATCCAGGAGTCCCAGATTTCCCGACTTCATTTTCAGGAACAATAGAACAAGACTCAGAATACCGTACATGTACAAATACAAAGATAATCGACAAAGATTGCGATTTGATTTCAGGAACGCGC
This sequence comes from Osmia lignaria lignaria, assembly GCF_051020975.1. Lineage (NCBI taxonomy): Eukaryota > Metazoa > Arthropoda > Insecta > Hymenoptera > Megachilidae > Osmia > Osmia lignaria. The sequence goes on from NC_135035.1 coordinate 6,113,429, forward strand.
AAACGTGTTTCATTTTGATCGGTGGACTTTTGCTGTCCGATGGAACTTCGACGTTTTCCGGAAACAATTGCATGTATTTCAGGTCCTCCAGGTAACGGACCACGTTCACCTTCCTCTTCAACGGCAAATATTTGTCGAAATCCATCGATCCGACGTTTTTACGACCGCGCAATGGAACGGTGAAGTCCGAACGAACGTGTTGAGAAATATCCATGACGAGGCTCGCGTTTACTTTTGAAGAATTAATTTTCTTCGCGATCAAATCGTAGCTCAGCTTCTTGATGCTCGTGCGATTTTTCATCTTTGAATCCTCGTTTCTAGATATTCCAGCGGACCGAACAATCTCAGCGCTCAAAGAAGACATCAAAGAGGACAGGAAATTCTCGATCTCCGTCTCCTTCTCCGACCAATTCGTGATATTATTTGTTATATTATTTATGACAAGAGTACTCGTATGCTCGTTAGATAACGCACGACAATCGGACGGTAGGAAGCATTGAACAGAAAAATCCTGGTTCTCGTTCAGAAGATCCCCTGTGTCGCTCATGGCTGTCGTTTCGTCGCAGAGATTCAAGGATTTTATATCCTGGACATTGATTTCTTTCTCGGGAGAGTCTGTTCCTCGAGAAACGAGCTTCTTGGAAAATTCTTCTTCATGGATCTTCAGGACGTGTTTCCTTTTCTTTTCGTAGACCTTCATTCGCGCCAACTTTTCTGATCCGTTTGCAACCGCAGAATTATGAGACTGATTCTCAGCGTTGTACACTTGCCTCAATTGTCGAAGAGTTTCTGGAGACAAGGGGATAAAAGGTTTCGAGTCGCTCAATCGCCAACCAACGCTGTCGAACGTCTCAGAGGAGGTGCTTCTGTCTTCTTTGCCTGTCTTTGATGGTTCTTTTATTTGATTTAGCTTCTTCACGCTCCACGTTCCACGGAATGTACAGTTTTCTTCGGGCATGTCTACCTTTTTATGTGGTTTATGTCTATTTTCGATGGAGTCGATATTCGACCATGTTTCGCTGGAAACAGACAAGTTTTGATTAGTTTTAGAGACGTTTTTACTCAGATTCTCTTTCTTGGGTGATTTTTCGTTGCTCGATCGAGGCAGTTTTTTCTTTGAACTTTCAAGTAATGTGATTCTTGATTTTAAGGATTTCGTGCATTTTTCAACACCACTGATCGATTTTCTTGGTTTTTCTACTTCGTCTAGAAATGTAACACTGTATCCAAGATTTTGAGCGTTTCCTCTACGAGACGGGGAAAGGAACTTGTTATTCTTTCGGGAGACAGGAACTTTCTCCTCGTTCCTTTTATCGCGAGATTTTTGTTGATTAACTGTTGATTTAATTGGATCATTTCTTGGAGGTTTCTTCTCCGGAGTTCTCGATCTCGTTCTCCGACATTTTCCAGTCTCGACTTCGCGATTGGAATTCCTTGCAACTGGGCTGCAAGATTTGGCTTTCGTTCGAACATTTTCCTTTCTTTTTCCAACAGATAAATCTCTCCTATGCGAAGAATGATGATTTTCAAAACTGAATTTATTCTGCTTCTCCTCTTTTATCAGCCTCTGAATGTTCTCCGTCAGTCTTTCAGAAATTTCTTGCACTTTCTTATCATTTCGCGATTGAGTTTTATCAGTTTCCTTTTTGAATAACACCTGCACGTTTGATAATCTTTTTTTCGAAACAATATCGTTTTCGAAAACGTCTCTGCGAGGGAAGAAATTGCTGTATGGGTGTCTTGATTTCTCGAAACGAAAGGTATTTATATCGGAATTCAAAGTATGGACATAATTGACGACGTAAGAAGTGCAATGATTAATTGGGAAATCATCTTCGGGGGATTCGGATAGGAACGGGTTGCTGTCTTTACATTCAACGTCGTTTTCCATCGATCGCGGTTCGTTTTCTTGGAAATTCGGGGAACTGGTTAATACTTGAAACGCGTCGTCGCACAAACGAGCCTCGAGGGGTAATTTTTCGGTGGAACGAGACGAGCGTTTCGTTTCGCAAATGGATTCTTCTGATCCGTAAAGCGTCGAAGTTTCGAATCGTACACGTTTATCGCTAACAGAGTGAGACGAGGATCTACAGGAAGGTTTAACTGGTTTTATATCACCGGTATTTTCTTTCGAGGGAATCTTTCTTTTCGAAGGCTTCGAGGAAGAAGGAGGTGTCTGAGAAACTGAACATACCTCTTGCCACTGGGAATTTCGTAATTTTTCGATCTGGTCGAACAGCTCGTTTACTTGGACCACCTGCAGCATCACCATGTCCCAGAAGCCGGCCAGATCCTCGTTCGTCGTTGGAAATTCTTCCCCTGGAACCTGATTCTGAAACGGAGATGCAAAACGTGTGCAATCCACGTGTTGTCAAAATTAGATGGACTCGTGGAAATTTTCAAGACCTGGAAAACCTTGAAAAATGTCTAACTCCCTGGATAACAGCCTATCGATAACACTAGATTTACGGAATCCGTCAATTTAATGGGTTTTCGATTTTATGCTTAAAAATTCTGAACACGCAAATATATATATTTCCACTCGTTTTCTCTGGAACACCTATATTTTATTATTTCTCGATGTTGTATACCTATTTTTACGAAAATCCGTCAATTTATATAGATCAATTATTGCGAAATAACAATGAATAAGAAAAAACAACAGCAAGCAAATGACGGCTGTTTAGCAATAAATACATGAGCAAATAAGTTTGAATGAATTGTTCACAATTATAAATATAGAACCCAGGTGACTGGGGTCAGCCCCACTGAGTTCTAGTGGACATCCTACACAAATAAATTTAACAAATATGTATGCGAAAAGTGTACATCCAAGATAGAGTTTACATGTAAAAAATGTATTGAAGACAACAATAAATAAAAATCTATAGATTTTAAATAAATAATTTACAAAAAAATTGCATTTTAATATATCCGTCAAAAAGACGGATTTCAGTAAAAAATGATATATAGTCAATGTCTGTAAATCTAGTGTTAATCTTATTAGCAGAACGCTGCCCCGAAGACTTACAATATTTTTCTGACACAATCCCTCGAACTGTTGCATTTTCTGGGAAGCCAGTAACCTGGCTTTGCCCGCAGCCGAGCGCAGTTTTCCGGCTGCCTCTTCCGGAAGTGCGACGGTATCGCCGCTGGCCAACTCCGCTTCCGCCGACGCAGCCAACGACAGAAGCCTGTCCGTCTCCTGTTTCAACAGCTGGAACAATTCGCACGTTCGAACGTTAATAGACCGTTTCCTATCGCGTTCCTTTATTTTTCTATCGACGCGTACCTTCATAAAGTAATGTCCATTTTTCTCCTCGACCGTTTTCTCCGCCTCTTGAACCTGTTTCGCCACGTTCGTCGAACTAGCGCTCGGTTCCAAGACAGGTAAGACTACTTTTGGTGCAGCCGGCTGCTGGTCTGGGATGCTGGTCACGCTAGAATTAAGCTTCTGTGCGCCGCTCTCCGCGATATTTCCGTCTAAATTCGAAGCCGTTGGTATTTTTGCTTTCTGCTCGACTTTCCGTGACACCGGCGTTACCCTGTGAAGCAGAAAACAACCGTAACTGTACCATCATCTCACTTTAAGGGATAAGGCCTCTCTAGAATTTTGAAAAAATCGAAAATTTTTTCTATTTGCTTAAAAGGTGCTTTAATGTCTTAAAAATGATATGGCAAAAGATTATGGGTGGGAAAAATAATTTCGAATTCTGGCGCAGCACCTCCCGGCCAGCAAACAGATCGCCAATCGATTTGAAAATTTAACAATATATTCAAAACTACGCAGGATTTTTTCATTATATTGCACAGTTCTTTTGTTATAAATAATTTTCTGGCGATTTTTTCTTGAAATTTTACACTTTCTCTTAGAAAATACACCATTTTTGCAAAAATCAATATATCAAAACAATCCTACGTAGTTTGGTAGCTGTTCTCATATATAATCAAAAATATTTTGGTATTTTATCCTAAGTTAGAAATTGCAGGAGTTGCTGGTCTTGCCCTTTAGCCCTACAAAAAAGAGCATTTTGACTTGGATCACTATACAAAAATTAATTTTTAAAGTTTGCTTGCAATTTGGATTTATTCCAAAAATTCCCAAAATATGCCTATTTTTTCTCGCTCTAGAGTAGTCTAACCCTTTAACATTGTTATTAACAGTATCTTCGAGTACATACCTTTGGAGAGGTTTCAGAACTTGTTCAGAACCATCAGTGGGTCTTCTTGGGCTGACCACCGGAAGCTGGGCCCGAAATTCGGGTCTCAAGTGTCTCAACACTGGTAGATTCTTCAAAGATTCCTCCGTATTCGCATTGTCCGCCGTCGCGTCGTTGTTGTTGCCGGAATTATTGAAACTATTCTCGCTGGTGTTCAGCCTGCTGGTGCTGCGTTTGTAGAAGAAACCCTGGGCGAGTGCCCCAGGTCCGTAAAGCCGTTCCACTCGTTGCTGAATGAACGATTTCTCGCTGCTCGAACTGTTGTTCAATACTTGGTTCTCTACCTCGACATTCGAGCCGTTCAATATGCTCGTATCGCTGAACGAAGCGTTCGATACTGTAATTAAGAGAGAAAGGTGTTGAGAAAGACGGCTGATTAACAGGTTAAAGGCCGCCGCGATATTACTAGGCTACTCACGATTAGACGCAACTTGTTTCGGCGACGAAGCCGAGAAACGCGAGGAGAATGATTTATTTTGTTGGCTACAAGACAGGATCTGCGACGCTCCAGGGGTGCGTTTCGTTGGGGTGTTGGGTCGAATGGGGCTGACTTCGGTGAACGTCGAATGCATCACACCCTTGTCGACTTCGGAATACCCTTGACATATGCTGATCGAACTTCTGGATTCTCTGTACGTCTCCAGTTTGCACTCCTCCTTCAAGCCATTCGAGAAACCGTTTTGCCTCTCCATCGCTAAGGGTGAGATCGATTGACTCTTAGGCGGATAAGGGTGCGCTGGCACGTTCAGGTGTTCGTTCGACCTGCAAATGAATATTTTTAATCGAGTCTGACAAATTTTCACCTTTCAGATGAAAATAAGTCGAAGAGGAAATTTTTACCTAAAACCTGCTGGACTGGTGTCTCTGTCGATCAGCCTGGTCCCAGGGCTACTGTCCCTCGATCGAAACCCTTCCCTCAACTTGCTGTCGTATCTGTTGATCCCCGAATAACCGCTGATGCTGCAAGCTAGGCCCAAGTAACTCGGTTTCTTCACTGTCAGCTGCTCTGGCTCTGGGCTGTCTCGATGACCATTGCTGACGTTCAACTTCTCATCCGGGCTCAGATGGGATTTCTGCAGCGTTTCGCTGCTTCCGTTCGTTAGATTGCCTGGCGAGGATACCGAATCACCGTTGCAAGACAAGTTCAAACTGTGCAACGTCTTCTTCGAGATGCTATCTACAGTGTTCTCTGGAAATTAGAAGCTTCTATTGAAAGCACTCGGCTTTCGTCCTACATTCCGACTGACCCTGTTTCTCGCGTCCCTAAATTTATGCACGAGAAAGAGCGCTAGCCTGTGATATGGAAATTTGAAAAGCACGCAATGTTGACTGCAACCTTCGCGTCGTCGTATGCCGCACTCACGGATCGAAACGGATACACTTAAGCACGAATCCCATGAATAAGGTTAACCAGAAAGCTTCACGGAACGAAACCGTGTTCCCGGAGAATAATCGAACCGGCTAGAGTGTTAGAGGACGATACGTTAGAAAGTTTGAAACGTGCCCGTTCGAAACCCGACACAGGAATAACCCTGGAATGGCAAGAGGCTGGCCGAGTGGCGGAGCAAAAGAGAAGATCGCCTCTCTCTGCATCTCCTCTGGTCTTCTTGGCACCGAGGATAGAAAAGAAACCGTGCCCTGCACTTGCTGCACTCGTCGACGATCTAAATTCGATCGGCACCGAGACCGGAGCAAAAAGAAACGTTCCACAGAAACGGTGGAGGGAACTGGTGACCTTGAACGTTCCAAGATCGTCCCGGCTAAAATTCGTCCAAGTGGAAGGTCAACGACGACCTCGGCATTCCTACTCTTAACCTTAACTTTACGAGTTCTAACTAAAAAAGAAGGTTAAAGTTGCAGTTGACATCTTTCGATGGCTGCAGTTCCATGTTTCACCGCCCGTAGAACCAAAATTAGGATCTATCCCCTGATAGATCTCGAATAATGAACGAATAATGAAAAAGATGTAAGAGGTTAAATTTTTGCATTTTTTACTTAAAAGGAAGTTTAAAGCTCCTATTTATAATAGCGGTCGAGTGGCGCATAGGTTAAGGCATTCGCGGAAGTTCGAATCTCCGAGAAGCAAAAAAAAAAAAAAACACCAGTTTCTTTCCAAGACCTAAAGCTCAATCGCATTTTCTCTTTCGATTTAATTAGGTTAGGTTAGGTTAATTTTTTCATTTGCGCAACCTGAGATTAGGCTCATTCGACCGGATTCGTCGAGACCTTTCAGAATTTATACAGGGTGTTAAAAAATTCCCTGAAGACCTCTACACCGTTGAATAGATCACGAAAAATCGAAGCGAAAAGTTCTATAGCATTTTTCGATGGGATCAGTAGTTTAGCCACATTTCGTTGTTGAAAATTGACCAACCAGCGCGCAGCTTGAATGAGTAGGAGTGGCTCGGCTCTCGACTCTCGGCGTAGCTCAGTGGCGGCAGAGAAAGGCTAGTCCCCTACTCCGCGAGTCTTGCCACTCGAACTGCGCGCTGATTGGTCAATTTTCAACAACGAAATGTGGCTAAACTACTGATCCCATCGAAAAATGCTAGAGAACTTTTCGCTTCGATTTTTCGTGATCTATTTAACGGTGTAGAGGTCTTCAGGGAATTTTTTAACACACTGTATATATTGTTCTATTTTGGGGGCGATGAAACAGAGAACTGTATCCCTTTCGATTACTAGATCCTAGAGCTAATTAGCGTTTAGTTTCTTATTATCTATTCGCGGCAAAAAGCATAGAGAACAGATTATAGCCGGGGCAAAACGGTAGACATCGAGATAGCCAACCTGATCGGTCGGACGCGGATTGGTCGACGTCCAGACTGCAGCTGCCGATGCTCTCCTGGCTAGTCATGTTAGGATGATGTCTGATGACGACGCCGGTTGGGATTTTCGGGTCCGGATCGAGACGACGGTAATTAAGAGGTTGAACCGCAAGGGAGACCGGCCTTGTGCGGCGATTCGACCTGATGCCGCCGGTGCCGGGGACCGACGGCGTCAGCGTCGCGGCGCAGCAATCGCCAATGTCCTCCAAGCCCGCTACCTCGCCGCCACCGCCGCGTGTTTGTCCGCTAGCTCGTCCACGATCTTCCTCCCCGCGATCCTCGTGCACACTGTTGATTTTTCGTTTCGTTTCGTTTTGTCCCGCGATCTCATTTCTTTTTCCTTTCCCATCTCTTTTTTCGCATAATTAAAAATCATTTTCATTTAATGCTTCGATGCTCTGGAACTCGATTCCTTCAGCCTATAAATTTTGATGTTACAACCATAAATCACGACCTATTGATTGGCAATTATCGAACGAGCAATTTTCTGTATTTTCCAACGGGTAAATTATCAATGCCACGAGAAAGCGGAACGAATTATCATCCAGTTCGAGTCGTTCCAGCTGTTTTGTTGGGAACCGAATCAATAGGCGGAATCAATTTCTTTTAACAGTTCCAGAGCATCGGTAATACTAGGTGGAAGCTGGCGCTACTTTGTAAGCGAATCAATCTCTACTTTCACCGTACCTTTTAATTAACGATAAAGCGATCATTAACTCGGGAACTTCGACTTCAACATCATCGAATCGCGATTAAAACGAGTTAGATCTCGTAAAAGTGATCCGGAATGATTGTTTCATGCTTCGTTTCACCGCGATGAATCTAAAATTTGAACGAAACGATCGCTCGATTATTTAACGAAAATTTATGCTCCATCATTTTTCTCGGTTGACTAAGTAAACGAATTTTATCGACGCGAATCAGGGAATAAAATCGGTCCCGGGACTTTGAAAAGCAAATAACCGACAGGCGAACTGATCCCGTTGGGATCTAATTTTACGATTCGACCGGTGGCAGAACGCAGACGAGACGGACGTAATAAATCGACGCTGCTGTTAGTATACAGCACGAGCTTCCACGTTTTCTTCTCTTAACATAAAGTCTACTTTTTATTACAACGCATATTCACGTGCCTGCAAATAGCGAACAAGACTCGAAGCTCTGCCCGGTGTATCGTTCCTTGCAATCGTTTTCTAATTACCAACTTCATTATTTCGCTCGAATTAACCCGACGCTATTTGCACGCTGATTACAGAACCGTGTCGGCTAAGTGCACAATCGCGAGGCAGTGCAAGCTGGTGCGTATCGCTCGAGAACGCGAATCACGCTGAAAGTTTTGAGAATTCATCGATACAATACTCTCAAAGTGATTCGCGTACGATTCGCTTTGAAGAATCGCATGCACTAAAGGGTAGAGGTGTGCGAGTACTCGTAATTCACAAGCCGGACTGAACTCGCTTCGATTGTTCGAGCCGAGCCGAGCGATTGAATTTGCCGAATTACTCGAAATCGACGAACTGCTTGAAACAAAATCGAACTACTCGAATCTTCGATTTACTGGAAGATGAATTTTCAGCTCGAATATTCGAGTAGTTCGATTTTGTTTCAAACAGTTGGTCGATTTCGAGTAATTCGGCAAATTCAAGCGCTCGGCTCGGCTCGACTGACCGATCGTTTGACTCGAAATTCGAGTACTCGTAATTTACAAGCCGAGCTGAACTCGCTTCGATTGTTCGAGCCGAGCCGAGCGCTTGAATTTGCCAAATTACTCGAAATCGGCGAACTGTTTGAAACAAAAGTGAGCTACTCGAAAAAATCGAACTACTCGAAATTTTGAATTACTTGAAGATGAATTTTCAGCTCGAATATTCGATTAGTTCGATTTTTTCGAGTAGCTCGCTTTTGTTTCGAGTAGTTGATCGATTTCGAGTAATTCGGCAAATTCAAGCGCTCGGCTCGGCTCGAGCGACCGATCATTGTTTGACTCGAAATTCGAATACTCGCACACCTCTACTAAAGGGACGGTGAGATGATAGATTGTGCGAAACAAGAAATCGCTACTGTACAATGAATCGCTTTTTGTTTCGTGTTAATTAGGCCTCGCGTGACACGTGGATTAATTGAGTGCTTCACATCGTGTGCGGTTGCAGTTTCCGTACAGGACATACACATTCACGTACAATTTACAATTTTCGATTTTCAATTTTGTTAATGAGACAAGACTGTTAGTTGTACAGGCGGATATCATAGAAGACCAGTCACAATTTTTCTAGAAGATTTGGGTGGATATTTTCAGGGGGTTGATTCTCACCCTTAACAGTGAATTACCAGAAGTTGGACCAGAGTGGTAGTCAAAGTGTTAAGAGGTCGTTGCATGTGTGCCGTGCAGCGAAAGCTGAAATATGCCGAGATAGTGCAAGGTGATCGAATCATGCTTGATCGCGACTGCGTTGATGATGAATGTGAACGCATACGAGTTGGGAACGAATAGACAGGGTCTGTAGAAAATGTCAAGGAGTCAGAAGAATCTCTCGAGGCGAACATTATCAACTAATTCTCGGTGAAATCGTTAAAGAGCAAGATTTACGCAACTGCTTCGAGGGAGTAGGGAAAATGAAGAGATGTCGCGACATTTTAACGATGCCTTTAATGCAAACAGTGAAACTCTTGTTGGGACCAGTCTCCGAGTCACGAGAACTCGTTAGAATAAATTGAGTTATGGTAAACGTCTCGTTAAATAAAAGAGAGATGCAAATGAGGAAAAGATACACTTCGAAATCGCAAAAGTTTAAAGAAAAATGATTTATCCGTACCTCCTACGCCAATTCTTCCAAAGCAGAAACTTTGAGACGTTCTTTTTAGCCACGGGATTCACCGTGTACGTGCCACTTTCAATTTTCAGAGGCATCTTTGGAGACACTTTCGATAGTGATCGACGATCATCGACTGTGCCCTCCTCGATCGACTTCGAATATTACGCTCGGGATGATATTGGAGCAGGATTACTCGCGTTTCTGTCCCGGTATCGATTCTAGCTGCTTTGAAATGCCTCGATCACCGTGAAATCGGCCATTTATCACCTGTCGTTTAACCGTGAACGCAAACACGAAACGGAGCGATGAAACGTGGCGAGCTAAAACGTTCTGAAAACCACTTTCTCGCGTTGGAGCATTCTTCAGGAATCTCTCGGGAATATTTTACATTGCTCGAAGAGTACACCCACTTGGAAATTCAAATGCTTTTGCAAAGAGCACAGCTGCCTTCTTTTTTTCTTAATTTTAAAGTCTTTAGCGACGACCTTTGTCACCGGTAAGAACTCGCGAAGGCACGTTGCTAGGATGACTAGTTACCGAAGACTGGCATTCCCATCTCATCTCTCTCTTCTACTGCTCTAACGCACTCTCTTTCCTCCCTCTTTATCTTTCCCCTCGGCACCAGGATATTTTGGGAACACTCAAAAAACCACACACGAAAGCACGCGAGTCGCTTCCTCTGCGCCCTCTCTCCTACATTTGCCCCTTTTCACCGGTCCTCCAACTGCTACCATTCCTTCGCAACACGGATTTCGGATTGCTTCAACCCTTCTCCTTTCTCTTAACACTTTCGCGACCGGGGATAGCTGGCTGAACGTTTAAATAAATACCGCATATAATTTCGAAAAGTCTGCAGCTGAGTACAGCTAGATTTTACTATTTGTAGGTTCGTGATTATAGGAATATTGTTTCTCGGTGTGATTCAAAATTTAAAAAAATTAAATATTACAAATGCATGTTATATTTAGGACTACGCAGCCCGTATTCAGATAAAGAATTTGAAATGACGTAGGACTATTTCTCTGATCGCAAAAGTATTAAAAAACCCTCAACATAGGGTGACTTAACCAGTAAATAAACAAATTTACTGTTTTCGTGTATAACAAAAATACTGTTTTATTAGAAACAATGATTTTAAATTCAAAAAGGAAAGGAAAGTTTATTTAGATAACGATGACAACAATGTTTTTTGAATCTATGAAACTTTTAGTAATTTCTTTATTATTTTCTTTCGTGGCTTCGGGTAGTGCCACTTTTGCTCCGAAAATAGGTGGATGGTTTCAAAAACATTTTCTGAATATATGGTCAATGCGTTTCATCCACGGTGTTTGGAAAATAATGTAGTATTTTATTCACTGGGTACAAAGTGTTCATTTACTGGCACAGTGGATATTGATTACATTTTACCGTTCCATCTTTTTTAAATATTTTTAAACCCTATTCTGTTAAAAATTCTTATTTGATTAATAAATTAGAATATCATTTAATTTTATCCTTGTTTGAAACTGAAAAAAAGCTTAACTATCCCCATTCACCAGCCAAGTCATCCTAGTTATTTGTTGCTCCAAATTAAAAAAAAAATATTACAAATGCATATTAAATTTAGGACTACTTTGTCCGTATTCAGCTAAAGAATTTGAAATGACGTAGGATTATGTCACATTCACCGGCCATAAATAAAACAGATAAGCACTACTACCTTATAATTAACAATAACTAAAGAATAAAAGGTGTAACCTTTCTTTTCAATTTCCTCTTAATTAAAGTACATCCAACTTTCATTATTTCAACTGAGTGATATGTGAATTTGAAATAATCAAAAAGTTATTAATTAGTTTTTCTTCAACAGCTGACAATCAAAAATCCTATTAACACATTGTTGACCAGTCACGAATTAACTCGAGTTTGCACTTGCATTGACTACTTTAATTTTTGAAACCCAGGATAATATGGAATATTGTGAAATTTTTTCATTATCCCATATTATTATTGTAAAATTGATAACCTGATTCCTTAGAAAATCTCAGTTTTATAAGTCTGAATTGTGACTGATTTGACTATTGTCACCCTCAAACATGTTCACCAAAAAACCAAAAATAAAAATAGAAGATCCAAAGGTAGACTTACTTTAAAGCATTCTAAAATACCGTGTACCTATTCATCATGTTTGCTTCCTTTTCATAAAATTGAAAGTAAAATATGGACAAAGAGATTTCCAATGTTGAACAGTTGGTAAGGAGCACACGCGTGCTACGGAAGAGGGGTAGAAAAATCCGGGGTTAGTGGCTCGAACACGTGTCTGGCACGCGTACCGTTTCCACTGAAACTCTCGCGTCGGAAGCGGCTTGTATTTTCAATTTCACGTTCGGAAGAGCGGCAAAGTATCGCTAAAGTAGTTCGAAGGGTTAATAACCCCTTCAAGCTTTCTCGAAGACGCTATTTAACACGCTGTCAATCCGTGTAATCGTCTTCCACGTTTTCTAACTTGTGTTCGCTGTTCAGAAACCTCTCAAGGAAAACTCCTCGGATATTTTGTTGCGAATTCTCGTGAAACTTCTCGATTTAATAAATCGTATGAATATTTCTACCCGATCCTCTTGTTTATGGAACGACAACGACCATGAAATAAAATTGCATTTAAAGTATTCTAATTTTATTGACCACGTAAGCAACGACGCGTTTGTATTTCTGATTGCGACAGAAATATTTACCAGTTCTGAAGAAACATTCAGCCATGACATTTCCCAAACGAGTGGTGCGAACGCAACACCCTAATTCTTTCCCTAACCACGACCGGTGCAGCTTGTCAGTTTCAATTAACCAGCTCGTCAATCACGGACAGGGATTTAGGATTCACCGAAATAGACGAGCGATAGGGTAGGTAGATCGATTCAAAGGCGACTGAAGGATCCATCGATCATCGTTAAACTTTCCATTCTAATGAGATCAAAGTTCATCTCTGTACCTCGTCTCGAGCGATCAATCTCCCGAAGGCGCGCATAAAAATTCCTTGTACCTAACGTACAGATGGTTTGCGGTTGATTTTGGAACGAATGTATCCCGGTCGGCGAAAAAGTCACCGAGAACGACATAAATAAAGTCAGCACGCACGCATGACTAGCGTGAAACAAGAGCTGCCGTCTGGGAATGCAGAAAGTGCAGCTATGAATTCAAATGCAATATGGTGCGCTCGTTCCATTCTAAGGGCGCAGCTGGACGGGTGGAAAATTATTTGAAGCAGACCCTCGAACGTGTGAGATCGCATTGTCGATCGGTGAAGAGTGCAAATGCATTAGACTTGGCAAACAAATGGAAAAATCATGAATCTTCATTCAGGGACGCAAAATGAATGAAATAGTAATAGGAGAGTGTAAATACTATTTTTCTTAGAGGAATAGCGTACACATAAAGTTGAAACACCTGATCTTTATCTCATTGCGGTCAAGTAATGATTCGACTCGCAAACGCGATAAGCTATCTTAAGCTCAGCGTTTAGCAACGTGTTTTGCTGTTGAAAACCGACCGCAACAAACGTGCTGGCAAGCAGTACTGAAACATTATGCTACTCCAATGTTTCGTAGAAACTCTTGTCGAAGTTGATGGTTGAAAACGATACAGATTGCATTACCCCTCGATAGAAGGTAGCTTAAGGGATTCGATGATTGTTACAAATGGGAAAAGAAAATTATCATTTTAATGGTATACGGAAAAGGTGATAACAGGTCGTTTGACGTCCACTAAATTAAGTATCGATAAGCTACTAATTTATGACAATTATATAGCCTGCTGATAGCACTACCTGCAAGAGCTTCTGTGATGTACGTCGTAAAATGACTATTTGCAAAATAAAAACGGGTAAAGAATAATGCCATAAAAATTCAGGTAGACAAGGTGTTAAAATTATTAAAAATAGGAATAATTAATTTTCAAATTTCAAGATTTCTATTTGCTATTTTAAATTATTTGCACAATAGCAATATTATTTAGAATAACGTCTTTCTATTACTTTCTCTTAACATTCAATCTGCAGAATTGCGCGCACACTTACGTAACGCGGGTGATTTTGTGCATTTACAATTAGAAAAAATTTAATGGTATTCTTTTTTACTTTTGCTCGCCTTTGATTGCAGAATCAAGCTATTCGTTTGATTAAAAAATAAAATAATAATAAATAAAATATAGATTATTAAAAACGGAAAATTCTATTTCCTGCTGGGAACGGATTTTTCTGTCTCCTGATGATTAAGCATTAATTATTCAGGCATGTGTAATTTGCCAGGTCGGTCACCGATGACCCCTATGGTATTTAACGTGCTAAGCAATTAACTGATAAAGTATCCTGAAATTTTGTGCAGCGTCAGACGGCAAGGGAATTTTTATTTCTACCATTTCTGTGCTGAGTGAACGGTTACATGAGATTTTGCAAATTCACAGGTGTCAGCATACGGCATACAATGTCGCAGAGATTCGTGTACTGCTTGTTCGCGTGCCTGTTACCAAGGAACAATAGGGGTCTATTATTCCGCAGATACAATGCACAGCCATACACGCGGCAAGATCCAATGAATTCCATCTAATTGCGAGTCATTACGATCAAATCACCGTGACCGAATGCTCGTCGACAACATTCTAATTGCGTAAAAAGTTCAATCGTCATCAGATTGATGCGATGCAAATCGATCGTGAAGAATAAATGATCAATTGACGTACATATACGTCACACAGTGTGTTAAAACAGACGTCTGAACGCGAAAACCTATTCTTTAATTTAAAAGAGTAGAAATTACTAAGGATAAGTAAGTTTATTAACAGTTAACACTTTTATTTGAAATATTTTAAATGAAAAATAAATTGTTTATATCCTTTACATTAATACGAGAATAATAATAAAATAATAATATAATGATCAAAATACCGAACTATATAAATTAATTAGAATGATTGGAAGTACAGGAACTGTTCTAGATATTTACATTTTTTAATAAAGCTAACATTTCTTCGGGAAATTGTCCATTTTTTTTCCTTTTAAATTACTTAAAATATCAGAAGCATGTGTAATAAGTCTTCCATCCATTTTCCAAACAAAGCGTCCGCGAAATTGAAATTGAAATTATTAAGAAAGTTTCGAAACGTAGCACTTGATTTTTATAGTAATTAAAGAATTGAACCTAAACTACACGATAATAGCAAAAGTTTGACTAATCCAAAACGATTCCTATTCCTAAAACATGAAAAATCAAAATACGTGCAATTAAAAACTGGCTTCCTTTTAGTGCAAAGTCGTCAAATTCTTCTAAAACCTTGAACTACAAAAATGAAGTATGCACCTTTCTATACAATACCTCTTACACACAAAGCAAATAATTATTGATACAACTGTCTACGAGAAGGAATAACATTAACCGTAAAATATTATTCTTAAAGACAATAGAAAAGTCAGACTTCTGTATATATAAATACTTTTTATAGATAAATAACATCTTAATTAAGGATGATTACTAATTTAGAAACTTAAAAAAACAGAATATTATAAAAATTTAAGTTTTCCGCGGTCAGATGACTGTTTTAACACACTGTGCGTCGCCCAGAGTAAAATAAACCGCAGGTTAACGATCTCGTACTTGTACTCGATAAAACCACAGTTATCAATCTTCGCGTGGGACACAACGATTTTAGTAACGCAGACGAGTGTCACAGAAGAGGATGCGGATGCAAGATCATGTACTAGGTAATTCTACCCTAACCCCGTGGTCGCAAAGTATATTCAGTTACGAAATGAACGGTAAACCGAGGGGAGACGAGCCTAAAATAGAGAGCCACTGCCACCGCGACACCGTTTAAATGCCGGCATTAAGACAATCTTCCGGTTTCGAGCACAATGCCTCTTCCTAGGCACAAAAGCTACGTCGCTATAATTTCTGTTATCTTGCAAAATGTAGTTACTTTCGAAACATCCTGTACCATTTCCTTCCTCGAAAGAAACGCCATGGTGCTAGCTGCACTAGCTTCAAATAAGTCAAATGGTACTCCAAATCTATCTACAGGGTGGTCCACGCAATTGTTTCAGGTCACAACTCCGTTATAAATGCATATACGAAAAAATTTCCAAGAAGAAAAATAACTACATTCGTAGGCCCTCAGATTTTATTTAAGTGCAACAGTGCATGTGCAATTAACAGTTGCACCATTTCTGTAAATGGAAATGCATATTTTTTGTTGCACAGATCGATTGTTCTGTTCGTTCTACGTAAAAAATTATTAGGGTACCATGGCAAAAAAATTATTAGTTCTCGAGATATTTTCGAAAAGTATCTTTATTAAAGAAAATGCTCAAACGCTTCTCCATTTTCTGATAACGTTTTTTTATTGTTTTCATGCATCAATACGTTGGCCAGCCCGTTCACCCGACTTAAGTCCCCTTGACTTTTTTTTATGGGGTTATTTAAAAGATAGAATTTATTCAAATCCTATAAATTCTGTGGAGAATACTTTAATACTTTAAACGCAGTTATGAAAATGTAATGTAATGTAATGTATTCCTCTCATGGCGTAAGCACCCACCAAGAAGGGATTTTTAGAAATTCGACCCTTAAGAGGGTAAAAAGGGTTAAAATCTATTTATACGGATTCGTTAATACCTCTTAGGCCCGATGAGATATCGACTTGGTCTCTGCTTACGAAGATCACCCATACAAATGATTAAAAACATAATTCAGGATTTTGTTCTAATCAACTTCTAAAGACCCAAATCTAGATTCAGGGATGAAGGTAATTATTTAGATTACAGATGGCACCTCCGATTCTGATGATTTTTAAATATGTTGTAGAAATCAATATTTTGAACAACTTTTTCCTCAGCCTTGGTTTTTCAGATATTTTCGAAAAACTGTCGAAACTATCGCATTGAATTCTGCCTATTCGTGTGCGATCGTGATTGATATGATAGAGATTGATGACCAAAAAATAATACATCAATTATTACTTCAAATTCTCCAAGTTTTTATTTATGAGAGCGGGCGGAGCCGCGACGTGGATGCCAGCGGAAAATAAATGAAGCGAAAAGGGTTAAAGCGATGCAAACGACAGACGAAGCTCTCGCCACTCGCTGGAGATGATGGGTCTCCAGAGTACGGTGCTTCTTTTTCGAAAATCGTGATAGGGAGGCCGAGTGTCGCGGTAGCCAGGGGTAAGTGACACCGGCTGAACTCTCTCGTTTCTATATATAAACGAAAATAAACCAGAGTGACATTTGAACCATACTCTCTGCCTGTACGCGAACGTCCCCTTCTCCGAGCCGCGACGACGGCTACCAAAAGGGAAACGCGGCGTGCAGCGTCGCGACGACCAGGCCGAGAAAAATTGTGTCAGCTAAATTAGGAGAACGCCGTTCTCTTACTGCTTTCAGAACCGCTTTTTTTCCATTCTTTCCCGCGTACGATTGGAAACGCCAGCGGTTAATCGATTCCTGTTGGCTCCAGCGTGCCGGAAAGAACGCGCTTTTGTTTCTTCATCGAACGGTGAACGACGATCGAGAGGAAACGAGCGAATAAGGGTTGATTTCTGTTATATTTTCATACCTGAAGAATTAGCGATCGGACAAATATTCTTACGTTTAATGATTGAAAGAAGGTAAATACCGGGCACAATCGATGCAACGTGTCGATCACAGTTGTTCAAAAATATCACTCTGTAACACAACTTTGACCGCTTCAAAATTTAAGGCTTTTTCGGGAATTTTTTTTAAAGAAATGTAGTGTTTATGAAAATCTAATTATACTAATTTATTATGCATATATTAAAGTAGAAATCGTTTTTTTTTTTGTTGATATATGAAAAATGGCGACTTCGAAAAAAGAGTCAAATAGTGGGCACGATAACTCAATCTAAATGTGACTTAGAACAATGAAAGAACAAAATTAGATTTTTTAGTCCAAACGCAAGTGAAACACGTAGCCGTTTTCAAAAATATTCATTTTTACTAAAAATGGCATCGATTTAAAGTAAAACATAAATTTTCGTTATTTAAAGTTACACAGAAAATCGAAATATCAATATTTAAAAAAAAAAAAAAATATGTGACAAATTAAATTACAAAAAGATTCAAGTAGATTGATTAAAAATTGACGGAGCTAGAGTGCCCACCGATTCTGAAAATTTTCGAGTAAAACGCTTGTAATATTTTCGTTACTGTTTATTCGTGAATAGAAACGATTGAAATGGAAGTTACCTTTAATCTGCGATTCCACGCCCATAAAGCAATCCTTCTGCATTAATAGCATTGATACTTTAAGCGAAAAAGAAATTTCGAAATTTTGAAGCGGTCAAAGCAGTGGTTACCCTTTAATTAGAATCAGATCAGCACACCTGGTACACCGATAAATTGTTAAAACTTTCGAATATAATATCAGCGAGAGAACGCATCGAGGCGTTCGTCAACGCCTCCTAAACGATTCTAACGAGGCGGTGCGCGGAAATCGCAAGCATTGTTTCACCGCGTGACAGGAATAATAATCTCGATCGGGCGACGCGAATGCGAATAGTAACATTGAAAATCGCAGATGGTATCCCCGGTAAAAATTCTCAAAGGACGAAGCTGTTAATTTCTTTCCCGAATTCTTACATCGACGCGAGGCTTTCAGATTGAAATCGCGACCGACAGGAAAGGCACTAAAATTGATTCGTCACCTGTAGCTTTCGAAAATGCAACGAGACGTGAAAACGAAGCAGAGATGATGGGGAATTCGCTCGGCAGACTTTCACCTCGATACAGAATTTCCGCTAGCATGCTCGACGCGATAACTCTTGCCACGAGCGTGAGTAACAATAGCTTGTCGCGGGAATTGAAAATTGCCTATAAATAGAGTGTAACAGGCGAGGAACTGTGTTATCTGTCGAGAGAACACGAGGGGACCCGTGTACGTCGTGCGTGATTCGCGACGATACGAGCATCGAGGACATCGCGGTGAATTCGCTCTTAAAGGGTTAAGCCGCACTAGAGCAAGAAAAAATAGGCATATTTTGAGAATTTTTGGAATAAAGCATGCCTTTATTTTACGACTAATCTATATATTAAAAAAATTTATGAATTCTATTCCGAGTTTTTAATAAAATGGCATCGATTTAAAGTAAAACATAAATTTACAACCAAAAATCTCGTTATTTAAAGTTATAAAGAAAATCGAAATATCAATATTATGAAAAATCCAAGGTATTTCACTGAAAAAAGTATGTGACGATTAAATTACAAAAAGATTCAAGTAGATTGATTGAAAATTGACGGAGCTAGAGTGCCCACCGATTTTGAAAATGCTGTTTCGAGTAAAACGCTTTTCCAGTTTTCGTTACTGTTTATTCGTGGATAGAAAAAATACTGTTTATTCGGAAAAAGGCATATTTTGGGAATTTTTGAAATAAAGCATGCCTTTATTTTACAACTAATCTATATATTAAACAAATTTATTAATTCTATTCAGAGTTCGTCCGGAAGTTCTATCCGCCCGATTTGCATTATTTTGTTTTAAATGAAAGCATTGGGATACATCTAACTTTCACCCCTCTTAAGTTATATACTCAAACGTGATTTTTCTGGAATTTCTCTCCACTCAAAGCTTCTTATCTCCGGTTCTAATTGAGGTACTGTGTTCGTTTTTCTCTAAGAACACTAAGTGAATCAAGCTCCCTTATTTCAGCTATTGACCAGTTACATTGGATGACTTGAAGCACAGTTAGGCGAGCACAACAAAGTTGAATTTCAATTTTTCGCTAGTAAAAAGTTTAACTAATAAACTTTAAAAATTAATTTTTGTATAGTGATTCAAGTGAAAATATAGGCTCTGCAGCATTTCTTCAATGACCCCTCTTTTTTGTTGGGCTAACGACCAGCAGCTCTTGCAATTTTTAATTTAGGATTAAAAACCAAAATATTTTCGATTATATATGAGAACAGTTACCGAACTACGTAGGATTTCTTTGATATATTGATTTTTACAAAAATGACGTATGTTTTAAGAGAAAATGTAAAATTTCAAGAAAAATTCGCCAGAAAATTATTTATAATAAAAGAACTATGCAATATAATGAAAAAATTCTGCGTAGTTTCGAATATGTTGTTAAATTTTCAAATCGATTGGTGATCTGTTTCAGACCGGGAGAATTCGAAATTATTTTTCCCACCCATAATCTTTTGCCATATCATTTTTAAGACATTAAGGCACCTTTGAAGCAAAAAAAAAAATTTCGATTTTTTCAAAATTCTAGTGGCCTAACCCCTTAATTGTTTTGATTAAAAAATGAATCTACTGTTCGCTCGACCGACGATGCACCGTTAATGCAACTCGCAGAGCTTTAATTACTTTTTCTACGAAAAATTAACCGCATCCCAACCAGGATGGGTCTGAACTCCGGATGTATTAGACGCACGTGGATGCTAATCGGTAGCCGCGGCATTTGTTTCCGCTGCAACGTTAACGCAACAACGAGCTCGTTGCTGAATGCAACGTCTTGTGTGCCGCAGCCTGTAAACGCCGTTCCATGTTCCACGTTCCACGAGGATTGATTTTAATGAAGATACTCAAAAAATTAGAGCCAATTGGAGCTACTTTCCAGCCTCTGATACGAACTTGCATAAATTGAGCGTGGGCCCTCGTTCATGACTAAATAATCCGCTCGACGAGTGAATATAAAACGTAATCTTCTGAATAACATTAGCTGTAAAACAGGTGTAAAATTCCGAGTAAATTAGGTGTAAAATTACTTTATAATCTACTGACACGTTAGAGTGCTCTTCTCACTTTTTGCACCGATTGCGAATTTTTCGACAATATCGAACTTCATATGACACAGATTTCTAAGATAATGATTCAACAATTGAAAGACTTTCCTCGTTCCAAATAGAAAATGAATGAACACTGTGAAACCCGAAGATGAATCATCGGTGTTGGGTTCAATGAAAAGTTACGTAGGGATAGCGTGCAAATGATACATTTCTTTCCATGATCGGTGTTAATGGATGAAACTGTGTTATTTCGTGCGCAATTGCAGTCGCATGACGATCGAACTAAACATTGCGTGCATCTGTACACTAACGTTGATTCGCTATTAACCATGTACATATAGTGAGTCATAAAATTATTCGCTCGTCGTTTAACCCTTTCAATACGGCGAAAAAATCAGTTCGAGTGCACCCCATTACCGGGAACAGTTATTTCTCCGCCAGGTGATTATTATCGAGATGAAATAACTTTTTTGCCTGAAAGGATGAAGGTTTTAGAACAATAATCCCATCAACAACAATAATGTTACAAGGTTCATTGATGAGACAAAATTTTTCAGACTGGGACAGCATATGTCCCGTCCGGTGTGAAAGGGTTAAAACAGAATACCTCATTTAAAATTGAATCAAGCTATAAAAATTAATTTACTGAGATATGTGTTTTTGTTATTTAAAAAAATTTCAATTTGTTTAAACCGTGAGAAAAAATAGTGAAGGATAAATTATGTGTATGCTGAAAATTTTATCGAAATCGGCCAACGCACTTAGAAGTTGCAAGTAATTAAAATTTCCGAAAATCGCGACTTTTTATCTAATTATAAGAACAGAAATTTTCAGAAATTTTAATTACCGATCTCGATGAAATTCTCTGCATACACATAACATACTTAAATTTACAAATGTCATATTTTGAATTTTCATCACAGGCTCAAATAAAAAAGTGAAAAAATTGCCTTTTACTATTTTTTCCCGATTTCGACAAATTGTAATTTATTTTTAAAACGACAAAAGCACATATCTTAATAAATTAATTTGTATAGTTTCTCGAAAAACCTCACGTCATTTGGTCCAATTTTGGTATTCTGTTTTAAACAGCGAGCGAATAATTTTGTGAAAATTATAATTTTGTAGAGAGTGAACGAATAAGTTCAGTACCACGCGTGTTAACAATATTATTATTCTTAAATCTCTGAAACCATTGCGTGGCACTGAACGTGTTAAAATCGTGTGACAACATAGATATAATCTAAAGAACAAAGAACAATATTGTTAGGATAATTTACAGATAGATCGTGTACCAGAAACGACGAGAAGAAAAGCTCGTATATTTTCGTCATAATATTATAATAGAAATGCCGGTTCCCTTGATTCAAATTTCCCGGAAATTCATTCCGCAGGAAGTTCCAGAAGGGACCGGTGACACTTGGGTCTATTTCCATCCCGGAAAAACGGGTCGACAAGGAACAGTGTCGGTGACGAAAGTGGTTAATACGGTTCGCGAGCTTTTCTTCTCTCCGTTGCTCTTCCACCGTGACACGGAGGCGAAGGGAGCCGGATTTCCGAAAAAGGGAAAACGAGTGTGTCGGGACACAGGTTGCCTGTATGTCGCGAGCCTGTAGCACGCCCACGCGTGAACGATAAATTATACAAGGAGGCGAGAACGAAGGGGTCGCCATAAAAGAACCTGTTACGTTCCAGATATTAATCCGGCGAGCGGGCATAAAATCGAGCGTCGCCGGCTCTACCCCGTTTTGGACACCGTGTAACCCCATGGAAAATAAGCTTTGCACGCGTTCGCGAACCCCCTTACGGTATTACCGTGCTAATCGCGTGTTCGTTGTTTCCTGATTGAGCTGTCCATTGTCGGATTCCATGAACTTTCCAGGGAACTGGTTTCTCAACCCTTTCATCCATTGTACCAGAGGATTATTATATTCTTTACGAGCTGCATAAATTAGGATAACGAGCTTTCCCAATGGGTTCCTGAATTTTATTCGAACGTTTCTGGGGTGAAATAAAAAGTTCCGGCAAAGCAATATTTTGAACGCGGCCGCATTTCCTGAGAGGAAGTGTTTTATCTGCCAAAGTTTCCCGTGTTTCGCATCCAGATACCGATCAACCTATAAAATCGAGTGCTTCGGAAGGGGTCTCTTCTCCCCTATTTCACCGGCCAATAACCCGATCGATGATAAACCGTGAATGGGGTTATCCCACGATCTCATTCACTTAATCGTATCGTCGTTATCCTATCATTAAACACAGCCGAGTTATCTGGTAATAAAACACGTCCGTAGCAACGTGATGAGGTCTGAACTGTTGAAAATATCGAACAAACAGACGTCGTTTACGCAATCACACTATTCTCTTACCTTCTTCGATTAACGAACAAAATAACAATCGTTACCGCGTTGATGTACTTTTAATTGAGCGATTATCCCGTAAAAGAATTATCCCGTTTATTATCGATAGCTACCTAAGCGGCTGTTGTTAATGATAACGTTCAATCAAAAGTTTCATAAGATAGCTTTTCAGTTCGCGGAGTTTCTGGGCCAAAATTTTCGGAATTTATCATCCCTTTTCTCTCTATTCTTTTTATTGATCCATCCAAAAGTGGCACGTACGTTTTGCGCAAAACGAGCGAGACGAAAGAGGACAAGAGTTCTGGAGCAGAGTAATACCAACCCCAAGAGCCCAATTGTAATTACGAAAGAATGACACTCGAAAAAATGCCTGCGGAATGCTCGGCAACGCCTAGAATTATATGCAAAATATTCAAAATGCAAAAATTATATGCAAAAATTCCTGTTTGCCTCGATTTTTTGTCCCGCGTGATCGTTAGTCTAGCAAACAGAAAACTAAGCGCAATATGATATCGTCGTTCGGAAATGAACCGAAGGATTAATTATCGTGATCGTAATGGCACGTGCAGCGTGAAATTGCGATTTGAACTCGTTTCAATCTTACGGGACGTGGACACCGAGGATGCGAACAAATGACGCGGTGCAATCAGCTCGTTGCAGATGCAACGCGTCGACTGAGAATGCAGCAGCTGCTCGGTCTCTGGCCAAGTGTCTTATTGTGTTCGTCGATACGCGGTTCCAAGCTGTCGATTCGACCAGTTCTCTACCTCGAAGGCCATCAGGAAACTTTTCTCGAAAATAATTCTAGGAGCACGTTGTAAATTTTCGAAACGGGGAAAGGGTAGAGCATTAAAGTTAACCGAGCTCTGTTAACCGTGAAATTTATATCACCACTCAGAAAAAACGATCCCGAACCAGGAGATTCAAAAATTATGAAACTTTGTGATTGAAATGCAATTTTCGTTTGCATAAAATTTCAGCTATTTTACGTGTTTTTTTCTGTTCCTCCGAAACCGTTTGAAATATTGAAGAACTTCATAAGCAAAAATTGTTCGTTTTAATGAATAGAATTTTTTTATACTAAAACAAGTAATTATTTCACACTAGAATTACCAACGTTTGATGTACATTTATTTTTAAGTTGAAAATAATGTAGATTACTAAATAGATAAAGGATGAATACATTCTTTATTTCGTCAATAGCCAACATAAATTTCAACAAAAATATCTCGATAAAATTTATAATTTAAAATAAAAACTTGGGAACCAGTCATTTTGGCCTCTTTGGTATTTCTAATGTTAAACAATTACAGAATGTTATGAACAAAAATATTTAAAAACAATTGTTTCAACATAAAAAATACTTTTGCTTAGGAAGTTTTTCAATATCTCTAATGGTTTTATAGAAAAAGAAAAAAAAACACGTGAAACAGCCTAAGTTTTAACACTTTGACTGCCACGTTAGAACCATTGAAAATTCCATTAAGTATTACTTTTGTTTTCACAAATCTTATGTATATTATCTTCACATATTTTTATCCATAATTTCAAGTATCTAATACGATTCCTAACAATATGAGTGATGGATTACTATTAAAATTCAAGCGTCATCCATACATGGGCGACATGGTGCTCAAAGTGTTAAAGGCGATTTTCACCTCCTTAGACTAAAAATGGGTAGCAAACGAAAACAACATTTCATGCATACCTATTTATTATAAATATATTAAAAAATGCATTGTACGTATAATATACGAAAAGTCGTGAAATTAAACAGCGAAATTCTAAACAAAATTTAAAAAACGGTCTTTTGACTCCGCATGGTAGGTATAGTGTTAATCAAGAGGACATCCCCTACATATTCACAAAATTTCATAATTCATAATTTGTTGAATCTCCGGGTTCAAAATCGTTCCTTGTCAGACGCAGATTGGTGCTCTACTTTTTTAAATCCACAGTGAAATTCACTCGTGCGATCGAGTCTACGCAACAATGGTGAATGCCGACGAGAGAGCACCGGCAAAAGTGGAGTATAGGAAGTAAAAAGAAGGACGAATCTCGCATGACGATTGGCGAAACAATCGGATTTCTTTTCGCGAATGTCGCGTTTCCATTGATCGCCGTTGCTGGAAGGGAAAAGAGTCCCGGAGAAAAGAGGAAACGAGCGAGGATGTATTCGAGCGTGTCGACGTTCCACGTCCTTAGAAAACCATTACCGTCAACCTCGGTGGTTTCGAGAATATGCAAAAGCAGATTTCTCAAGATTTTATGGTTATTGCTCCACTTCCCTTTCAATTAAATGTCGGTGCTGTGGGAACCGAATATGCTAAGATATTCCGAGCGAGAAGAGTGAGCGATTAAACCAGGCGAACTGAATTAATTCGGTTTCAGGAAAATAAGAACAATCTTACGGGGTCGATAACAGGAAATTAACACCATATATACGACAAGACTATGTAACAGGTTCAACGTGAAAATAATTGCACCGGTCACGCGACTGTTATAAACAGCGCGGCCCGTTTACTTGAGTTAGAAAATATCCGAGTTTTACCATGCGAAACTCACGGGGGAATCTCGACGGAAAAATAAATTGCTCGCTCGTGGATAGATCATTCCTTTTCGCGTCGATGAAACGCGTAACGGTTTGCCCCTCTGTACCAGGTGTCTTGCTGTGTTTTCAACCGTCACATAACTCCCGGAATGTAAACCTTCCGATCTTAATTAAATTTTCAATCTTAACGGATCGCGTTTCTTGCGAATGCGACTGATGGTTTATTAGGGAAATAGCGATAAAAGACGTTTACACGGCAACATTAACGAACGTCGAGTTGAACAGTACACTTAATGCCAGGAACCGACAGGCTTACTGGCTCGAGTGGCGTAATCGTTGAACGAGCCACTTGGCATCTCGTCGAAGGTATTCCTTCCATCGAAGAAGGAAAAAAAGGGGAATGACCTACCTCATCGCGAACGGAGCCACTCGAAACTTCCACGATTCTGTGTTCGATTGAATGACCAGCTTCACGGCAGTAAAACATGCGGCAACTGTCACGTACGCGACCCAGACGCGCATTACTTAAGTATTTCTTACAATTAGTGTCACCGAGTAGATATTTTTCTTTTTTATTAAATACACAGAGGTGACCCCTTTCACGACTGTTTTCTATCAGCCTGATATTTGGTCGATCGTTACCGGGTATGGAAACACGGTAGTTGATAGAAAACAAAGTATGACGTATAGGAGAAACGCAGTTCCCTTGGGAGATCGATAGTGTCACTTATAGGCGCAAAGAAACTCGTTGTTGTTTCACGTAATCGCGTGAAATTCATTTAAAATCTCGTCCAGCTGACGTGTAACGCAAGAATTTCACCTGACTCACCTCTCTCGTTCTCCAGAAAGCACGCAGGATTTCAAAATTCGAAAGCACCTTCACGCCATAATCGTCGCAGTGGGACACCAAGAGTCCGGGTTCAAGGCCAAACCGTAGTGAATCGAGAAATAAACGGAGAACGTATCGATGCGATGGTAAATGACAGTTGAACGTGGGTTTGGTCGAGGAAAAGATTTCTAAAAGACACTCGAAAGACAGCACTCCGAAACGGTTTCACTAAACGACCCCGGCGCAACGTGCTTCTCCCGACACAAACAAAAGATGACTGAGGGAGCCCGGAGTATCCCGACCGCCTGTTTACCTCGCCGATTTTTCCGCAACACCCCACCCAGACGTTATCGAGCCTATCGGTGAACGACAAGCAGGCAACGTGCGTTTGCGGAATAAAAGGATCGTGTGTTGACAGCTCGCGAGGGATAAAAAATCCGGAAAGGACGTAACATGTCACGCTGTGTTGTATGTGGGTTACATCGAAGTGTCGTTACTCACGTATGCGTGCGCTGCTCTGTTGCTCGCTTCCAGGATTGCCAGCTACTAATTCACACAAGGATTTCACGGTAATTGAACATTCGTCGTGACGATATCACACTTTGTACAATTTAATGGTCAGGGTGTGCCCCGAATTTCCATGCGACCAACGGCATCCGTCAAACGTGAACTACTGCCGCCATCTTAACACGGCCGACTACCACGATGCACCGCGGCGAATCGAGAAACTATCGAACGACCGCCCGGTCGATTTAAAATGCTTAGATTCTGTGCCACGTAATCCTGCGCTTTTTCTTTTTAGATAAATGTAAATATTTATCAGCTATATCGTTTATGTGTTCTTTTACGTTAAAAATAGAAAAGAGTAAGTGTTATTCTGTATGAATTCAACCGCTGGTATTGATTTTTTCGAGTGAATTATATGCTTTTTGAAGATTTTGATAATATCCGTAGAAATAGTTACACAATGTTACGTAACTTTTTCAGAACTGTACATACAATATTAGAATTAATAATAACGAATACTTTATAACAGATGTATAATGTTTCATAAACTCAATGAAGTTTCGATAAAATAAAAAAGGAAAGAAATCGCAAAGCCGGCATTTTTTATTTTTCCCCCAATATCTTGTCGGATTTAATGACAGTCTGCAAAATTAATCAAATTCTAGTATTCCTGATTGATAGGATTATTTTCGCTTCAGGTATGTCGTGAATTTATTAGCAAAAATTGGAGCAATCATTTCGTACTAAAGATTGTGAAAGATTGTAAAGGTTAAAAGTTTTTCTTTAGATCGAAGAAGGTTAAGTACGAACGTGCAAAAGATAAAGAGAACTGTGCGGTCAGGGTTCGCGAATAATTTGCGACGTCCCTGGCTTCGATCGAATCAACGTTTTCGCCAGCGATAGTAGCAGTTCCTGGGCAGAATGCAACTGCGTTGTGACGGAACGGCAGACCTAATTCGCTAAATTTGGACACACATGTAAATTCCGGTACGTAGTGACCGCTGAGTGATAGCATACGTTCGTTATCCATTTATTTCATGAATCAACGCAATCACGAAATGGAGGAGCAGAATTCTATTAATCGATGTTTCAACCGACTGCTTTCAGAACACGTGTGGGTCGAGCAACCACGTGGGCCGCATGTATCGAAAAACAAGTGCTGCATCTTCTGGTGAGTGCAGTTAGATGAACTGTGATATTTCTACTATCGGCACGAAATGCTTGGAAAACATGAAACGTCCGTTTTATGAATAAAAAGTTATCTAGTAAAGCCATTGTCAACAGTCGAATGTGCGAATAAGTTGTTGCGAAAACGATAACCTTTGAGAATGATACTTTGAGAAACATGAACATTAAAAGTAATTAATTAATTTGTATTAGTTCCAAAGTTTCAATCTATTGAACAAAGAATATGTACGTATGGATCAAAATATGTACGAATACATATCCTTCTGTTAGATGAAATAAAAAGAAATGAAATGTGATATAGCTTAAATTAATCAAAGACATGTATTGTTGATGCAAAGACAAAAGTTATACACCAGAAGACTGATAGTTTAAGAGAATATAATTAGGAGCTTTTATCGATTGACATAAGGAAGGTACAAAATTATGGCTCAAGTGGAACCGAAGGAGAAGAAACTTAAACACTGTATCATCTCAGATTTCATGTATTCCACTGACTTTCAACAATTATTCTCTGAACACTGGTGCAATCTTAAGGAGACAAAGATGAACAACCTTGAGATTATAACGAAACCCTTTAGAATATGTAAAATTACCAATTTCCTTTCTAACGAAGAATTTATGGATGAGATAAAGAATGAATTGTTAGATGTTAAGAGTAGAAGAAACAGTATAGATCTCTATCAGTTTGAGCAAACCAATGATCTTGTTAATGTTGACGGAGAAAACTTGAAGCTGTTATATAAAACTTTCCAAACAGATCTAGCCTTATGGATTGAAAGAAACACCAAGATAGAGCTTAACAAAACAATAACTATGTCTAGTTCTTGTTACTATGACACAGACTATTTGCTCTGCCATGATGACGACATGGATGACCGTAGGATTGCTTTCATCTTGTATCTTTCAAAAAATTGGACTCGAGAAGATGGAGGAACTTTGGATCTATTTGACACGGATGACAACGGGCTGCCCAGGAACATTGTAAAATCATTGATTCCAGAATACAATTCCGTAGTATTTTTTGAAGTTACAGATAATTCTTATCATCAAGTAGCAGAAGTAACCTCCCCGGATAAATCACGTTGGTCGATTAACGGTTGGTTTCATGGACCTCTCAGGCAAACCAATAGGCCGCCAAGGCCAGAAATTGTACCGAATTATATAAAACCGATAAACACCGAAATAGATTTAAACGATTGGGTAACGAAATGCTATCTAACTCAGAATATCATGAAGGAAGTTAATCAAAATGTGGAACAAGAATCGTTCGCATTTCTCTCCGGTTTTATGAAAGTAGATATTTATGAAAAACTTGTTACAGAGGTGAGCTCGGATACCATCGTTTGGCAAAAAGTCGGCCCGGCGGATATTCGCAATTACGAGGTTGCCGACGAGAACAGTTTCCCAGAACTGTTGAAGAGCTTTTACAATTTGTTCAAATCGGTTTCTATGTGTCGATTGTTAAAAAACTACACTGAATTGGATCTTATACCAGAGAAGGATGGCTCGAGCCCTAAGATAGCTATAGAACTCCAAAGGTGGTCGAAAGGATGTTACACGATAATATACGACAAATCTGCGGTGAACGAATCGGAAGCTGGTAACGCTGCGTGCACGGCGCAAGGCGGAGAAATGCAGGGAACTGCATTGGGCTCGGGCGAGAAGACTAGCAAAGAATGCGATGAAAAACCGATGCATAGCAACGTAGACAAAACCGTGGAGTTAGATTGTAATTCGCCGGTAGGCAACAAGGAAGAGGAGGATTACATGTTGAAGAAGATATTAAAAGCGAAATGTTTTCAGCTAACTGATAAAGATTTATTACGAAAGCCCTCCTTGTCGAATATCGACAATTCCTCTCTGTTGGAGAGGTACACCGATTCCGACGATTCAGACATCGGCGATTCATCTCTCTTGGAGAGGTACACCGATTCCGACGAGTCAGACATCGGCGATTACTTATCGGATCCAAACGATCGTTCGTTGGAACGTTCCGATCCAGAAGACGATGCAGCCGACTCGAACGTTGCTGACTCTGGTAGCCTGGATGTGATATTACAATTCCATACGAATCACGTGCCCGAAGAGCACACTATAGATTACGTAGATCCCAAAGAGCAGGATGCTGCACTGATTCACATACCACCGAAGGATAATCACCTTTGCATCGTGTACAAGGTACTGAGTACTTGTCGTTTTCACAAGTATGTGAATCATTACTGTACAGATTACTTTTACAATCTGATTTGTACATATTACGAACAGTAATTCCATATTCGCGACGCTTGCCGTCTCGGATGTTCAACGAGTTGACAATTGTATACTGATCCGCAGACTAAAGAAGCGTTCGTTTTAAATGAAATTGTGTATCATAGTATTCGTCCTAATAAAATTGTCAGTATTTATCGTCGGATACTCGTCGTTCTTCATTCATTACCCATTCAAATTCATTTTTTTAACACGTTGACTGCCACGGTATGTAACAGAAAGCTCTTCGCGGAAGCCAAATACAGTAAAACCTCGTTTATCCGAGGTAATGTGGGGAGGAGGTCCCTCGGATAACACGGAAGAGATAAAAAATTCGAAAATTTTAATTGTTTTTTATGTATCTGAAATGGTAAAATGGCAAAATACTACGCGCGTACAGCATAGGCATAGCGGTGTCATCCGTTTTATCCGAGTTTTTCCGTATTATCCGAGCATACACCTCAATTAATGCGGAGTGCTCGGATAACACGGAGGCTCGTTTGATCGAAGGCCGCATAAACGAGGATTTACTGTACGAGTCAATTCGTGCACAGAGTTACAGGATAACTCGTAGTTGGCGTCCTAGGCAATAACGCAAACTACGATTTGGCAGTGAACGTGTTAATAAATTAGGAAACTTGCGAGGGTACGTAAACGGGTGTTATTAATTAGGATAACTCGTGCTACCTAAGAGAACTAAGATGGAGATTAAGACCACAGTGCAAAGAACAATGTCAATCATTTATTGGCCGTGATACATCTATCGTTTACTTATCGAGCTATCGTTAGGTGCTGTTAGGGCTCATGCAGGGATTAGATCAATTCTTATTCGTACAGTGCAAAAGCGATCAAAAATCCCTCGTTCCAGAAAATGAAAAAATGAAAAATGAAAAGCTTACGATTCGATGGCGTTATTACACTCGTTATCGGGTGGTTGCACTTGTATCCTGGGCTGCGAGGAGCCTTGTCGTTCCTTCTCATCCTTAACGACCTTCGCCGTCACCTAACACGTAAAGTATCTCGATAGACATCGTTGCTAGACGTAAGAAGAAAAAAAAAAGATCGCATTGTCCTAGAATTATCGGTAAGGCAAAGTTTCGTTCGAAGCGGAAACCATTAAACGGACACGCCTTCGATTTACCTTCGTTCCACACGACTTCAAGCAACCACCGGGCTATTCTTGAACGTTCGATTACTTTTTAATTGCTCGAGGTACAATGCACAATCGATCGCGTGCTACGAAAATAGATGCATAATGAGAGACATTTTCAGTAGCCTTTAATCACCTGAGAATTGGTAGGAATCCCAGCCATTCGTTTCTTCAGCTCGTTCAGCTGCAGTTCTCTCTGGAAACTCGCGTCGCTCTCCTGCGAATCCTCCCGCAAACCATCGTTGATCGACTCCGATGAGTACTCGACTTGAACCCATGGACAGATCGTCGGTGAAGATTGCAAGGAACCTTTGCTTCCTGGTCGGGACAGCCGAGGAGAAAGTCGTCGTAGCAGCGAAATGAGTTTCGACCTAAAGCGAGAGAATTGTGAATTCCCGATAAAGTGTTGCATTACCAATCGGCTTGACGAATAAGGGAATACTTTGTGCTGGGAGTTTGCAGGTGATCTCTGCTTCTCGAAAGTTGTTCCGCGCTACGAGTCGTGTCTCGCCAATGCAACTTGTTGACGGACCTTCCTACCCTCCAGTCCAGGCTACTGCTTTGTCGGGATTGAAGGCCTGAAAGCAGTTTGAAATGCAGCTCGTGTATTTCTAACGCTGCGACACGTTAACGGTACAATTTCAGACCAGTTTAATCTTAATCCTTTCAGTGCTATGGATGCATATGTATGTGCGTCCAGCGAAAACTATCTGTGCAGACTAAGGACGCATATATGTTCAAAAATAACTTTGTTGCAATAATTACAATTATTAATTAGCTGCGCTTTCCGTATTTAATCAACATAGTTCACATTAGTAAAAATAGTATTCCGTTCTCAACAATCGCAATCGCTAGACGCGTGCTTCCGCTAGGAGTTAGCCCTTAATTTAAGAGTTATGTAATTTAACCCTTTGAGTGCTGAATAATCCTGGCGCTTACGATTGTTGGGGACGGAATACTTTTAATATGTAATTTAACCCTTTAAGGGGCAGTGATACATATTTGTACCACCTTCAAAGAGTACTTTTTAGACTCTTGGGGTTCCAAGTTATATAAATGTGTTTATTCATAATTAGCTGTAAACAATTAAAACACAAAAAACTCTTTTTTTCAGAATAAATTCGGTTATTCTTGAACAGAAAATCCTACAGCTCTGAAAATTTTTGTGTATACAGGGTGTCTCAGAAAGAGTGTTAGTCCTTTAAGGGGGTGGTAGCTGAGGTGATTCATACCTAGTAATATAACATATATTTTTTCATAAGTTTTCGCATGGCAGTTTTCTCGAAATAAATAGTTGAATTTTGCAATTCTGATCTCAGGATCGTAATTAGCGACCTCGAAAATCTTTAGATAATTTCTAATTTTAATAATTTGTCAGGAAGAGAAATGTGCCCCTAAAAGGGTTAAATTTTGATACCTTGCTCGTTCACTGTCTGACTAACTCTCCAGTCTAAGGAGCCGCTACTTCTATTCACGCTATAAATGTTATCACAGGATTTCGTCGCAAGATACGTCGCTTGGTGGCGACGTCTGAGCAGTTTCGAGACTGGTCCCAGGTTTCTGGAAAGAAAACCAATCGTCAATGTCAGCGACGATCGAGCGAATCGATCTAAGGAACATACCTTTTAAATTTCCGTGACTGCTCGATAGGCGGTTTACCGTCGCAAACAACCATTTTGACTTCCGGTTCCGGGCAGCACGTGCCCACGCGAATGTGACCGCTCCGTACGCCGTCCAGGGACCGGAAGTTGGCGCGCTCGTTCGAAGGCACGCGTACGATTTCGATTTTCGGCCTTCCCTCCATCGCGTCTACTTTATTCTACTTCACGAGCGGGTTCTCGTAAAAATAGTATAAAAATTAAGTTTCTTTTACACGGTTCTATCAAAAGATATGTGTCCCGGGTCGCGTCGGATTCCAGCTTTCTCACATGAATCACGATCTTCGACGTCGTTCTTAAAATAGTCGCGGAATCTTCCCGAGCTACTTCTGCTAAAATTCTTCTCTCCGCCGTGGCACATCATAACGGTTGATTCTTCACACGCGTTTCGACGTTACCGGCTATCACGTATCTCGCCCGATTCATCGGAGCACGTGCCGATCGCACGGAAACTCCGTCCCGCTTCTTCCTCGCGGGCTCCTCACGAATCGTCTCCATTCATATCGCTGGAATCGAGACACGCTTCCTATCCGAATGCTTGTTGAATGAAACTTGGCACACGCGTGGCTCCTCAAAATATTATTACAGAATAAAAGCGTTTACAAATATATAGATATGATTCTTCGCGCGATGCACAGTTTTTCGTTGAGAGTTTGTCTCCTCGCGTTATTAGCACTTGACGCGTTCAAAGGGAACCTGTTTCCTGTTGCCAATGCTTAGAAGCATTTTTTCTCCTAGTTTTCTCCCCGTTCGCAGTTTCTGCACTTCTGTTACCCGTGTCTGTGGTTTCACTCGGGTCAAACTGTAAATCGGCCACAATTTCCTACGTAGACAGCCACAATAAGGATGAATTTTCTCTATCGCGACGCATTACGTTGTTCAATGGTTAGTTTCAAACGGCGATTGCGCAATGGGCAATTATGATTAGGGGGACAATAACTCTACTTCAACGAGCATTTAGATAATCGTTCCGAATGTTCCGAGCGTACGATTGTTTAGAAAGAGTCAAAGAGAAAAATGTTTTTTTAGTTACACATGCCGATTTTGATGCCCTTTGAGTATGATATAGAACTCAAAAAAATATTTGACACGTATTTTTTTTATCGGCAATCGTCCATGCTGAAGGGGTGAAAAAAATGACAAAAATAGATTATTTTTCAATATATTTTTTAAACAAATAAATTTATCAAAAAGATGGCTAGATAGAAAAATTTGCAGTTCAAAAACACACAAATTCCATTTTTATTTTTCGCCTACACCTAATAGTTCCTGGGATATTCAAGAAAATATGTTTTGCAACCCGTTGAGGGCTATTTTCACCCCTTCAGCATGGACGATTGCCGATAAAAAAAAAGGGGTCAAATATTTTTTTGAGTTCTATATCATACTATAGAGCATACAAAGGGCATCAAAATCGGCGTGTGTCCCTTGTTAGTTTCTTTCTTTCTTTTTTTGTTTGATAACGGAGGGGAAAATACTTTTACGTACGCATGGGTGCTCCGCCTTGTCGCACTATTCGGCTAAAGGATCGCTTTACTTCGACGTTAGAATAACGCGTTTTCGAGCCTATTGCGAGGGTCGGGAATCGTATTTCGCGGGTTAGAAGAGCGTAAAGAAACGGGTTCGTCCGTTCCATTCGAGATACGAACGATCAAAAGTGTATAAAGTTTCTTCCATCGACTGGTCGCATTTCCCGATGCGAGAACTGTCATTGAAAAGCCGGGCGACTTTCCAACGGATCCGCTTGAGAGCTTTCGATGCAACGAAACGCGGCGACGGTATGGCAATTAGATCGTTAATTAATTGCAACGATACGAGAGCTTACATCGAAACATTGTGTACAGATTTCCATAATTGCACGTAGCGTTGCCGTTTTGCGTTCCGAGACGCGACTTCCAATT
Source organism: Osmia lignaria lignaria (assembly GCF_051020975.1). Classification (NCBI taxonomy): domain Eukaryota; kingdom Metazoa; phylum Arthropoda; class Insecta; order Hymenoptera; family Megachilidae; genus Osmia; species Osmia lignaria. The sequence goes on from NC_135035.1 coordinate 6,148,452, forward strand.
AGAAAAGAAAGTACGGAATAATAATTCCGGAATAACTTCGACTAACGATTTGGTTAACAAACTTTCCTGAACTTATTACGAAACACGTAGTCCGGATCTAGGAACGAATCCGTGTCGCCTGATATCTTTGTTTTACCTTCTACGCTGTCGAAACTGGATACAGACAGAAGAAACTGGAGTGTCACAAGAAAAGAAACTCGGCTAACTGTGGATAATTATTCCAGTGTGAAATAAAAGACACGAGTAAGTAGGATTCTTAAAGAATACCTTGGTTTTAATGCTTCTCGCAACCACCGTTTCAGCGAGACCGCTGACGAATCAATAGCCAAGAAGCACGAACGAGGTGAGAAGAGGGAAAAAAAAAAAAGAACCTCGCTAAGCCCCGTGTTATCGTCCTCTGTTTTGAAGCGTATTCGCGCGGTGTAACGTCCGCGCTCTGCGGCCCGCGGAGATTCACTGCCGGCTTTGACGCGTACCTCGTCGCGCTTTACGCGCGCACACAGAAGCCTCGTGGGGCACAAAAGGCTGCATTACACATCGCTGACTTTTTGGAGCGGTGAGAGAGTAAAAAAAAAATAAGCAATTAAAACGTGGACACGTAGGGGTGTCGCGTAACCGATGCGCGAGTGGAAAGGGGGTGGATCCTATGGGCGCCAAAGTAGGTCAAAAATGTGGAGCAAAATTTTTCAGAGAAATTATGCTCGCAGTGGAATAAATAACGCGTAGGTTTCTCGAGTTCAGTGTAACATAAATGGATTACATTAGAATTTAAGCTTCTTCAAGTCATCGAACTTTACTTCTTTCCCGCAAGCTGGATTATTTTCTAAAGAAGGTATAACACCCTTCGTAGGAAGGTGGTTCCCTGCTTTTGAACTCGCGAGCACGTGCGCGCTGGAAGCGTAGAAGCGCGCGGTGGCCTCGTGGGGAGGCAATCAATCGACAGCAGGTACTCTGTATTTAAGGAACGCGTGTCGGAAAGTGTCCCGACCGTTCGGGAACAGCTACGGAGCGAAGAGCCTATTTGGCAGCGTGTTTGCCTAGGGACCAGCGTAACGACGCGAAGCTTGCAAGCCCTACGAAGCCCGGCGGAGGCGGTGATACGTACTACTTGAAAATAGCAACGACACACTTGGTCGTCTGGTGTGCCGACATCGAACGTCGCCAGGTTGGCGGCGCGGAGTAGGGTTGGAGACGTGCCAGGATTCGAGGACTCGCCTTGGTCGTTCGACGTCTCTTCGCCGTTTCTTGCCTCTCGAATTCGTCGACTGGGCGTCGTCACCCTCCTCGTGTTTATTCCGCGAGACGAACTTAAACCACCCCGCTGTCGTAATAAGCGTGGCAGCGATGAACACACGAACACGCGGGAACTTTCTCTCGAAAGCGGCCACTTTTTCGAACTCGTACAGGACGGAGGATATGGAGGGAGAGACAGAGAGGGAGCGAGGGAGAGACAGGGGTTCCCTTCGAACCCTCTGCTCGCCGGCTCTCCCGCCCTTGACTGGTCGATCGCGACCACCCGCGGGATGCTGTCGACTACTGCATCGGGGTACCTCGAGGAAGTCCCTCTATTCCCGATTTCTCCCCCCCGCGTCCTACCTCCTCGCACCTTGCCAACGGACCTGCGCTTTCCACCACTGCACTCTCGCCTTTTGGCAATCGCGGACAGACTCTTCTACCCGATGACTTTTATCGACCGCGCGTGATAAGGGGTTCTGCGCTTCGATTCCAAAGCAGCAGCTTCATTTTCTTCTCTTTTCTCCATAATAATTGATTTTTTCTAATCAATTGCTCTCGTTAATCAGGTGCAACTTAATTGTTGAGTAGTATATTCGTTGCTTTATTTCTTCACAGATTTCTCTCTATAATTTTTTTCTTAATTCGTTCATTTTAAAAATAGCTCCTGCCTCGATGTAGAAAAACAAAATTCCAATCAGACGATAGGAGAAATCGATAACAAGCTGGAGCTGAAGAATTTGTTGACTGTTATTATAGGTGTGTCACACGTGGGCTACCATGTGTATTGTTTCAATAAATTACAATTACTCACTGTTGCATCGAGCGTCCATTCCTCTTGGCAAATAATTCTGAGAGATTCTTGAATGAAAATTTATTCCTGAATGACGCACCAGTGCATCGTTTCCCTCAGAAGGCAGTCTTGGTGAAGGCGTGTTCAGCCTGGTCATTCCTAGAATCTGCAATTCACTCGCATACGTTACACGTCCACGTCTTCCGTTGTTTGCGAGTCAACGATGAAAATAACCCATCGATTTTCATATTTACAATGCCTCGCAGAAATATATGTTCTACAGAGAATCATCGATATTTCCTGATTTTATTTAATCTTTATTTCGTATTTGTACACGCCCTCAGCATGCCACATACAATCAATATAATACAGTCCAATGCAGCCAAGGTAGAAGTAAAATACAAAAAATATATATATATGTATTTATATATATATTTATATTCTACGTCGATAGTTAATGTTATTGTTACCACGATGTTATAACGCTGAATATATTATTGGATAATAGCTAAGAATATAATACAAAGAAGAGTGCTTGGGTTACAGTAGGACACGTAATTCGGATTGAACGTGGTGCAGATCGCCTTTCAATAGAAACGATCGCGATCTATCTCCGATTCTCATTCTGTATCGTCGTGTATGCAAATTGATAAAAGAAAACGAAACTCGAAATCACAGCTCTTAAACGATTTACACAAGGAAGATAAGCTTGAACGATCGATCTTTCGTAAATATTCGATAAAAGCATGGTTCACGTAAAAAAACAAAAATATACTCTTTTTTCGTAAACGTATGGCTATGGAACGAAAGATAAAAGAAACATGTTCGACTCGGTTTTCTACGAGCGTGCACAAATTCAGAGAGGAACTCTCTTGAGAACGTTTCGAATTTTTATCGGACACCGTCTAAATATTAACATTCGTCAAAATCTTGATTAATGGAACTAGAACGCGCTATCTAATTTATTGCTGTCGAAAGCGATCAACGCGTTGACTCGGAATAATCATTTTTACGGTAGTCAACGTGTTAAACGAGAAAAAAAGGTCTAATATTTGCGAAGAAGATGAACGTCCGCGGTGAACCACCCCTTTGAGAATTTCCATGATGGACCGACCGTCATCCGTCCGTCTGGACACAAGAGATCGACCGCTACGCCCCGGAAATTAACCCCTTGCCGCGAAATAACATTTTTAATTTTAGGAAAAGAATATTGCCAGGATGCGTCAAGGGGTTAAAACACGCTCGCATACACAGCCATACGTTCGACACGCGATCGAGATAGTGTTCGAGCAGACGAGAAAGAAATCGAAGCAGCACTCGTTCGATTCCAGAAAGTTAAACGATCCGGACGATCGAAAGGATCGACGCGCGTTTATCAACCGTATCGGCGTGGTTGTTCGTTGCTAGGATCGGAAGAAGAGATACGGGAAGATAATTCGTTGAAAATTGTTTCGAGTTTTCTGAGTTCTTTATTATTTAGAGCGTAGCCGGTAAGCGTTTATGGCAGCTTTTCATGAGGATGACTCGTGAGGGGGGGTGGTGGGGTGGGGTGTAGCGACCGTCGTAAAAAGTCATCGAAAAGAAAACCTAAACCAACGGTGAAACAACAAATAAAGACTTGAATAAATTCGTAATATTAACAGTAAGACAAGTGTAGCGATATTAACTAAGGTAATTCAACTAAAGAATAGTAAAGATCCTCCTACGATATTGTTCCCTTCCGTCTCTTCGTTCCTTCTCGGTTTAGGAATAAAAAGAAAGGAAAAGAACGGGAACAATTCGATAAGGACGACGGGAGAATGAATCGAGGAGGGAGGAGAAAAAAGAGAAGAAAAGAAAAGGGAGTGGTAAAAAGCGGAGATCAGAGGTGTTCACGTTCTAACAATTAATCTCGTTCATCGTCGCCGGCAATGTTAATATAATAATAATAATAAGAATAATAATAATGATAATAATAATAATCGCAGGAGTTCATACGGTTCTCTCCCATTGACCGTCTCGCTGACTGGAATAAAACGCAACTACGTAACATGTATTTGCGTGCTTACGATAGTTAGGTCTCTCTGTCACCTCTCTGTTCGTTTCAGCACGATTTCCTGTTAATTAATACTAATCTTCTCGTTACAACTTTTTACGTTAACTTCCACCCTCGCGCAACGCTAAACGCTTTTATTTTTCGTTCTCTTCTCTTTCTCACTCTTTTACACACACACGCGTTCCCTTGCTCTCTCTCTCTCTCTCTCACTTTCATTCTATCACCCTCTTACAATTTCTTCGTTTCAATCTGCAAGGATGGCACACGAACGGACGTTATCGTTCGCGATCATCCAGCTTGTATCCGTTGAGATTATTTTTAATTTCTCTGCTTTCTATCTTTCCTCACGAAGAATTTCTTCGTACCTCTTTCTCTCTCTTTCTATATATATAATATATACTTTATAAAATACATTAGTTTACAAACAACGTGGATTAAGTGCCGACGTCTCGCGGGAGTTATCACAGCTCAGGCTCGATCGTGGAACGGCTCGACGAAGAACTCTACCCGGGCGAAACTAGTGGAAGAACACCCTGTTCACGGGGGTGAAAGTAGTAAAAACAAAAGCATAGATTCTCCGTGTGATTCGCGCGCTACCACTCGCTCGAATAGAATACCGCTTACCGCTATGTTTTCTTAATCGAACTCGCGTCTGACAATGAATCTCCACCCTTCGCGCACTCTGCTTCGTTGAGACGGAAATGGACAAGAAATATCAGCCAAAGGGGTAGTTTTAAGTTGAATGAAACTTTGCAGGCTTTCAGATCAGACGAAACTAAGAGTTAACTATTATTTTATATTGATGGAGATTCAACTTTAAAGGGGTGAAATTATTCTTTGAATAACGTGTTTTTTTTTGCCTGTTCTACAAGCCTGCGAATTTTTCATAAAAATCGGGAGAGGGCAATTAGCTGATGTTCCTTGTTAATGGTAGAAAGTGTAGGGTAAAAGAGGATCGCGTTACGGAGCTGCGCAACCGACTGGCAGAGACGTCGATCGTTAGAACAATAAGACTATCTTATCGTGCTACATACATATTTACAAAGCCTCCGGATCGCGGAGGCGCTGCTCTTCTTCCTTTCTCGATTCTCCATCGGATCCGAAACGTGCACTAACGCCAGGAAGCAACATGAAGGCGTTCGTTTAAACAGCAGTTCTCCTCTGCCCCTGCTAATTCAACTTTCTCCCCCTCCGTTCAGTTATAAACCGCTTAAATAAATATTGTCCGACTTTACAGTCCGTTCAAAGCGTTTCGTTTTCGAACACTTAAAAAGGAATCAACGCGAGATAGAAACGATTAAGACATTCTAGTGATATGGGTGATAGTGCATGTTCCGGATGTATCTACAACGAGGCAAGATGATACCTTCAACGATTAACCCCCCCCTCCCCCCCTTTTTTTTCTTGTTATACACCAGACACGTTTGTTGAAATCTACGCTACATCATCTTTCGCTGTTTGAGGATGCGTCGAACACCGAACACGAAGAACGTACGAAGAATCCTGAACGGGTGGTTGCACGATTTGTAAAAATATTTCTCAACTATCTCCTACATTTTCTTTGCTTTTTCCTCTTAATTTTTTTCAAATACTAATCTTTAACGATCGAGGATAGGTGGGGGACTAATATTCTTTTTTTTTTTATATAACGGTAACTGTAGTCCTCGTACGAGGACAATTGGATGGTATAATTTCATTTTTTTTTTTTTTTCATTTTCTTTTTCTTTATACTGCGATAGATAAATCTCTAAGTTTCTCTGGTTAAAATGGAAAATTCGTTCGTTCGTATTTTGGAACGAGGTAATTTTTCAAACAAAGCTTCGTGTTGCAACTAATCCACGAATACTTTGCATCGAATTGGAAAGAAACGAAGACGGAATAAAGAACGCTCTATGACGAGTTCGGCTGCCTTAGTTTAGCCTACGCTGGACCAAAGGTAAAGAAAAATGTCCGGGTCGTTGCGGCGACGTTCTTCTTCTACTTCTCCTCTCACGTTCGGAGTTGGCAATCGTCAACAACGTACCGGCTCGTACGGAATAATAACTCTGTTAAACGAGATATAACGGATCGTTACAACGTCAGGATGTTTTCGGACCACAATCTCTTGCGAACCCTCGCCCTCTCGCGTCCCTACGTATCCCTGAAAAAAAGCACAATTTTCATACTCCATCCAAGTTGCATTTAACCTTCCGTCGAAGTGCAATGACAGATTAATAGTGGCGGCTCGCGTATAGGCACTGTGGAACTGTAGCTCCCCCTATTTCCACTTAATATTATCGATAACATTTAATATAATGAGTCATTTTTTCTTTAATTCTTTCTTTATACTTGTACAATATATAATCCTTAAGTTTAATATCAGTAGTCATCCCTCAGTTTATGAAAAAGATATAAAAATCTTTGTATGGAACTGTGCGTTTCCCAGTTCCAGCATGCGCATGCGCACATAAGAAGCTGCGCGCGAGGCTGCGCAGGAGAGAAGCACTGTCGCTCCTGCAGTGCCGATTTTTTAAAATAAAGGTTACAAATTTTCTAAAGCAGCACCCCCACTAATTTTAGCTACAAGCCGCCACTGCAGATTAATTCGTTAAATCTTTCATAGTTGAACATAGAATTTATTGGCGAAACATGCTCGGAAATTTCAAAGTCTATGCTGTATTATGTTTTCATTAACCGAACCCTCTCTATAATATTGTATTAAATTACCGATAGCCTCTGTTGCAGAGTACCTCGATTGAATTTCATGAAAGAACAATACACGAACCTCCCTCTGCTCCATTGTTTGCTATAACTGACAACCAGCCATTTTCTATTTAGAAAGTCGATGCAAACTTTTGTATAATCATACCTGTCTGATCGATTGCGTTCGACGAAAGGTTAACGTCGATATTTCTTAGACCAGAATGGTTACCTTAGGATTACTTTTTCCATCAGCATAGACAAACGGCCATCCGAGTGATTGGCAGGAAGTAAAGACTTAAGGAGTTCCCTGATAAGGGTCTCCGTCATTCCAGGTGAAGCGCGTTCCGCTGTTTCAAAGGCGCTGCGTAGTTCCTCTATCGTGGATCCGCCATTCTTGCCTATACCACTTCCGCCCTCGCCGTTATTGTCTCTTGCCGAATATTGATGCTTCCGTTGAAGCTGCGATACAATAGACAGAAGGGAATGAATTTCGTCCAAGAACCGAGCGATCCGGACATCCGAGTAACGTTGGTGATCGAATTCGAAACCGGTGGTTCAGCGATTTTAAAGATTCTTAGCTAGAGAAAAGAATTTACCTCGGCAAGGAGAGGTAAAAGGACACCGGAAAAAGCTGCGCTTCGAGGATGCTTCAGTTCCTGGGAGCTCCTCGGTCTCTGTTTCTCTTCACCAGGCCTATGGTCTGCCATAGGTACGACAGGTACATCCCGTTTGCCGCTCCTTGTCTTTTCTCTCGAACTGAACTCTCTGTCCCTACCCCTATCCCTATCCCTCTCCCTTTCCCTGTCCCGTCCTTCCCTGTCCCTCTCTCTGTCTCTGCTGTCTCTGGTGTCTCGCGTGTCCTTCAATTCCCTCAAAGAGGGATCCCGATCGAAGTCCCGGTAATCGCGATCCTCTCGTTTCTCTCGCGTGTCTACGGGCGGTGGTGGCGCGGCCTCGTGTGGCCGGGACTGAAAAACGAGATTAAACGTTTCAGCGATATTAAAAATAAAACAATCCCCTCCGAATGAAATTGTTTCGATAATATTTATTCTACTTTGACCCATATTGCGGGACACGGAAGACTCACCGGCGTGTGTTTCGCTTGACCATCGCGAACAGAGTCCCTCGACTCGCTCCTGTAATGATTCAACGTGGAATCCTTTGGCGGAGATCTCGAGGCTCCGTTGGCGTGCGGCTTAGTTTGCTGATTGTGATTCGAGGACCTGTGGTTCGGCGTGTGTGTTAAGGTTAACGAGGCTGGTTGCTCGTCCAACGGTAGCATGGGTACCACGGATCCTTTGACACCGTGTGGACCTTTCACGGTCATTATCCATGGTTCGTCCATGTCGCTATCCTGCTTCGACTCTTCCCTGTAACAACATCACAGGACATGTTTCCCTCCATCTAATCCGTTTACTTTAGGCAATTCGGTGCCCAGGAAGGATACTCACGAGTCCGAATTCTCGCTCTCCGTTTCGGATTCCTCGCTGCGCTGCGACTTCCACTTTTTGTACCGGTCTATGAGGTCGATCAGGTACGAGTTTTTCTTCGCCTTTCTGATGAACTGGAACTTCAACAGCTCTTTCGCCGTTGGCCTCTGAAGCAACGACCAAGAAGAAATTATTACCACGATTTGTACTATCTTTAAAAAATAGATTATCGACGAGAATAGCTGCGTGCTTAATTTTAACGAAGGGTTAATTTTGTATAAAATTTCAAGAAGTAATAGTAAATTAATCAAGTTCGCGTATACAGGATTCATTTTATGCATGAAGATACCAACGTTCCGCCACTTGAACGTTCCCGTGTACATGCAGGAAAGTTAGTTTCTGCAGCGTTGAACAAAGATTCAACTCACGTTTTCAGGGTCCTTGTTTAGACAGGCCTCGACGAACTCCTTGAACTGTTTCGTGTAATTTCCGGTTAGTTGAGGCGGATTGTTCTTCGGTATAAGGAACAGGACCCTCATAGGATGCAGTTCGCTGTTCGGCGGTTCTCCTTTCGCCAATTCGATCGCGGTGATGCCGAGCGACCAAATGTCAGCCTGCGGAACGAGAGTTCTTCGCTTTACCACTCGACAAGTGCTAATGACACGCTAACGACGACATGACCGTTCTTCGCGCCTTACAGAAATTGCCTGCGAGAATTTATGAACAGCTCCGCGCAAGGACAAGAGCTCCTTCTCTCTGAGACAGTTTGTTTTTCGCGCGAAACTTGGAGTCTCTGAAATTTCTTCCTCCATGGGTCTTTTAACCCTTTCTCCACGCGTACGACCGTTCAGTTTGTTCGTGATTTATGTCAGGGTCAAGGGTTTAACCGTCATCCAGAAATACAGGGTTATCCAAATTGAGTGTCACATCTTCAAATTGAAATAAAATGTAAAGTATGTGACTTTTTTGTGGTTCCTTTATTTTAACACAAAGCCTACTGTTTGATATTAATTATCAAAGACTCACATTTATGTACCTTTATATTCTGTACCTTATATGCGCGAAGGTTGTTGTTATTAATATTATTATTGCTATTATTATTGTTATTATTTTGTTAAAATTTGTATTAAAGGGTTTATTCCCGTTTAGTAAATAAATAAATAAATAAACAAATAGATATTATTTAAATGTCCTCCTCGGCTCTTTTCACGAGCCTCCCAATTTTTCATTATATTTTCAAACAAGTGGAATTCAATTTCATCAGTAGCGATTTTGTTGCTCAGTTCGTCAATAGTCTTTCCATAAACCCCATACAAAAATCTAATGGTGTTAAATCTTGGTGGCAATTGGCGTTCGCTAAATTTGGTCAAACGTATCAAGCTCTCAAAAAAAAGCGAAGAAGGACTGTTGAATGATATTGTTTTTCATAATTAATGTCCTAAAATAGACTTTCTACTAAAATAAAGTAAGCATACAAAAATCAAATACTTTGCGTTTTATTTTAATTTGAAGATGTGACACTCAATTTGGATAACCCTATAGATATTAATTTTTTTAACAACAGATAACAAACGACCCAACGTTTCATTGTCTTTAAAATACAACTTTGTTTTGAACGATCCGACTGGTGAAGAGACACTAAAGTCTTTGATAAATATACAGAAAACAGACAAACAATGTAACGATGTTGAAAAAGTCAGAGGTAAGTAATAAAATTAAATTATCCGGCTACGTGAGCCGACTGTACCCTGGCGAGCATTAGCCTCGGCAAAACGAGATGCTGCAGGAATAAAAATATGCCCCGAACGGGTTTCTTCGTGGTCTGCAAGCGTGCTTACCTTGGAATCGTAGGAAGCTTGCTTGATGACTTCCGGTGCCATCCAGAACGGTGTACCAACGAAAGTGTTCCTTTTACTGGTCGTGTTGGTCAATTGGCCAGCCACACCGAAGTCTGCTAATTTAACGTCGCCCATTTCGCTCAACAAAACGTTCGCCGCTTTAAAACGAATAACAAAGATATTATGGATATAAATCTTATCGGAGATTCGGAACAAGCTAAAGTGAACTAGAGCGAGATTCGCACTAGAACCAACCCTCTTTCGGTCATTTCCGGTCAGACCGGAAGTGGAAAAAAAAATTTCAGCCATAAACATAATTGCGCAAGAATTTTTTCGATAACTCTTATCGTTTAGTCTGTACACCAGCAAAGGAGATGACTATCTCCAATACCGTAGTTGACCCCCATGGTCTCGGCAAATTTTTACCCCATGGAATCCATAGAATAGTCCGCCAAGATGATCTGTACCAAGTTTTATCCAAATCGATTAATGGGAACATGGTCAAAATGGCGGCTAAAGTTGACCCTTTTAACATGGGGCTTTATGGGGAGTGGTAGTTTCGGCATCCTAGTTCCCGGATATGTTAAACTAGACGATAATACCTTTCAAATGAGCCCATGAGCATCAAAATCGTCAAACGGGAACTTGGTCAAAACCCGTTGTGAAAAAATGAAGAAAATCTTTAAAGTGGATTTCTGACCAAACTACTCAGCGGATTTTGATCAAGTTCCTGCTTGACAATTTTGATGCTCATGGGCTCATTTGAAAGGAATTATCGTCTAGTTTAACATATCCGGAAACTAGGATGCCGAAAGCACGATTTCGACCACTCCCCATAAAGCCCCATGTTAAAAGGGTCAACTTTGGCCGCCATTTTGACCATGTTCCCATTAATCGATTTGGATAAAACTTGGTACATATCATCTTGGCTGCCTATTCTATGGATTCCATAGAGTAAAAATTTGCTGGGACCATGGGGGTCAACTAACGTATTGGGGATAGCCATCTCCTTTCCGAAAGAAAACAAGTCGCTCTTCTCTTGATTGGGAAAGTCAAAATCAAGTCGAAATTCCAACTTTGGATGTTCATATCTCAGGAACTAAAAGAGTCTACTATCTATAGCCTTTCTGATATTTTTTTCTGAAGGAAAAAATCAAGAGAAGAGCGAAAAGTAACAGAAAGTCTAAATGCTCATGATTTTCAATTTTAGATACGGGTTGGCTAATAAATCTAATTTCCGTGAATTGCATTTGTCAGATGGAAAAGCTTATTATTGTTGGGGTGAACGCACCTTTAATATCACGATGAAGCTTCCGTTCACTGTGAAGATAATCCAACCCTTTGAGCACCTCGCGCAATATCACCGCGATGTGCATTTCCTCGAAGCTACCGGCCTTCATCAAGTCCAGGGCCGAGCCACCACCCAAGTACTCCATAATAATCCATAGTTTCGTTCCCTGTAAACAGACAAAGATTTCAGCTGTAACGAGAAACATCCGACCGCTTTGTGTCTGGAAAGTTCGCCTCTTTCTCCATCTCCGGATTGTCATCGGCTAATCTCCTCCTGAATGCTGCAGGCGGAGATCTTTGCGTTCTCAGGTAAAAGGACCCGTTTGTACGCGAATTTATTCGAATACGAAGTCGCCGGGACCGAAAGTAATTAGCGAAAATGGACAATTTCGGAGCAAGGTGTAGGTTAGTAGACATTCTCTAGTATTAAGTTTATTCATAGGAATACGTTTACTTTAGGTTAAGATTATTTACGACAGGGTCATGGTGACCCGTCGAGAGCCTGCAGGCCTGGCGAAGCGAGGATTTTACGAACGGGTCGTAACGGGTAATTTAGAAATCGAGTTTAACTCGCTTCGATTGTTCGAGCAGAGTCGAACGCTTGAATTTGCCGAGCTACTCGAAATCGATCAACTGTTTGAAAGAAAAGCGAGCTACTCGAAAAAATCGAGCTACTCGAATATTCGAGCCCCCGTAAAACTTTGATTTACTTGATATTTATAGATGTTAACCAGATGTCCATCAAAAGTCGAGGTGCTCCTTGGGTTTATTACTTGCTACGGTCATTAATAGGACCCCTCATACTTCTGCGTGGGTCACTTGAGGGTACGAGCGGTAGCTTTGAATGACCATTAGATTTCAGCTCGAATTTTTCGAGTAGCCCGTTTTCTTTCAAATAATTCGTCAATTTCGAGTAGCTCGGCAAATTCAAGCGCTCGACTCGGTTCAAACAATCGAAGCGAGTTCAGCTTGGCTTGTAAATTACGAGTGCTCGATTTATTCGAGTACTCGAATTTCGAGTCAAACAATGATTGGTCGGTCGAACCGAGCCGAGCGCTTGAATTTACCGAATTACTCGAAATCGACGAATTGCTTGAAACAAAATCGAGTACTCCCACACCTCTAGTCGTTCAGTCGTTGAATTTTATCACAGTTTAGTTTTCTAACTGTTACAATCTTTATCTAATTCCAATCGAGCCAGAATCCGTTCCCGCCTTACCATCATCAAATCCCACAATAGTATAATTAATTCCAAAATAAGAAAATAAATTTACACTGGATCGCTCTGCCCATACGGTACGGACAGATGTTTCAGTGGATTCGCGGTTTGCAAACTATGCATCTTCATTAGTAACGTCAATTTCCGGCACTCCGGCGGGCTGCATCGACGAAGACCACACCTTTGTCGATAATTATATCCGACATCGATGTCCAATCACTGTGCTCCCGGGCACACGCACCGGTATAAGGCTGATTCACTGATTATCCGATAATCGCATCCTCGTAATCGACGGATTAATCAGTGGTTCGCACAAGGATGTTCAAGATTCCCGCTCTTTGGTCAGCGGCTTGTGAAAGAATCATTAAGCAGCCGTGATCGGAACGCGAGGACAGGATGATGACTCGTTGCAACGTGGATGATCATCTCTATCAGCGATGGAATAATGATAGTCAAGGTGATCTCTTCCGCGTGGAGGAGACGAATGAACGGTTCAATGGATCGATCGATGACTGATCGATGCAACCTTTCACAGGTGGTCTGTTTAAAATAGATATAGACTGCATGACGATACGACGTTGAACAGAAATATCCTTAGGAATACTTAGCAAGGATTACGATACAAGATAATCAAAATGTTAGCACTCTATAGGTCGAATTTTCTATTGTTAATTAATAATGAAACTTTAAAACACAGGACTTGCTCCATTATTCTACATATAATTTAATTATTACGGTAGAGTAACGTATACAGTTGTTGACCTTTGTACAATGATTGATCCTTTTCCTAAAAATGTAAGAAAAATAATGTAATGCGTTTCTTAATCCTCGGATGGCGGACCATGGAGAGAGCCACTAATTTAACACTAGAACTACCAACGTTTGATGCACACTTATTTCTAAATTGAAAATAATGTAGATTACTAAATAGATAAAAATGCATTTTTTAGCTCGATAATAGCCAGCATACATTTCAACAAAAGTATCTCTATAAAATTTATAATATCGTTTAAAATAAGAAACTGGAAAACAGTAATTTTTACTCCTTTGGTAGTTCTAGTGTTAATTCAGTACGTCATATTATTTTCATGTTCTAAATTTTACACTGTCCCTTTAAAAATTGTTCTTTCAATACATGAAGCTCTATTGTTTAAAAATTATACATTTAATTTTAGGTAATATCCTTGTTTGGGACACGACTGGCCCAGACTACGCTGTTCAAGGGTTAAATAATAAAATATAGAGTTATAATTTATTGTTATATTTTCTACTCTTTTAGGAAAAGGGTTAATAACTGTATACGCCATTTTACTCAGTCGCAATGGTGCACAGTGAAAAAGATGAGGAAGAATATTTTTAAATTACCACAGAAATTTGATATGTTACCTCAAAGTTACACGCGTCGATAAAGGGTTAACCCTTTGACTGCTATGGACGCACATATGCGTCAGGTGGAAGTATAGTTTGATTTTTGTATATTCTAATCATAATCAAATAAAAGTTATCAATCCATATTACTGTAATAATTACACATGTGATAAAACACTAAAAATGAAAAAAATAAACTAAGAAATTAAATGAAATAAAAAGAAAAGTGATGTGTTATCGACTTGATCCTTATTTCGTACACACGAAACGTTCAAGCCTGGAGTACTCAGCAGTCAAAGGGTTGAGAAGACTTCACGTAAACGAACAATTTCTACTCGATTCCAAGAAAACTTGAATAATTTTAACTCGTGCTATAAAAGAGGAGAAGGCAGGAACATGTTCTAGGAGTGTCCCGACCACCTCTCGATCATATTTCGCTCGTCAAAAAGGACCAAAGCTTGACAGCGGTCGACGCTTTATGGGGTATAATTTTCACGTGGCGATCACGAGGTGTTCAGTTCGAGCGGTGGCCATCGGTTGATGGCACACGGTTACATCGTACGGCTACCCATAAAACGCCACCATTTATCATCGTCCTACGAGCAAACCTAGTGCGTGCATTCATTTTCATGTAGATCCACGTCAACGTAGGTGGCCTGCTGCTCGCGAGGGTTCGTTCAACCCAGGTTTTCAACCAGGCCACTTCTGCAGACGCAAACGAGGGGTTGCTAAATCATTCCCCTATCCGGCAGACACTTCTTCCTTTCGGTTTGCGTCAGGTTCGCTTCGAGAACCGAAATGGGGTTGGCGCTATGATACACGAGGAGGCACGAACGAAGGCATTACCGGGGACGATTTTCATGGATTTCACTTTTCCAGCCGAAAGTTCTTGGCCTTTTTACGGGGAAGGATTTCGCTCGAGCGTCGAGCCTGTTTCGCCTAAGGGTGGGCGCAAAGAAAACTGCAGCTTTTCAATCTCTCTCCGCGTTTTCTTTCCTTTTTCTTTATTATTTCTGACGAAGAAGAATATCCTCTTTTTACAAGTTGGACCTTACCGGCTGACTTCGGTCAAAATGACTGTTCCATCGCTTTCGGAAATAAAACTTTTCCCCCTTTCTCTTAAATTCTCGTTTGCTCCTTCAATAAAACAGCAACCATCCGTCATCGTAAGTGTCCCGACTTTATTTCATCCGAACGCGTAAATCCTTTACGCTTCTCGATACGTAATCCTTTGCGAGCGATTAAAACAAAATATGGCGTTAATCCTATCGCTGCCGGTGGAGTTTTTGGTTCTCTTTCGTCGCTTTCCCTTCGCGCCGCTCGTTCTGGCGACTCTTTTATCTCTCGGATAGGGATGGCGGGTGAATGAAGAAGAAAGAAGAAAAACAACAACGCTTTTCAGTTTAATGAATGTCGCCTGGCATGAAAAACAGCCGCGTCGCGAGCATGTCACGTCTGGAATGTCGCATTCAGACGTCCTCGGGTGACGATGAAAGCGCCGCGAATAAAAATAAGTGACACTCCTGATAAACAAACGAATTCACCGGACCTGAAGTTCCTTGTTTTCGAAGACGCGTTAGAATTGAACAAGAATAACAATCGTAAGAAGCGCGGAATATTCAACCGGACAAAGCAACAGGGAAGATATAAATGAAAATTGAACTTTTCATTGGAAGAGGAGGAGGATTCGAGAATTCGAACTCGGAGTAACGGTGCAATTTCTTCGAAGAGGATTTTGTTGATCCCCTATACTTCTATCGAAGAGACCAAGTTCCGCGAGGGGCAGAGACAGAGGAAAGGGTTTACCGTTGAAATCCTTTTACTACCACCCTTTCTTCAATTTGCTGACATCCCTCTTTCAGCCACGGGTTCGCTCGGCTTTGACGAGACACCGGGAGAAACTTTTCTAACGACTCGCACGCCCCGTTTCCCAGCAACTTTTCACCTTTCGGACACCTGTTCGGTTGTAGACGATCCATTAACCGTACCTCGTCGAAAAGCCGACTAATTGCAGAAGAAGGATGAAAGTAAATATCCCTGTCCCTGTGCGAGCGATCAACAATCAATAAAGTTAAAAGCGACTCTTTTTAGAGGCACCTGGTGAAAAAAGAACCGAGGAGAAACATCGTCCAGAAAATATTACCCGCTGTCGTATCGGTGAGCGGTGGATAGAGGGATACTGGACAGGTTCGAAAGAAGGGAAAGAAGCGAAAGAACGTGAAACGAACGCGTGATTAATGACTGATTTCGCTTCTACATCGTGCGTGTCCTTTTGTTCGCGTGTTTCGCGAAACAGCGAGCGTGCAGATGGCAGTGATGAACGATGGGACGGAATTAATCCTCGCACGTGCGATATTCAAGCTCTGTCTGCCCTCATTGGCAATATCGCTTAATTGCCGGTTAATAGCGCCCCTCTGATCCGAGGATTTCTCAAAGAGAGGAACACAAGGTGTCGACGAAACGTCCCATCGAAACGCAATTTGGCTGATTAGACATTCACCGATAGTGTTGGTATCTGTGTCAGCAATTAGCAATTAGTATCAGCATCGGTGTCAATGCTAAAGTATCGGTAGCAGTAATCGCTGATCGGTAATAGACATCAATTGCAATGTCAGTGTTAATGCGAGTGTCAGTATGTCAGTGTCGGTATCGGTATCAGTAATCAGCAATTAGCGAGTGTATCATTACTCCAGTATTCCGAGTAACAGTTCATTAACCCTCGTACAGAAATGAATGGGAGACGGGAAAAACGTTGTATGTTGGATTTTCGCACATTTTTCTTCTGTGGAAGAATGTTGAGTGTGGTCTAGAGTAGCGGTTACCAAACTAGGATCCGGGGACGAATTCGGCCCTCCAAAGATTTTCCGGCACTCGATTTTTATTTATAAACTAGGTATAACCCGTTCGTCCCTCGTGTATTTATACTTTGTTTCACGAGAGTGTATAACTGCTCTATAGAGCTCCATAGAGCCCGTGTCAAAGAATCAAAGCAACCGAAAACAACATCGGTGAAACGATACTAATTCAACAATTAAACTTTTTTATTTTTTATTTTTGCTAGATGAAACCTATCCCAATGAAATTGTCAGGGTTTGAATAAATAAATGTGATCTGAGCGAATGAAAAAGAAAGAGAAGCCGCGATTTTAAAAATTGGGAAAGATCAAAACTTGATCGCTTCTTCCACTTTTTCACTCGCTGTTCTTTCGCACTCGCTGAATGTGGAAAATTGAGGGAAATATTGAAATCTCTGTAACTTTTTACTCCGGCCACTGAGACGCACAAACACAATGGTTTTGAGCTAGTCTTAGTGAGACTTTAACCTTAGTAGTTCTCAAGTTGAAAAGTGACACGGACAGACGTCTTTGAGCTCTATATATATATATAAGATTTATCAACTGCATTATAGAATTATGTAAATTCCGTAATCTAATCTATACTAATGCAAAAACAGTTGTAAATATGCGAGGCATCATAAAAAATTAATCGGAACTATTTGAAATCGTGAGGCATGAAATAGGCATTTTTATTTATCAATGGAAGTTATCCGAAACACTTTTCTTAAAATAAAGAGTATTTAGTGAATATTCAAAATGAATCTTAACTCAAAAAGAAAAGTAAGAGGATATTCCCCATAATTTCTCCTCACGACAGCATAAAATAAATGCTCTTGGTAATTACAGAAAATAAATGTATAAACACTAAAATTTGTTTAACTGATAGGATGAAGGTATAAAGGTTATTACCACGTAAAAAAGGAGATACGTGGAAGGAAAATTATGCGAAAAATCATGAAAATGATTAGTTAGATGTTCGACATAAAGTTAAGGCTGGTCAGGGAACCAGTTGACCCTGGCTTCGGTTACTATATAAACGCAAAATGCCAGGCGGTATTCTAATTTCAGGCGCATCGGTTACAACATTAAGCGCACCGAAAATTTAAATATTAAGATATTCAAATTCGGAACACTTTGGGAAATATCTCAGTGACGTCTGATACTTTCTCCCTCCACAACGATCAGTATCACTTGCAGCGTTAGGTAACCCATAAGAAATGATTAAATTATCTATCTTATGTATCTCCTACCATGTATTGGTACTTGGTTTGGTTTTTGCTCGTAAGTAAAATTTATTGTTATACTATGTTGTTTTCAAGCATAGGCACGCAAACAATTTTGTTTTCCCACAAATAGTTCACGTTGTGTTTTATTTTTAATTTATTTTGTCTCCCTCGTTTTGCATTTTTCATCGCTTCTTTTTACGATTATGTTTGCCTCGGGGTGTAAAAATTGACATTGTCACATATAACAATCAAAGATTAGCGTTTATTACAGACAGTGTACCGGTTGATCGACGTCTCCTTGAAATTGATCAAAACTAATAGCGGGAAATAAAACATACGAAGACGATATTACATTTGCATGATACAAGGTCACATAGTCAATTCAATCAGTTTTTACATTCCGAAAATTTAATTTTCTCTTTTAGAAAACGAAGGGCAATCGAATTGCATATTACCGCACGGTGTGCATAGGATTACGGCAATATCCATATTGACTATTGACTATTGACTATTGACTATTGACAATATTGACTATTGACTATTTTGCAAACCTCTCCGCTTAAGCCAGAAGCCACAGAATTTTTAAGGCAATCGCAGTGTGGTTTTAATGGTAATGATCCCCGAGCTTGTTGCCCGATTCAAAACGAAAACCCCGATCTTTCAGGCGGAGCCGATGGGGCGAAAAATGCAAAATTGCAGTTCGATCTGTCCAACAATACTTTATTACCCTCCGATTGCGGCAGAGATCCAACAGATATCGCGATCGATCCAAGATTCTCGGGTAAGTGCCGTGTCTTTTGACACAGTCCTCTTCGACACAACTGAAATTGGGGCAAAAACAAAAATTGTGCTATACTTCTCTTGAGGTCCCTTACAAACCTGCAATTTTAAAAGAAATCGGAATTTTCAAGTTACCGAACTTCCCTTGTTAGAACCGCGAGACTCTTTTTTGATATGCCACCGGTCATTGGCGATACAATACCCTTTTCAAGAGGCCTATGCCGCCAAACGTGTCACCTCAGACCCATACGTCTTCTAATAAAATAATTAACGCTAACAGATCTGTCCGAGAGAATCGTCGGTGGAGTACGCACGGTTCTCGGTGAATTTCCTTGGATAGCGCATCTGATATACAGTACACGTAAGAATTTTTAAAAATATAATATATGTATTTATTGAATGAGGATCGATATTCTACATAAAAATTTATTTATCAGCAAAGGGAGAGAGCGCAGCTTGCGGTGGCTCCGTCATCAATCATCGTTACGTCCTAACGGCAGCTCATTGCCTGAAGGGCACTATTATACCAGTCGGGTGGAAATTGGCGAAAGTCCGGTTAGGCGAGTACGACACTAGAACCAATCCTGACTGTATCAAGAATGGCGCGAATAGCGAGATTTGCGCTGATGATGCTATCACTGCCGGCATCGAGAAACAAATCGCCCACGAAAATTACAGACCACCGAGCCGTGATCAAAAATACGATATTGCTCTTCTAAGGTTGGACCGTGACATTCCGTTCACGGATTACATTAAACCGATATGCTTGCCACCCAACGACGCTATTGGTACTAAATTGGTTGTTGCTGGTTGGGGCAGAACCAATAATGCTCCTTCCTCGAATATCAAGATGAAAGTTTCTGTGCCACTCGCCGACAAGCAACAATGCGAACGGAGATACAGTAGAGCAGGAGTGACGCTAGGATTCGGACAGATTTGTGCCGGTGGTGTGGAAGGGGAAGATTCCTGCTCAGGAGATTCTGGAGGTCCTTTGATGAGCGAGGAAAAAGGAAGTGATGGTATCGGTCGATGGACCGCCGTCGGTCTTGTCTCCTTCGGACCAACACCTTGTGGCTTCCGAAATTGGCCCGCTGTTTACACCAGAGTAATTGACTTTATTCCATGGATACTCAGTAAATTGGAACCTTAATACTTTGACACTCTGATAAACGTTACTTTCGAACATCATAAAATAACAATTTCATGTTATAAGACAGCAGCTTAATAAAGAAAGAACAGTCGATCATGATTGAAAAAATGTATAAATTTTAATATATCCTTGAACCCGTTCTATTGTAATCGTGTCAATAAATACAAATTGCATCGTGTTCGCATTAATGAGAAAAAAAATGAGGGGAACTACCCAAGAGTTATGCTCACTTATTAATAAAACTTTGCCAGCTTGTAGAGCTCGTCGAGCTGAACACGCCCATTTTGGGGGCAGACGGCTAATTGTTTAAAAGATATTAACAATTAAAGTTAGTTACTCCTTACATTCTGAAGTATGACAAACTCACACATACAACTCGCAATCTAGAGATCCACGGGTCAAATCCTTGGTTCCCAACATTTTTTTTTTAAACGATAATTTGTCTCTTTTTGAATAACTGTTATATAAAAATTATCATAAAAAAAAAAAAAAAAAAAAAATTGTTGGGAACCAAGGATTTGAACCGAGGACCTTCAGATTGCGAGTCATGGATCCGCTCCGTGGTTAAACACATGACTTGCAATCTAAAGGTCCTCGGTTCAAATCCTTGGTTCCCATTTTTTTTTTTTTTTTTTTTTTAAATGATAATTTGTCTCTTTTTGAATAATTAAAATTCTATATAATTCTAAACTAAAATTCTATATTCTATTTTGAATAACTTAAATTCTATAAAAATTGCAGTGTATGTAATTAATTATTAATAAATGCAATGATTATAGCACAGTTGTAATAGTTATTAAAAAAAAGGCAAATTATCATTAAAATAGAAAAAACTTGGGAACCATGGATTTGAACCGCGAATCTTTAGATCGGGCGCCGCTACTTTACCGCGGATCGGTAGTTTGGTGACCGCTGCCCAAATGAATCCTTCGATTTCGACCAGACTCTGGCAACACACCGTTCGAACCCGGTTTTTTAGAGCTCGAGTCGGTCACGCCAAGACGTTGAGCAATGCTAATCACGCTCCACGATGCAACGAAACTCGAGGTTTTTGCATAGAGGATGCAGTTGATGGAAGAAAGAAACGTCGAATTAACCGCGAGCTCTGTCGACACGGGGCGGTATTCCAGCGAAAGTGAAAGCGAACAATTTCAGCGGTCCGTCAATTAGAGGTAACTGCTTGCAAAGAGGAAGAAAAGAAATTCGTCGTTGTTTAGGCAGCGCGCAAACGACGAAGAGTTATTCTTGGATCACCGTCAAATCGACGGAGCCATTAGAAAATTGGTCGGCTAATAATAGCCGACTCGCGGTCGCGTGGAATCGTGGTGTGTTACGTAAAGTCGCGTCCTCCTTAACAGAGACACGCCTTTTTTTTCGGGGCTGCTCTCTCGTTCCGAAGTGGTTCACGGTTATTAATTCCGTCAGCGTTAATTTTGCCCTTGCGCCTTTAAAAGGAAGCTACACTGCCGCCTATCTCAATCGGCGATCTGCTTAACCCACATACGCCTCTCCTTCTCTTTCCTTGAATTTCGCATCGAAGCGATGGAATTTTAAGATCCGTGGAACGGCGAGGATTTAATTGATGCTCCTTTTCACACAATGAACACGCATCGGTCTGTATAACTGAATAAGAAACGAAAATGTAGAAGGAACGACGACTTCGTGGCGGCGGAGTGAAATATTTGCGAAAGATCGCGATTCATCTAAAAATGCCAACCATTTAACGTTCCTAAGTCGAACGATCGCGTAATAAGCGTCCAATTAGAATTACTCCTTCATAAAGTCTGAGATGCTCGTTGCAGTCCGAACACGCCGCGGAGCAATCGTCCTTTGTTCGGGAAACAATGAAGCGAACGTAACGGGGAAGAAAGGCGCCAGCCAGGAATGCTTCCAGGATCCTCGACGTCTGGATGCTGTTCGGATATTACGCTTACAACTCGAAGAAAAACTGGATTTTCCGACCGAGGGAATGAATTATTTTCGAACGAGACCAGGCAGGAGCGGGAACAATTAAATCCAATGGTCGTGGAAGAAGGACTGGAAAAATACTCGATTGTCAATTCGAACGTTCTATAATTACTTTCGCGGAATGGGACGAGAATGCATTAAATAATGTCGTTTCGAGATGAAGATAATAACTCTGAACAGAATTCACGGACTACACCAACACGCTGTCACCAAGGGACAATAAACTCTTTCACTGTGGAGTGAAACAGGGAGTGCAAGACAAAAAATCTGGGTCTTTTTTAAATAATGTAAATTACTTTTACTTGTAATAATTTCCGATACAGCGGAAACAGACGGCAGTGGTCAGACACCTTGGTCTAAATTGCAGTTTCTCACTTCCTCAAACTACAAAAGGGAAAATAATAATAATAAATAAAAGAAAACTAAAGCGAACAAAGCGTTACCGTGGAAACCGACAGCAGTGTTCAGACGCTTCGGTCTGCAGGCGTTTAGTGGAGGGGGAGAAAGGGTTTCGTTAGGGACCGCTAGGTGGCGGCGAAGTGATCGGGATGACAGTGTTCTCGCAAGCGGTCGCCCGGCATTTCAGTTCAAATATATAGGAGTTCCAAATTGCGGTGTGATGGGTGTCTGGGGCATGGATCGTCTGTTATCAGCCCCACTGATAAGTCTGACAGACGATCTCGAGACGAAACGTCTTTTTCTCCCCTCTCCTACAGGTCTAAATTGCAGTTCCCTCACTTCCTCAAACTAATAAAAGGGAAAATAATAATAATAAATGAAAGAAAACTTAAAGCAAACAAAGCGTTACAGTGGAAACAGACAGCAGTGATCAAACGCTTCGGTCTAAACTGCAGTACCTCACTTCCTCAAACTATAAAAGGGAAAATGATTCATCCGCGGAGAGGAAAACATGGCGAAGACGGCGAGAGGAGGATCACACCCTTCATCATCCTCGATGCATCCGGATTGGGAAACGTCGAGGTGTGTCGGCGAAGTACGGTGCCTGTTATTGCTCGCCTCGGCCAACCTACGTCGAAACGTCCGCGTTTGTCGTTCATTTTTCGCGCTCCACGGAGAAAAAGATACGAATCCCCGCAGCATTCTCATTTGCGATTTCGAAAGCAGACAGGGATCAGGTCGGGTGAGAAAAACTCGCGGCTAGAATCGCGGAAAGGGGGAAAAATGAGGGTTTTCATTTAGCCGGAGCTTTTTCTTCTCGCTGTGGCTGCGGCGACACCTGGATTAACCCTCAAGGCCGTTAATCAGACTTTAAAAAGGATCTCGAAAATAACAAAGGCAAAGGTTCATAGTATATACCAGCCGATCTCGTTTGTCGCGAAGCTTTAATTTCACGCGGAACGCGTTCAGAAACTTTCTCACAATCACGGAGGAGAATTTTATGAATCGTGCACGCGTATTTCAGCGACGGAGTTAAAGCGAGTAGCCGGGAGAGCGACGGAGTGCCACGGTAGGCCGATAACTGTTGTTGACCAAGTTGGTCGACTTAATAACAGTTCCCAGACCGAGGAAGAGAGGCTTCGAGAGGAACAGATTCACCCGTTACGCGATCACATCAACCAGGTACGGTCGAGAGATGGAAAGAACATTAGCGGGACGGCACAGGGGAACAGGGAGCACTTCGCACGCTCCGCCCCGTCCCCACGTTTGATCCTCGCGTTCAAAGTTTGCCGCAACGCTGACTTCGTACCGTCTCGCTTTGTCGCGAAGTCTCATTTTTCTTCTTTGTCAGGCGACGCGATTAGTGTCTGATCGCATCGGCCAATAGCGCGCGATGATCTAGAACGCATGCGCGTGAGGCGCGACGTACCGACTCCGACCAATCGCACCCGCATTCCTTTTCCTAATGTTCTTTCTATCTCTCGACAGTACGTTGCTTTCAATAGATCTAACAAGGGAGGGCGCGATCGACAGAAAACGGATTTTCTTGAAACTTGCAGTATTTGAAGATGTCCTCTCCAAATTTAATTTGCCATAGCAGTAGCGCGCGCCTCTCAAGATTTTCCGAGAAAATTGCATTAAAATAAACAATTTGCGTATAAAAATGAACAACGCTTCAAATGACTGATGGCCTAACGTGAAATACTGGTAATGAGTAGGTTGCTGGTTCGAGTCTCGCTTTCGATATTTTTTTTTTTCTTCTTTAATTGATACCTACCTCAATTTTTAACCTAAAATTGATGAAATCTACACCAATGAACAGTTACATTTATGTTTTATATAGAAAATGCATGTTTTTTTTTGTAGGCATTGGGAAGAAAATCGAATATAAAAATAACACATAGAAAAAAAAAATATCCAGAGCGAGACTCGAACCATCAACCTACTGATTAGCAGTATTTCGCAAATTGTTTATAACGAAGTACAGCAATTTTTATGCAATTTTCTCGGAAAATCTTGAGAGGCGCGCGCTACTGTTTTTGCAAATTAAATTTGAAGAGGACATCTTCAAATACTGCAAGTTTCAAGAAAATCCGTTTCCCGTCGATCGCGCCTTCCCCTAAAACCGCTAAAACTGCTTGCATTAGTCAAAAATAAAATTGACGTTTTCATAAATTCAAAGTTGCGAGCATATAAATGAATCCCCTTGCATTTCTTTCGGAGCAACAATCGTCCCGGATGTGTCATCGATTCCCAACGCATTGTTCCCGCGATGACGCAAGGAAATAAAAAGAGAGAAAGATGCTTAAGCACGAAGGAGTTGAAAGGGGGATGGTGGAAAATGAAATCTCGTAGACGAGAGTGAGGAAATCTCCGGAAGAGGCCCGGTGCTTTTGTTCGCTCTCTCTCTCCCTCTCTCTCTCTCGCGGATCTTTTCGTCGCATCGACGTAGAATAGGTATCGAGAACGAAGATTGCGGAGGATGGAGGATCCTTTTGTGCGCACGGCTGTGATTAATGGCGGCACAATAGCCGCGTGCCGTGGGATATAATCGTACGCAACACACGTACAGATATCTCGGTTTAATGCCGTTATTACCGCGACGGCAGGCCGCGATTCCTGAAAAATCAATATCAAACGCGTATCTTGCATTCACGTAACGCCGTAATCTGTTCGTGGTAACCGGCAATCCTGGATCATCGAGGCTAAAGCAGGATATATAGAGAGAAACTGTTTCGTAATTGATAAACTCTGGAACAGAGGGGTCTCGTATAATGGAACTGACTGTGACCAATGATTGGAAATCAGGAGAATATTTCTGGATAATTACTCGAGGTTTTCTTATCAATGGATCTCTCGACTCCCCGCGGGGTGCTAATAACGCACCCTCGATCAATTATGACAAATCGGGTCGTGAAAGCCTTAACCATTTCGCTTATGATTTTGTCGATAGTTGCATCAGTCAAAGTTAATTTATTGGCTCAATTTTCAAACAAATAAAGAAAAATGAAATTTATGCATATATAATATTCAACGATCTTTGATTGAGCAAATTATAATTAGGATTAAAAATATCAATTGAATTTGACACATTTGAACTGTAAGTTGCGTCACGAGGGTGGCACAATATTGCAGGGCAAAGGGTTAACACTAGAACTATCAACGTTTAATACACACCTATTGAAAATTGAAAATAATGTAGAAAATTAAATAGATAAAGGATGAAACATAATTTGATATATACAGTGGCATGCAAAAGTTCCTGGTCAGATGGTTTTCCTTCCAAAAGAAAAGCGTTAAGAAATTTTTAAGAAAATTACAGAAGCTCGATTTATGTTTGCCAAAAAATATTGTGACTGATCTGTTGAAAATTGGAAAGCTGTTCTTTTTTCAGAGGAATCTAAATTTAATTTGTTCGGCAGCGATGGAAGACAGTATGTACGACGTCTAGTTGGTACAAGAAATGATATCAGGTACCAAACACCAACTGTTAAACAGGGTGGAGGAAGAATTATGGTATGGGGAGCTTCCTCCGCTCAAGGAGTGGTTCTCCTATAAAAATTGAGGGTGTCATGAATAGTGCCCCGTATAAAGAGATTTTAGAAACTCATATGAACCATATGCTGAAAGAACAATGCCTGAAAATTGGTTTTCTCAGCATGAAACGATCAAATATGCATCAAAAATCGCAAAAAGGTGATTGTCTACAAATAGATTGGCCTTCTCAATCTGCGGATTTAAATCCAATAGAGTATTTTTAGGGAAAGATGAAACGTCGAATAAAAACTCATAGAAATTTTAATAAGACACAATTTTGCAAAATTTAATAGCAGAATAGAATAAAATACCACATGACTACATTACTCGGTTAATTGAATCCATGCCTCGTCATTGTGCTGCTGTTATTGCTACAAAATATTAAGTATAATATGTTAAATAATGTACCGTAAAATTGTTATACAATGAAAAACAATCATTATTTTTTTTAAACACACTGGTTAGGAACTTCTGAACTTTCTGCAAATAAATAGCGTTGATTTCTTTTGTAGAATCCTTTCACGTAATATGCCCTTATATATGATACTAATAAAAATTTCTTAACGCTTTTATTTTGGAAGAATAATAGCTCTCGACAATAGCCAACATACGTTTTAAGAAACATACCTTGGTAAAACTTATAATTTAAAATAAGAAACCTGAAACCAGTGATTTTAAGTGGTTTGATAGTTCTAGTGTTAATGGACTGGTTATTTTTCTTTTGGATAAAATATAGAACATTCATGGAAGATGCGAGATTGGAAATATTCCATTATATTTTCCTATATGTTTGAAAGCGAATCAAAACGATCGTTATCTTCCACGATAGACGAAGGGGGAGGCGAGAGCGTTAATTGCGAGACAAGGGTAGAAACAAGCCGGCCGATTCCCGGTGGGAGCAGAGGGAATGAGGAAACGGATTACAGCGGCAGCAACGTGGGCCTCCCTTAGTTTCCGGCCACGGGAAGCGGAAAATTAAGATGATTACCTATGAAATGAAGCGGCGCCCGATATTAAGCCCCGTCGAGAACTTTCCTTAATGATCGCGCGGACCGGTCATTAACGAACATTAGTTGTTTGCCCGGCTGTTCGATCCAAGTATACTCGTGCTGGTCGAAACAATGACGCGATTTAAAAATCAATTTACAGAATTTTATCATCAGACGCGATTTTATATCCCGATACTTTGATGCCGAAGCGACCGCGGGAAGCGGAAGCGTCTGTGCGACACTGTCGAGCCGGAAGCGATGGTTAACCGAGCGTCGAGCCCTTCCTATTCTTCCCGTATGAAAAATGACGAGGGCGTATCGACGGAGTGTGCCTAACAGTGGACCAAAGGGTCTAAAGTTCTCGTTACACCTCTCAAAGTATTGTGGATGTTCATCGAGTCGGAACGGCGACAGAAAGGCGTGGCGAGCGTGAATTTTTCGTCGACGGCAACCGACAATTCCCTGGCTGCGGCTTTTTTTACACCCCCATACGAGTAGTTTACCCATCGACTATGCCCGAAGGGCCATGGAATTTGAGAAAAATAGGGAGAAAATATTCGCTATAGAGGCGGATAGCAATATCGTGAAAGATTTATGTTTAACGGCATCAAAGGCTTACCTTGAGATAGGACCCATAATACTTGGTGACGTATGGGCTGTCGCACTGTGACAGCACCATGATTTCCTGCTGTATATCTTCGATCTCATCCTCCGCCTCCTCGAGATCGATGATCTTGATGGCGACAACCTGCTGGGTCCTATTGTCGATGCCTTTGAACACCTCGCCGAAACTACCCTTCCCAATTCGTTCTTGTTTCGTGAATATCAGCTCGGGGTCCACCTTCTGTAACAACAAAGTTTCGTCTCCATTAGTTACTTTCCACTGTGCCCTCGGGGCTCGTCGAGCAGGGATTTAGCAAAGTTTTCCGTGCCACGGATTTTTGCCAAATTTTCGCAACGTACCGCGATGATCAAAGTTTTTGACGGACTTAACCGAGGACTGAATACGGGATCTGTGGTTTTAGCAAATTTCCTAACGACTGGGAACCGCAGGGTTTTGCCAAATTACACAAGAAGATAACGATTACGTTATCATTCCAATATTTTTCATTTTAGTCATGCGAAAGGCATTTCCTGTTGTTTCTTATCCAACGGTAATGAAACTTTTGAAAAAAAAAAAATGTTATAGATAATGTTCATAGAAGTGTTTAGCCAAATTACTCGAGAAGATAACGATAATGTTACTGGTCTCTCTAATATTTTTCATTTTAGTAACGCAAAACGTATTTTCTGTTGTTTCTTATACAATGGCAGTGAAATTTTTGGAAAAAAAAGTCACGGATAATGTTCATAGAAGTGTTCTGCCAAATTATACAAGATAATAATAATGTTACTGGTCTTTCCAATATTTTTCATCTTTGCAATGTGAAAGGTACTTCCCCTTCTTTCTTATACAACGGTAGTGAAAGTTTTGGAAAAAAAAATTACGGATAACGTTCATAGAAGTTTTGCCAAATTACACGAGAAGATAACAATAGAGTTACAGGTCCTTTCAATATTTTTCATTTTAAAAATGCGAAAAATACTTCCTGTTGTTTCTTATACAACAATAGTGGAACTTTTTGAAAAGAAAAAAAATTATAGATAATGTTCATAAAAGTTTTGCCAAATTACACGAAAAGAACAATAATGTTATTGTCCCTTTCAATATTTTTCATTTTATTTTAGTAATGCGAATGATACTTCCTGTTGTTTCTTATACAACGGTAGTGAAACTTTTTGAAAAAAAAAAAAAAAATAGTTCTAGATAATTTTATAGAAGTGTTTTGCCAAATTACACGAGAAGATAACAATAATGTTACTGGCCCTTTCAATATTTTTCATTTTATTTTAGTAATGCGAATAATACTTCCTGTTGTTTCGTGTACAACAGTACTGAAATTTCTTGAAAAAAAAAAGTTATAATGTTCATAGAAGTATTTTGCTAAATTACACGAGAAGATAACAATAATGTTACTGGTCTTTCCAATATTTTTCATTTTAGCAACGTGAAAGGTGCTTCCTGTTGTTTCTTATACAACGGTAGTGAAACTTTTGAAAAAAAAAGGTGACGGATAATGTACGGAGAAGTGTTTGCCGTTGCTTGGTTTCAATTTTACCCGTTTACATCACGTCGCGTTACATCACCGTAAAATACACGCCGGCGGCGAAAAAACGTAAGGTGTTCGCGAACGTGGCTTTTCGTGTTCCCTCGCTGCAGGAGGCATTCGAGTTTCGAATCGCCGCGGGACAGAAACGGCAGGAATCATCCGCGAAAGAATCCGTGAATCGCGGAGGAGATCCACGTGGGACTTTCTTCGACGTTCTCGTCCTTCGCGGAGATAATAAACGCCGGTTACACCGGTGAGAAATGCAGTTCTCCTTGGCTCCCTTCTAACGGATGACACGTGACATCATAAACGCGGTGGAAAAATGTGCGAAACACAATATGCATTTAGCAATTAAGCAACTTCTCTAACAATCGCCTACGAACCTTTCATCCTGTTGCTCGTTTTTATGGCGAAACGAAGAGGGCGCTTTAATAAACCGAGGGATTATGAAATAAGAATAAAAAGACATTAGCGACAGTCAATTTGGAAGAAAGTTATTCGCGGTGGTACGGAAAGAGGAGCGTTAAAAGCGCGGGAGTAAAATCGATATCTCGTAAATTCATCGAGGCGTTGAAACGCTCTCGAACGTCGCTGACTGTACCGTGGATCATAGGAGAAAATTTGCAAAGCAGATTTTCCGCATTTTGTGGAGCGTTAGTCGCGGCTTTTCCCTCCCCCCATCCCCCAAGTACACAGGGTGTACCTTCAATCCGTTCTCTCTCTCTGATACCAGCTTTTTATCTACGCGACTTTTCACGCGCGCCTTGCGAACGCACAAACAGCCTTTGAATAAAAAAGAAAAAAAAAAAAGAACGAGACAGAAATAGCGGGAGTACGTGCATCTGTTTATCGGTACCCTTTCATCTCTCGAGCAACAAAATTTGTCTCATTCCATGGAACTGGAACGCTTTGGGCCGCGCATTCCATCCGCGAATATTAATTCCAACATTTAAACCGTGATTTCGCGAAGGGAAAATTAATAAAAAATAATGCAGCTTCGAAACGTCCAGTCTGGAGACAAAATCAATCGCCTCGAAGAAAACGACGGACGTTTTAAGCGGGAACAGAGAGAAAAAAAGGAACGAGCAATTCCGGGCAAGTTCGAACGGCCTCGATTTCCTCCTTGGTTTCATTTTTTCTTTCTTTTTCTTTAGTGCAAACCACTGTCGTTACGGCGATTAGAGCCGGCTGCTATTCGCATTTCCGGGTGGCGAGAGGAAAGATGAAAAACAGGGTATTTCGAGGACGGAAGACCGCTTGCACCAGTGGCAAAAACGCTGGAGAAAGAGGGAAAGAAACCGAGTTCGTGTGATGTTGCTGCAACCAAGAGTCGAGATGCAAGCACATCTTAGCCCCTTTTCCCGTCTGCTTGCCTCACGACACAAATTATAATTAGCGGGTGTCAGCGGCACAAAGAGCCGGCACGTAGGTAGTTAAAGTACCGACAAGGGAAGCTGAAGAGCACCGGTATGTGCCGGGGAGGGCACGAGTGCACTGCTTCTTCTTGATTTTCTCCATGGATCTTAACGCGATGACGTCGCCCGATAATCGAGCGATTAACACGTTTACCGAGTCGATCACCGTTACTAACTTTATTCCATTCGAGAAAATTAATACTTAGCGCTATTCGCGGCGTGGCACTTTTACTTATTCGGTCCAATGCCGCTTGTATTGCGGCAAAAATCATTTTCTTATTTTTGTCATTGTTATTGCTGTAATATTTTCAATTAACGAGTTAATTATTGTGCCAGCTCATTTCTGTGAATTTCTTAACTATTAGAAGATTAATTAGTAGATGACTTTCAGATGGGGAAAATAATTCAAGGACGCGTTCATGCTGAACAAGAATTGCAATGACTAAATGGAAAACTTCACAACATTTGCAGTGAGACTGGAAAAGACTGCATAGTATGAAGATGGATCGTAAGGTTCTAGGGAGGACGTGAAACAAAATTTTATTACGATACTTGCACCCGCAAACCAGGGATACATTCTAGAGTGTTTCGAAAAGTATCATACTCGAAAAGAATATAAAACTTAATCCTTTGACTGTTGAGTTCTCTAGGCTTAAACGATCTGTGTATATGAAATAAGAATTAAGTCAATAACACTTATCATTTTTTTTTATTTCTCTTTGTTTTTCATTTTTCTGCCATTGTTTTATCGCATTATTGTAATCTGATAATATATGGCGTGTAATTAGTAACATGCGTTGATAACTTGTATTTGATTATGATTAGCACTAAACCTACTGATATTTCATGTATACCTCTTCCTACGGTAAACGGTCAATGACCGCTTTAAAAAAGACATTTTTTAATACAGAGTGAAGATTATGAACAGTTAAATAGCGAACCAAATATTTTCTTATTTTAAAAATAAATAATGTCTATTTCATTCTTTTTCACCGCATTTTTTATAAATTATAGGATTCTTGATTGCGCATTTCCCATGTACGTATTTTAAAAACGGTTATTTGACCGCGCGTGGTAGGTTTAGTGTTAAAATATATAAGAAGCAAATTATGGATGCATATGTACCTCCATAGTCGACACTTTCACATGACGCATATATGCGTCCATAGTAGTCAAAGGGTTAAATCATCTAATTATCTTATTACTCTGAAAATATATCAACGAATTTTTACTGAAATATAAATATTTTTTTCTATATTCGATATAAAAACGTTTAGTACATAATTTCTCTTCGTATGAAAAATAGCTTGGACCTAGCGGTATGTAAACTTGAAACACTTCTGGATCTTCAAGCGATCTTCAATTAAAAATAACGTAGAAAATTAAATAATTTCTTTAGCTCGATAACAGCCAACATACATTTAACCAAAAATACCTCGATAAAATTTATAATTTGAAATAAGAAACTGGAAACCAGTCATCTTGCCTCCTTTGGTGGTTCTATTGTTAATAAGTAATCAGTGAAACACTCTATATATATCCTCCAAATAATAATACTGATAATAATAACAAAGATAATAATAATAATAGTGATAATAGTACATTTTCAACACTGAAGCGATCGTGCCAACTTCCTTACCTTACTTGAGACTTTCGCAACAAAACAGATCTATTTTAACCATTCGAAGAATCATCAGTCT
Source organism: Osmia lignaria lignaria (assembly GCF_051020975.1). Classification (NCBI taxonomy): domain Eukaryota; kingdom Metazoa; phylum Arthropoda; class Insecta; order Hymenoptera; family Megachilidae; genus Osmia; species Osmia lignaria. Next base: position 6,180,490 of record NC_135035.1, read on the forward strand.
TGTCGACTCCTTTCCAAGGAATTTGTCTCTGAATAAATGCAAATGACTGAACGCGAACGGTTCCCTGTCAGTGGATTATCTTCGGGTACAATTGTCAGAGACCGTCCGCCTGAGATTTCCTGTGCATTTGGTTGGCTGTCGAGCGACTAAACACGAGCTACTGCATGTAATTAGTGCTCAAGGTGCGACGGGACGATAGAGAATGCTTCGAGCAAGCGTCTTGCCTGACACGGCAAGTGTTCTGGGGTCAATCAGCAGTGTCAACACCGGGAATATTAGAACGAGCAAACAAAATCCGGCGCCACGGGATTACAATGTGTAACCAGACCTCAGATAGGGACAGAACGAACAGCCTTCGCGTTGGAATCCAAAATGAAACTAACTGGAGATCTTGATTCTGGAAATCGTTTCTTGTACAAATATTCGACTCTCAAATTGAATTTCGAACCAAAGAATCAAACGTTTTCCCTTTCGACCTTTTGTTCGGTAATTCATGCTCGAAAAATGTTTCGCCCGCAAAGGTTCAGCCGGCGAAGTCGAGCAAATCAAACAGCAAATTCAATTTCAAACGCATAGAAAACATTCGACAAAGGGCTACGGGGTTTTCACAAAGCCCAGCGCGATCGTCGACCCGTGAAACAAGACGTAATAATAATATTCGAGTCGGCGAGCACGGAGGGACCAGCGACCTTTAACTTAACTGGAGAAAGTGACGGCTGGAAGGAGATCGATCTCGTTTCTGGTCAGACGGAGGAACGAGTCATGCAAAAACGTATTTTTAATCGCGTCCTTGCTCTAGCTTGATCGATTCTTGTCAGAGTATTGGAAGAAGCTCGACAAAGCTTTGAAAGTACCGTAAATAGCCGCACGTGTGACAGATAATTCTGCGTGACTTCGAACAGAGACGCACTCTTCCCGTCTCGGATGCTGAGATTAGGTAAGTAGTATCATCGTGACACATCTCTGCCCATTAGGACTGGTCTATTCATAAAGATCTAATTTCATAAATTACTCGTCTAGGATGTTCTTCTTCCACCTGGAGGGGCGACCGGGTATGGTTGTCACATTTTCTTATTTTTATTGTTTACAGGTTATAGTTGCAGGGAAGTTCATTCAGACATAGTTTAATATAAACTAGGTACGGGTAAGTTTATAAAAAATATTAGTTTTATACTAGTTAATTCACATTATCTATAGTAATTGTTTTGTGACAGTGTACTCCGCTTGGGTTCGTTGTCACACATTTAAATACCCAAAATTAAGAAAAAGTAACAATCTCTTATATTTAAAGTTTCATTCTGAAATTTGAACACAAAATAATAATGAAACTAAGAAACTATACAGCCTTGAACACAAAATTAAACTTACAATTGGAAATATATAAAAAAAGAAAATTAAAAATGTAACTTTTTGTATTGATTATGAATCCTAATTAAATTTTAAAATATTTGTAATAAAATTAAGAATTCTAAATCATTAAAAATAAATTAAAATAAATAAAAAATTATTGAAGATCATTAAGTCAGCAATCTTAGACAATATGGGTTCTTTTTTATAACAATTGTGACAACCATACCCGGTCTCCCCTATCTCGTTTCTCGTGTACCTAGATCAAGATCTGTCGGAGCTAATTACGAGGGAACACCTTGGAGGAGCAGCTGAACGACACGGGGAGGGAAACGGGTAGGCATAAAAGTGTTAATTCCCTGGAACGACGGGCAAAAGTGGACCAAGACAATTTTCTAACGGGGTCGTTAGGTAATCGTCGAAGAATCCACGACGCCTGAACGCCGTTACAACGGCATTTCCATAAAAATCCAATTTACGAGCGTTGGGGAACGGTGGCGATCGTCGTCGCCGCCGTTGACGACTCGGTCGTCGGGGAAAGATTCTGGACGAGTCTCGGCTACAGGGAACTTGAACGTTCGAAAGTAGTTCAACGAGCGTGCGTTAGCGCCATGTGTCGTTCGACCTGGTTCGCCGCGAGAGTAATTCATCGCGCGAGAGGGAGCTGAAATTAAAGTTTAAACGGCACTTCAGGGCCCGACCGAGTGATTCCGAGCGTGGCGGCGCGAACGAATACAGCGTCTTGTCGCTGGTACACCGACGAATCGCGTGCTTGGCCTGCTGTGAAATAAATGAAAATCGCTAAGGAAGACGTGGTTTCAACGCGGCATGTTTGCCTAAGAAGATAAATCCTGACTTCTCGCTCTACTAACGGGAACAAAACGCGCATTAAAAGGTGCAATTCTGATACACGTTTCTAATTCCACGAGAAAACGCTATCCGTGTTGCGCTGCTCGCACCGGTTAATAAATATCGTGTTCTTTTTTTTTTCTTCAATGAATCGAGAGACTGAATGGAAGTGCACGTGACGCGGTATCAGCACGATACAAAAGCAAAGTAATAAAAAGTAAAGGTTGTCTTGAAATTAGAATAAAAAAGCAACTAGTCCGCGCGTTATCATAATTACGAAAGGGAAAAAAATTCGAATTCCCGGGGATCTTCTCGTATGCTAATAGAAGGCCGACCTCGAACGGTTAAACTTTGCGCGCTAAAAACGCTGTTTTAAAATCCCTCGCGACTTTGCCGTGCCTCGTGGCTGCGTCGAATGTTTGTCGTAGCCGAGAAAAACGGAATACGCGAGAGCATGCTTCAGTGATATCACGGAGCAAAGCGGTTTCACCGTGGCAGCCTGTTTTTTTTTTTTTTTTCTCCATTTCGAAAAGACCTGCAAGCCACGGCACAGATATATTTTCCATCTTTTAATTTCGCCGTTGCCCCTCGACGTTTTCCCGTCCGACGTGCAATATTCATTCGACCGAGATCGCGAATGAACATCTTTCCACGCGAATTCCTGCCACGATACTCTAATAAATTGGCCGAATTTCGCGTTCTAAACGAGTTGCCTCGACGATTATTACGTTAGCCCCATAATTGCCCCGAAAGCTCCGTCATGCGCTCATAATTCGATCGGCAACTTTATCAACTCCGAACTTTATCAAAGTTCCCGCGAACTCGATTTCTTTCCTCTCTGCAGAAAAGACGGAACCAACTGTTTCGTGAGTTCGACCGGTGAAACGACGAGACGCGCATAACTGTTTCCTTGGTTACGTGGTTAATGCATAAGCACGAAGAAGAAGAAGAAGAAAATAATAAACCAGAAGAATATGAATAGATGTAGAGGGGAAAAAAAAGGCAACGGGAATTACGAACGTTGCGCGAAGAATATTTTCTGACCACCTAATATCATCGACCAGTACTCCTGGACGCGTTCGACCACAAACTTCGACGATCTAACGGAATACAGGTTTACCGCATTTTCCGATGCAGCGCACGAGCCTCCGGTTAGCTTAGAACGATACCACTCGCAAGAAATTTACGTTCGACGCACACCCGTGCCTGTTCACTTATGTATGCCAACGTTCGTATGCCGATACCATATAGACAATCACGTGCAGAATGCAGCAACATTTGCACGAGGGAAATTGAAACTGCATCTCCGTCAAAATCGTCATCGCGCGCATCAACGCTGAGCAAGTGCAACAGCGATGAACAAGAATCTTGGAATTCCCTCGATGCAGCCGCTGCATCGACGATGTCTCATCGTCGTCCGAAATAAATTCGGGTGCACAGAAAGGAACCAGAATCGTCGACCTTGCATTGGCCTCGCTCGATCTCGTACGAAAGTGGGAAGAAAAAAAAGGAGCATACAGCCGCTGAGAGATCTTACGGTCCTCGAGAATCCTGTTACACCGGTATTTCCCCGCTGCACCGGGATAATCTCTGTAGAACCTTCTTTTGTCGACGGTTTTTCTTTGTTCGAGCTAACTTTCCAATCGTACACCAAACAAGATGGTTGAAAGACCTGCTACATTTGCATAATTGCCCCCCTCCTTGCGACTCATTAATAGAACGATTGAAATTTGTTTGACTATTTCTATAGTTCATCCAACGAAACGAGTCACGCGATGGATGCTAGCGGCTGTTACTATTGGCTGGCAAGTGTCGAGTTCAGGGCCAACTTTCGGCGGTCCCTTGTTTGCGTAGGCGTTTAGTGGAAAGGGAAGGCGGTGAGTCTGCCCGGACACCTTTAACTCGAGTTGGCGACCGCCAGGTGGCGGCGAGATTGGTCCGTTCTCGCTGGCGGTCCCCCGGCATGAGTTCCAAAAAGCGGGATTATAGGCGTCTGGGGCAGGAACGTCTGTCCTCAGCCCCAGGACCACAAAGATGCCGTTGGGGCCTTGCAGCCAGCCCCAGCAGTAACATATGTCAACCCCTCCTCCTCGTGGTGTGGTCCGGGCACCGGTTTACCGGTGGCAAACGGGGCTCTGGCTGTGGACGTTAAGCGTTTGGTGGGATGAGCTGAGACCACGCAGGTAAGCTTGATAAAAGTCAGAGCGTCCTAGAATAAAACTCCTTACACGCCGACAAAGAGTCAAGTGTTGGGTCTTCCGTACCCGATAACAATGATTTTGAAATATATTGAGTTTGACAATTATTCCACTCCCCGCCACCTGGGTGGTGGTGGTTGCTGGGGAGTGGATAGTTAAGTTGCATATACCCTAAAGGGTGAGGTGGCAGACCTGTGCTTGTCCTCGGACGGCCAGGTTCACATTAAACTGTCCTCAGCCCCAGGACCACAAAGATGCCGTTGGGGCCTTGCAGCCAGCCCCAGCAGTGACATATGCCAACCCCTCCTCCTCGTGGTGTGGTCCGGGCACCGCTTTACCGGTGGCAAACGGGGCTCTGGCTGTGGGCATTAAGCGCCTGGTGGGTGTAGCTGGGACCATTCAGGTTAGCTTGATAAAGTAAATGCGTCCCAGAGCAAAACTCCTTACACGCCGATAAAGAGTCTAGTATTGGGTCTTCCGTACCTGAATACGATGATTTGAAACACATGAGTTGACAGTTTTTCCACTCCCCGCCACCTGGGTGGTGGTGGTTGCTGGGGAGTGGATAGTTAAGTTGCATGTACCCGAACGGGTGAGGTGGCATATCCGCGCTTGTCCTCGGACGGCCGGATTGAAAGTAAACTGTCCTCAGCCCCAATGGGCGCTAAACGCCTGGTGGGTGTAGCCGCTAACTCACTCAGGTTAGCTTGTTCGTTCCTAGACCAAAATTCCTTACACGCCGACAAAGAGTCAAGTGTTGGGTTTTCCGTACCCATGCGATGATTGGCCAGTCCATGAGCGAATTTGTCCAACCCCACTCCACTTGGAAGGATGGTAGCTGCTGGGGAGTGGCTTTTAGCGCAATTGCGCCCTTTAACACCGCCGGTATAAGTGAAAACTTGGGAAAGGCAGAGCGGGCTTTTAGCCCCACTAGGTTCACTTACACAATGATCTGTCCTGACGACAATGAGTCAAGTGTTGGGTCTTCCGTACCCGAAAACGACGATTGGCAAGCCCATGAGTGGACAGTTTATCCATACCCGCTGCCACTTGGAGGGTGGCGGCTGTTGGGGAGTGGATTTATTTTTCTATCGCAATTCGCGCCCTTTAACACCGCCGGTATAAGCGAAAGCTTGGGAATGGCAAAGAGGGTTATTAACCCCACTAGGCTCACTATAAACAATAACCTGTCCTCAGCCCTACTGACGAGTCTGGCAAACGATCCCGAGACAAAAACGCGTTTTTCTGGTCCTACAGTTGGAAAGCCAGGCGGGAAACTTAGCGTTTTTCAAATATGCACACCGCGATCATAGCAAAATTCCGTACATTTAGGGAAATCACTTTACAGCTATTATTTTTCCAAAAGAAGTAGCTTATTTTTTAGTATACAGATATCGAATTTGTATACATTTACTGACTCCGTCTCGTTGGATGGACTATAGTTGCCAGCCAGCATTCCTCGATGTGTAAAAATCATTTTTTTATTGGCATAGAGGAATAAAAATGATTGCAGACGGGGAGTATCGGTTTTCCTTCGACCACAAATTACCACGGGTGCGTTTCTTTTCTTCTCCATTCTCAGCCAGTGCCCGTGTCCGAGGTGTTCGATCGAATAGCTCGAAACGCGACACCGAGACCACTTTCTAGCATCTCGGGTTGCCTACGGGACTCTGAGGTTAGGGTTGAGCAAAGCTTCACGGTGAAAACTGGTCCCTCGACGGAGAAGACGGCCGCTCGATTCGCGTATTCTCTCCGCGTCCTATGTCGATGTCAATCTCAAGGCTTTATCCGAGTCTGGCAAACAGTACGAGCAGACTGTTCCTTGCTGAAACCTCGAGGATCCTCGTTCGTGACTGCGGCTACCATCCTCCACGTGTTTCACCTTTCTTCTCCCTTGGTATTTTTTTTTCCGACTCCTCATGAAATATCGAAGTAAAGGGTGGCAGACGTAAAACCGATCCCGAAACCTTCTCGCATCAATTTGGTTTTAGCGTTTCCAACGCGTATCTCCGAGAGGAAATTATTAGTATTCTTAGACCACTGAGAGCTTCTATTAGGAAATTGGACTCGTAGAAGAGGGAAGCGTTACGCAACGTGTTTATTTCGAGCCACCGGTAGGTCGTCCAAGCGCGCGATTAAAATTTAATCTATCATGCTTAGGCCACTTCGTAAGTCATTTACGAGGCCAGTAGTTTCGGTGATCGTAAGCCTATCGGCCAAGGTGAGAAAAAGTGTAGCGGAGAGAAAGAGAAAGGCAAGGGAACGGGAATCCTCTTATGCGTTGCAGGTATCTAGAAAAGCACGTCGTAGAATACCATATGAGGCTTAAAACCATCCGTGAAGGAATGTCATCGAATCTAACCGGTGTTTCGGCCATCTTCGATTCTACTTCGAATACTTGGATAAGAAATGAAATTGAACTGCCTGGAAACCTATTACCGACTGTTTATCATTCATTAGGCATACTTTCAAGAAGAAAATCATCCACCTTCCTCGATATCATCAAAGTTCGAGGAAGAACGTTTAAACTGAAAGCCTAACCCTAACAAGTTTGAAGTAGTAAAATATCTCGGCTAAACTCACCGAAGGGGTTGTGCTTCTGTGCGTTCCCGGCTTGGAATGCGGAAGGGAGCTGTTCTTAGGGTTGCCAGCATTGTTGCCAGAGGGTCTTTGGCTCTCCCTTCTGGAGGGTGGCGGTGGTGGATGGGACAGCGGCCTGGCCGTCGTGTTTCTCGGATGCTGCGGCCCTTGAAATTGCCCCCAGGATTGACGCGGCACGTAGCCGACGTAACCGGCGGAAACGAATTGCGCCGAGCCGTTTAGGTGAGGCGGCGCCATCACGGCCGTCTGCTGCGGCTGACCGCCGTTTCGCATTTTCCCCCTCGCCCCACTACTTTTCGCAGTTATGTCAAATCAGCACACTCGCGCGGCTCCCTCCGATATCACTAGGTCAACATTCCGCGGATGCAACTGTTACGGACCGCTCGTTGCAACTGCTTCCTTCCTACGTCTCTCATTTGATGAAACTATGATCCTCTATCCTCTGTCACGTACTCGCCTCTCGTTCCTGAAGGAATTTCTTTTTTCTACTTTCCTCTTTCCACGATAGCCTGGAATTCGAGGGGATCTGTGGAATTCCAGAACGAGACACCGTGTGAAACCGCCCGAAGGTGTATCGCATTATCGAGAGACGTCTGTCGATATTCCGAAGCGCCACTCGCAGAATTATGGATCAGCTTTGAGAAAGACGTATATATCCGTCTTTCTTTCGTGCGTCGTGGTTAACCCTTTCGCTGTTGCGCTCGGTTGCGCAGGAAAATTTGATGAGTACTTTGTTTCGAGGTCGATCAGCCTGGTAATTTTACCCCCTCGACAGTACGACCTACAAGTTATCGAACTCCATCGATACGTCGCGCATTGAATTTCGATTCTAGACACGGTTTCACCCGATCAATCTCGTTTCTAGCTGACCCAGATTATCATCGACATTGGTTCACCTATTTTTACTTAAGCTCGATCGTGATATTTTTTGCATTTTCCATGCCACCAACGTACGCTCGAAGGAGTGCTTTCTCGTGACTGGATTTACTTTTTCACGCAGAAAGACGCGTGACCTTTTCGAAAATTAATCTCATTATACTTTCATTAAATCCGGATAGATGAACAGACTTTCAGCACCTGTTGTCGGTCGATTTTCGAGAAGAGTCAAAGTTTTTTAATAACATCGCGATTAATACTTTGAAAATGTCCCTTCGGAGTAAGAAGAAAGGCTTTTTGAACTCCTGCACTTTTGCGTAACAAAGCAAGAGGAAAATTACAGTAGCTATCTGCACGGAAAATCGTCCGTTCTTCACGGCATTTTCCTTCTGGTTCTCGCCTTTTTTTTTTTTCTTAAAGTTCCTCGCATTGTGCAACACAGCCACGTAGGGTTCACAGACCCTTTGTCCTCGTTCCACGAATCATAGATTCGAACAAAAGAGTCTTGTTCGCTTTTTCGAGCAAAGGGAAAAAAGATTCGTGCGCCGGCTCGAATCAAACCACCTTCAAACGTAGCTCGCATGTTCCACCTATTATGGGAGTGGCTTTTCAAATGAACTCATCTACCGTTCCTATAAATAGAGGAGGGATACGGTTCGATCGGGAGGTACGACACAAAATGTTGCGCCTTATTTTTAAATGCATCCCTCGGTACGCTATTTCAGGTCAACTATTACTCGTAAAAGTGTCCTGATAATATTAGACGATCGATCGGATTTTCTAACAGGCTCCTTAAGTATAGAGCAGGTTTAATTGAAACGGTGGCAAGTTCAGTGCCAAACACAACACGGTGAACCGAATAAAAATAGGAACACCGATTGAAGATAATAATCTAGGTCGTCTTTCGATGCAGGCGTGATCAGATTGAGTTTCTGTTTGCACCGGTGCCACGTGAACGGGGTATCGATTCGTACATCGCCGGAGAAAAGAGAGAGTCGTCGCCTAAATGGTCGTACAGGTGAAGATCGGTAGCGTCGATCTGGCAGGCTATCGTTTCGAGGAAGTTTTCGCGTGTTGTATTCGTCTCTCGATCTCTACTTCCCCTCTACTCTAGATCGGTCGATTTAAATTCACCGAGCAAAGAGGTTTCGTCTTGATGAATATTCAGCGTAATGAGTCGACGAGGTGTTCTCGATCTATCAACGTCACCCATTGCCGATCTGCCTCGCAGATTGTCCGAGTAATGGTCTCGAAGTTCGTGAAAAGATCAAAACGAAAATAGAGGGGAAAAAATATCGATGTAATATCATACGTTATCCACGCGTCAGACTGTCTGAAACATTTTTCTTCCATCCGAATATAAATCGATCGGATCGAGGAATTATTGCACTCAGCTACGAAAAATAGAATGATCAATGGGTTGACCCATTCGATATTGGGCTCTTATTGTAAGACGATCATTAGAGGATGAGATTCTTCTTTTCTCGTTATTATTATGCGTACACCGTAATCAATTACAATTTTTAACGACCTTTACGCGAACGTTCCAAGAATGAAAAGGAAGCACAGGAAGTGTGCAACGGGTTGAACCGAAGTTACGTCGAGCGATAACGGAAGCAAAGAGACGGACGAAAGAAATCATCGATAGAGATAGATCGATCGAGAGGAGAGAATAGACACGTCACTTGATTGGTGATCACGCAACCGATTCGACACGCTCGAATAAGTTTCAGGGTGGCAGCTTCCGGCGGAAGTGTGCGTCGAAGATCGAGTTCGCTGCACTATCGATGATCACGGTACGGCTCTAAATCACCGAGCCGAACGGTGATTAACTCGGGGTCTCGAGATAATCCCCGATCGAAGAGAAAGAAGAAGCGGTTGCGGTCGTTGCGCTTTTCCCAGTTTTACGATCGGAAGCACCTTGCGCCATTCGTTACGCTCCTTTCCTTTTTCCTCTGTCATATTTTCCGTAACTGTGATCGCGAAACGTTCTCCTTCCCTCCACTCCCTTTCCTTTTGTTCCCAGATAAATAGGATTTCCATTATTTCAACTAATTTTGCTCAATTTCGTTCCAAATCATCAGGAATCCTCCCGTTGCACGCACAGTACTAAATCACGCTCGTTTTCAGTGTAACGAGTGTGCTCCTCGATGGAAACAGCCGACCATGACCAGACGTATCACAGAGCACGAATATAGGTGCATTGAACCGGGGGCGCCTAATTGCCCAGCGTCTGTAAACTTACATAACGCGACACACAGATTGCGCAAACTATCCCAAGTATTTTTCGTCTGGACGTTTCACTCGCGGCACGCGAAATGCTGTCGAAACAAAGTTCGTGTCGAAAGTTTAAGGAATCGGTACGAAGCCGAGCAAAACAGTCTCCCCTGATGCGCGAACCGATTAATTGAAAGTTTAAACGACTACGCGCTATCTACACCGTGGGGGATCCTTGTCGGTAGGCAGTGGCGGCTCGGGTATAGGGACTCCCTATTACCGATAACAATTAATGAGTCCTTTTTTCTTTAATTCTTTCTTTATACTTGTACAATGTATAATCCTTAAGCTTAATGTCAGTAGACATCCCTCGGTTTATGAAAAAGATACAAAAATCTTTGTATGGTACTGTGCGCTTCACAGTTCCAGCGGCATGGTGTTTGACCGTGTGCGCATGCGCACATAGGAAGCTGCGCGCGAAGCTGCGCGGAAGAGAGTGCACTGTCGCTCCCACAGTGCCGGTTTTTTAAAACAAAGGCTACAAATTTTCTGGAGCAACATCGTCAACGGTTTTAGCCACTTAGGCCAGACCGGTACCCGTAAGATCACCGAAGTCAAGCTAAGTGGGCACGGTTTCGCCAAAAGATGGGTTACCGTGTGCTGTTGGCAACGAATAAGCGGATAGAGAATATGAATAAAAATGAATAAAGCGAAAATGTATATGAATGGAATGGAAAAAATAAGAGTATGACCACAAATATAAAAAAGAAGTAAAGAAATGAGAAATGGAAAAACTATGTATATATAATGGTACTAGAAGAATTTAAAAAAGGCCGCTGATTTTCGTTGGGCAATATGGGGGGAACCCCCCTTACTGAACGCCATCTTGGGCTACGCCCAAGTAAAGCCTATTTGTAATGTAATGTAATGGAGCAGCACCCCCACTAATTTTAGCTACGAGCCGCCATTGTTGCTAGGAGAATAATTTTCAACCTATTCGTTAATCCAGAAGGAAAAATCGTTCGACGAGCATTTACCAAGTCGGGAATAATTACTTTCGCGACGTTTCACGAGCTCCAATCGGGGGGAAGAGAACTCTCATTTTCGGTCGCGCATCGCGAAACCTCCTGGCCTTTGTCCTTGCCGCGAAGCAGTGAAAACGTGAGAGTGCGTGAGAGAAATACAAAAGAAAGGATGCGTTACGCGTCCCACGAAGTGGGGATAATTGCACGATTTGCTTAGAATTAATCATCCGGCGAAATTCAGGGAGAGTTTCCAGCTAAACTTCACATTCCAGAGAATATCAGGAAATAGTGAAAAATGAAATATCCATGAAACAACTGTAGAATGTTTGGGTTGAATGATAGTTGAATTGACTGAGGTTTTGAATGAAGAGCGTTTGGACCGAGTGACAGTTCTTCTGAACGAAAATGCATGCATGATAAAAGTGATATCATAATCGAAAATTGGCAAGAGTGTAAATGCGTGTATAAAGGACGACCCAGGAACGAGCTACATGCGTCACTCATGTGTCTTGTAACCCTTTAAACACGCATGTTTCATAGCAGCTGTATTTCATAGATATTTCCTTTTTCACCATTCCCTTGCTTGATATTGTTGCGACGGCGAAAAGCTGTTGTTTTTTGAGTATAAGAAACAAGGGCGAAGTAAAAATGTCGAAGACTAAAAGAGCGAATATCGAGGACTGTAAGAGTCAGGGACAAAGGGCGATTATAAACACAGGGTGTCCCAGAACTGGGGTAGGACAGGGGGAGGGATGATTGCTGAAGTCATCTCTCTCGCTAAAGGCGCGCTCTGATTGGCCAGTGTTTTTCGTTAATAACTCGAAAACAAAGCCTTAACCAACATTTTGGCAAAGGAGAAAGTTGTTTAGATGACCTCGGCAATCATCCCTTCACGGATCTTACCCCAGTGTTAGGACACCCTGACTATTTGAATAATATTCCCTCCAGTAGCTTCGTACTCGACGACTTCTCGAGACCTTTTCATTTAAATATCGCGCGATTGTCCAGGTACTCAAACAATTGGTACTCCGTATCCGCGCTATCGAAAGGGGTAATTTTTTTGTGATGGAAAAACGACAATTTTTCAAGCAAGGAAATGATGATAAAATGAAATAACGCTGCTATGAAACATCCGTGTTTAAAGGGTTATAAAACACGTGGGTGACGCATGTAGCTTGTTCCTGGGTCGTCCGTTACTCGGAATAATTGGGCCTTGGCTGGCTGCACGTGCGTTCAGCTGATGCACGCGTTTTCCTGGCCACAGGTTGGTATTCAATAGGCGATCGTTGATCGTTAATCGTGACGCGTAGGCGGATACGAAAGCGTTGCTTTATTAGGGTACCAACGTGCCGTGGGATTGGCCGTAGCCCTGTAAACGTTGCCTTTTTACGTCGCGCAGCTACGAAGCGGGAAAGGAATACACCTCGTGCACGAGCTCGGTTCGTAGAACAAGGAGAAACGTGACTGTTTCCATTCGCGAAAGGACGATTCCGAGACACCGAAAAAAGCGGAGCAAATACCGTGGACGATCTAGCACTTTTCACGGTTAAGTAGATTTACGCGTTCGCCACCAGACGCACTTTCTACCATTCCCCATGGGCGTGCTATTATGTGGAAACGGGGAACCATTATAGTTTTTTTCTTAACACCTTTCACGTGGAACTCACACTGGTGAAATTAATTCTGAACACTGAATAAAAATATTCTTTATTTCATATTTGTGCATATTTGATACCGTAATATTTTTATTGTAATCTATAATGTTTATTCTTAATATTTTCATATAATTTAGTTTGTAAATGTTTGAAAATTTTAATTAAAAAAAATCTAAACTGTGTTGTTATTTTTGTTTTTGCGCCTGGCAACACGAAACGTAGCCAATCACAGGATGAAAGGATATCCAACGCAATATTAATTTTTTTCTACCTCCTTTGATGTGTTGAAATTGTAATTTTTATTGTATATTAAAAGTATGGCTATAAATGGTCCTTTTATTGATTTTTTTATATAAACGACGCCTCAAAATTAGAAAATAAAATATAAATGATTATATATTAAATAATTTGAAATAAATGCGAAATTTAAATAAAAATTTAAAAGTGTCCCGAATTAATTCCACTAACTTATCTTCCCTCGGGACAGAAAATCACGAAAGAATCGTCTTTGATTGCCATCCGTCAAATCCATAAACGACGAAAAAGCTTCGTCGAGCGAGTTTACAAAGAAACGCTGGAAAGCATCAAAGTACCGCGCGAAACTTTCGTCAAAGAAATTCTCATTTAAGCTGAAAATCGTTCCATTTCTTCAGCAACTCGGAGATGAGACATTAAGGGACACATTTCGTCGTTACAATGGAGGAAAATCGCACGAGTCGGACGCGTACGGTTCGCGTCCGCGCTTCTCTCCGGAGAAGAAAGAGGTACTTTCCCGAATTGGACGGAGCGTGGAACTGGAAAAAAGAGAGGCGGAAAAATTCCGAGCGTGCCAGATAGAGTGTATCTCGTTCTTCCTTCTTTCGGCCGCGAAAACGTGGTCGCTGTCTAATCCTCTTAATCGTTCTCTTAACGCGGGGCCTCCGGTCTGTTCGAACAGGTGAGCCGACCAGACAGGGACGGAAATGGAGGCCTTTCTAGCGAAACGATGGAAAAACGGTAGACGGAATCGGCTGCTTTCCAGCGAAACTCGGGCATTCTTTCGAACGGTGCCGTTTCATGGGGCGGAAAGGAGGAGGAAGATTAGCAACTTTCATTACGAGCACGCGCGTTCGCGCTGAATTTCACGGTTTACGGAAATTTTTCATTTTTCCCCCTGGCTCGCGTTTACGAGGAGGCGTTGTGTAACTTTTGAACGGCAACTGGTGTAACGGTAACGTCCTGCGTGCCGCCTTCGAATAAGTATCGCGATTAGAATGAACGGAGGTGCAGCCGGTGCACTCGGGACGAGCGATCGAATCGACGCGTAACCGAGGGAAATTGAACTAGGAACAAACGCAGCTTTCTCCCGTCGTTTTGACGAAATAACAATCCGCCGACCTGCCCTCTGATCGTCCGCAGGGATCATCAAAGTGCTCGATATAATATAATTAGGGATCGATTAGGGATCGATGAATACCAATGCTATTCAATCGAAAATGAATTTTTCTTTTTAATTGCATTCCCAAGCTCGTGTATGGTTGAATTCTATTTTAACAAAGCAGAGAAATAAATTGAATGTGGAGGCAATTTAAGACTGAAACTAACAAATTTCGAACCAAACATTGCTAATCTTGCCAAGCGTCATCAAGCACATCCTTTTCATTGATTTATGTAAAAATTTGTCGAAAATCAAATAAGTTTTTTTTCTTTTTCAACATTTTTTTATAGAGGGGGTCAATAAGAGAATTTGACGGTCCCTGCGCTAACCTTTATCGATTCGATATCGTACGTAATTCCCGACCAATTGGTCTATGCCGAACAAAAGAACCGACGGGCCGCTGCAAAACGAACGAACGGGAAATAATTGTCGAACGTTTGTGTTTGCAATTGCATCGAGACGAGTGTTTGCTCGATTATCGAAGAACGAGCATCGTTCGAGTACACGTGGCTCGTTAAACACCTGGTACACGGAGCGACATCGATCACGCGTTTTCCCTCCGTCGATCCGAATCCTTTCCGAACGATCCTCGTTGTTCCAGGAACAATGTTACCAAGGGTTTTCAACGGTTTGAACTACATTTCCTGCCCCAGGAAACATTCTAATGAAGAAGGAAAAAAAGGGAACGCGTACACGGTAACACGGGCGCTCACGGATACATAGGTATCTGGCGATAAAAAGAATATCGGTCAGTGACTTTCGCTCGGACGGTTGTAGCACGAAGAAGATCGTTTACTAATCTATCCGTATCCAGTCTAATTGCTATATAAGTCAATTCTCCTTTGTACACGAAACAGAGAATCAATCTAGATTCCATGGTTATGAATGTACCGAAATGGTACTTTGATCTTTTTTTAGTGGGTAAGGCACTACCCGGAATTATTTGGCGTGGGTGGTACCACACTGCCCGGGCTCCCCTTAGAATAGAGCGACAAGGGGACCAAAAAAAAAACAAAAAGAAAAAAGAAAATATGGCACTTCGATCAAATTGTGACAAGTTTCTCGCCTGTAAATTTTGTCGACTAAGTTATTCGATAACTAAACAGTATTTTGCATCGCAAGTCTGTATCGGCCAATTAACAGGAGTTCGCGAAACGCCGAATTTATATAACGCGCCGTGGCCAGGTCGATCCCTTTTCTCTTTCCGCGAGGTGCTAGTGAAAGTAACCGAGCTGCGTCGAGCGGATAACCGGCGACGGATAGGCGATAAAGCGATCGCCTCCAACGAAACTCGTTTCTCCTTGCGCCGCGATAGCGGGCATTATAGGAAAGAAAAACTTGAAAAGTTCGTAGACACGAGTGGAAGCGTCGTTTATCGCTTTTTCCGCGGGTCACCGGTTCTCTGCAGGCACATTTTTCTTCGGTACTCGAACGAGAGTCAACGACCGTCGCGTATTTCTACGGCTCCTTTGTTCCCGATGCACCAGGACAAGGCTGTTTTTGCATTGCTAAACGGGACAATCTCTTCGTTTAGATTAAAAACCGCGCACAGAAGGATTCTCGAATAATTTTCCGGCTAATTAGCGGCTGGAAGGAGAGCTCTTCGTTCCTTCAAACGGGCCAACGTAACGACCACTTTCACTCATTTCCACGGACGATTCTCCTTCGTTCTATTTCTTTTTCGAATGAAAACTCACACATTCACGTGGAGTCATAAATAGAGTTGTGCGAGTATTCGTGATTTACAAGCCGAGCTGAACTCGCGCGCTTCAATTTGCCGAATTATTCGAAATCGACCAACTACTAGAATACTACTAGAGCTACTAGAATATTCGAGTAGTTCGATTTTGTTTCAAACAGTTCGTCGATTTCGAGTAATTCGGCAAATTCAAGCACTCGACTCGGCTCGGCTCGGCTCGACCGATCGATCATTCTTTGACTCCAAATTCGAGTACTCGTAATTTACAAGCCGAGCTGAACTCGCTTCGATTGTTCGAGCCGAGCCGAACGCTTGAATTTGCCGAATTATTCGAAATCGACCAACCGTTTGAAACAAAAGCGAGCTACTCGAAACTTCGATTTACTTGAAGATGAATTTTCAGCTCGAATATTCGAGTGGCTCGCTTTTGTTTCAAGCAGTTCGTCGATTTCGGGTAAATCGGCAAATTCAAGCGCTCGGCTCGGCTCGATCGACCGATCATTCTTTGACTCGAAATTCGAATACTCGAATAAATCGAGTACTAATCTTCTCACGTTTTCACAGCTTTAG
Source organism: Osmia lignaria lignaria (assembly GCF_051020975.1). Lineage (NCBI taxonomy): Eukaryota > Metazoa > Arthropoda > Insecta > Hymenoptera > Megachilidae > Osmia > Osmia lignaria. Next base: position 6,196,944 of record NC_135035.1, read on the forward strand.
GTATGCTTTCCTTTGCCGATCGTTTCGCGATCTTCCATCGAAGAACGATAATTATTTCCAGCATTATTTCCGTCTCGTTTTCTCTCGAAAGAAGAAGCAGCTAGCAGACTATTTTATGCTCTAAATATTCCACGATACAGGAGAGAATTAACCTACCGTGCCCGAAAGCACGCTACCTTACTTATCCTGACGAGCACGTCCTGTCTCTGGGACACGTCGGCTCGTTTAACCCGTTCTCCCGCGGAAACAATTACTAGCCATTCGTTTCCTGATGGAACGAACGACGCGTCGTGCCGATACCAACGGCGATACGTTCGCGGAAACGTTTCGCAAAACCGTGGCGATACGATTGAAACGATCGCAAGCGGTACGGTTTTCGAGGAATCGTACGCGCGACAGCGAAAGGGTTAACGTGCTGCGACCGATTCGAGGGCGCAGCAAACGATGCTGACATTTAAATGTCAGGAGGAGCGCGCAATACGCTCGACAAAATTCTCCGCGCCGTTTCAGGACGTTCCTCGTCCGAATCGCGGAAGAGACGCGGCGAGGAAAACGCGTTTCGACAAGCGTGAAACCGAGGCAGGATGACTCGTTAATGCCAATAAATCGTCCTCGTCACGAGGGCAGTGTTATCGTCGGTGACGCAGGATAATCAAGCTCGATCAGCCGTCCTGATAACATATGTTTCCCGCGATCGAAGGGCTGTCGCTGGAACACGCGCGTTTATCGAGCCGATAACCCTTCTGGTTTTACCAGGAACTCTGTACTGCTTCGAATGTCTCGCTCTGGCGTTCTACATCCCTCGGGCTCTCTTTCCCCGTCGAATATTGTACCTGGAAGCGTCGTTGCATCGATCGAGAAATCGTTTAATCTGGCTCTCTATTTCGAATACACGAGCACTTTTCGCGAGTCGAGCCACGATCTATTCATACAATCATCGTGGATCACTGGACACCAACGAACACTGAACCAATTTCCCTGGATCACAGCACTCCTCGTCGTTTCTCTGCTGCACCCATTTCGCGATGAAAACCAATCGTGCCTCACATTTTCGCCGACTGAAAATTCTCGGTTACACACTCGGGGAACGTACGGACGCGAAGTCGCTGGAATAGCGGAGAAGTGGAAGGTTTCGCAGCCAGAACGACTGGCTGACTGACCGGTTGCTTGTCAGTTATTGTCCGCGGTTGCTTTCCAACTGACACGCGGTGTAGCCGCGCGAGGAAAGGCTGCTCGCAGCTCGCCCGTGGGACATTAAACGGCCAGCGGAGTAGGGGAATCTGGAAGTGAACGGTTGCCGGACGATACGGACACCCGATAGATGGGATAAACTCGTTGCCTCGAGTGTGACTGGAGAACGGATATCTAAACTCGACCTCTCGCTCGACTTTCGTGAAGGAAAACCTTGGCGAGCGACGATTGTTTGCAGACTAGCCTTAACAGGAACGCTTGTAAATACAGAGTTTTGCTTCGAATTTCCTTGATAATCAGGAAGAGATTACGAAACGCGGTTACGAGAGTAGCTGGCTTCCAAAGTTAACCTTCGGTATCGTTGAAATAATTCTTATTGTTGCGGTTCGGTCTTCTTGGTCCTTCGAGGGAGAAGAAAGAGCGAATGAGAGAAAGTGGCTTTCGAACGAGTCGAACTGGTCCGATTTCGTATCTGGACGATCGATTGCCGAGTTTGAAGCTCGGTAAAGCATGCCTTGGTCGGTCAACGTGTAATTTCGTAATCATTGTCATCGTGGCTCGGCCAGCCACAACCTTTTCAAGGACTCGAAGGAGAGACAGTCTCCTCCCCGTATCGCGTGTCCCATTATCGTTTCGATCAAGGTTGACACGCTTATGAATATTCCCTCGTTCGGGTCTCTTCGAATCCGAACGAACCGGACACATTTTGCGTCACGAGGAAGCTGTCTCGTTCGTTGGGACACAGATTCGTAGAAGAGATCGCCAGGAGGATAATCGAAAGGAATCTGGGGAAAATAGAGGTCGGAGGATCTAAGGGTCTTCTGGGTTGCAGATGGCTGATCTTATCCACTGCGCTGCCATCAACCCGGAAATCTCATAGGAAATTTACAAAGCAGGGGTTTTGCAATCGGAATTTATCTGAACACCGATGATTCCTTCTTCCGGAAAAGAGTCACCCCAAAAACACACGTTTTCTCCCACTCGAATTCCAAATCGAACTGTGCCAATCAATATAATGGTACATTAATCTCAGAAAATGTTTAAGTTGAGCATAAATTTTTGTCACCATAGGAGAACTTATCCTTCAGTCAGAAATTGCGGAAATCATATCTGATTCTATAAAGAATTAGTTCTATCGAAAAAACGAAAGAGACCTTTTTTGTGCAGAATTTTAAGACAAACAACTTTTGTCTGAAACATTCTATCGTATCTACATTTGTTTTCGAGACATTCAATGAGGGTAGTTTTAAATATTAAACAACCCTTCAAATACTAAACAACAGTTGACTAATTCTAGTAAAATCCCCACTGTTATCAAAGAAGTATTGACCTTTTTTTTGTGTATACACTGCTTGGACAATATTGAGAATAGTGAGAATTTAATCACTAGTTCAAAACTACTCCTATGCTGAACTTAAATTTTTTCTGAGATTAACAGTAGGTTTAAGGGACCTAGAATTTTGACGGATTTCGGACTTCATTTATACAATCCTATCAAATTTAATTAACTTATATTGAGTCCGTTAAGATCGTAATTGTTTTTTTTTTTTTTAAAGAAAATACCCGGTTTCCTTTAGCCGTCAATTTGACGGGTGTCCGTAAAGATAGGTATACAAAAATATCCGTAAACCTAGTGTTAATGTACCATCATATAGAATTGATTGACACACAGTTCGATTTGAAATTCGAGTGGGAAAAAATGGGCGAAATTTGAGGTGACTCTGCAAAACGGGGCGAGTTGCATTAATCGAAAATAAAATCAGCATCTGCGTTTACCACATATTTTCCTGGTAATTATGCTTCAAAGCGAGCCAGCCACGTAACCCGCGATAACTGGATCACAAAACTGAAACGATGCAATTTTACGGCACGATGCTTCCTCCTCGTCGCTCTGCCTCGCGCTAAGAACCGACGATACCTCCCCCGGCTTTTTTCAGTTAACAAGCCACGCGACAAAAAGAAGCGGTAATCGCATTCCTATGTAAATCGTTGGGAAATCGCTGGTTCGCGTGCAAAAAAAAAAAAAAAAAGGAGAAGAACCGTCGACGATCCAAAGCTGTGGCGTTAACTGGGACGCGAACTTTGAAAGCATAACAGCGTGTAATCGGAGGAACAGAGCGGAAGGGAGATACCAAAGCAGATGAAGTTTTCCGCGATACTTTCCTCGCGGGTAGACGGATTTTCACTATCACGCGACGAATTACTCTACTAACACCGATCCCCACGAACGCGTTACTCGGGATTAAAATGCACGGGGATTAGCGCTGCAATTTCACCATTGGCTGGCTACTTTCTTTCCGCGATTCCTCGGTATTACACGTAATAATTACGCAGCGATCACGGTGCTGATAAACCGTGTTACGATTATAATTACACGCAAAACTTTCGAAATGGACTGTGTCGAAATTCGGTTGGGGGAAGTTGCCAAAATCGTACTGGTTTCCTAAATCGTACCACATTCAAATTTCGCTTAATGTTGAATGGCGACGCCAGCTAGCAACATCTTTTATAAGCTAAGACCTTAAATAGCGTTCTAACAAATTTGAAAGAGCAGGTCAGCCTAATGTAAAATTTGAATCATGTCGCGCTTTTAAAAATAATTTAATGATATTTATTTTTACATACATATAAGCCTACATTTTTATGCACCTTTAAATTAAATAAAACAAAATTATAAAAGAACCGGTGAGTGGCCTAAATTGTACTGCAGCGTAGTTTCTCAAATCGTACCAGTACGATTTAAGCAATTGATCAATATTTTAGATATTTTTTTTTAGGTCATAGCTATGTCAAAAAGAAAGTACCGACAGTGGAGTGCAGAAAACATGAATAAAGCTATTGAGGCCTATAACAATAAAAAATATTTCTGTATCGCTTAATGAAGAGGAGTGGTTCTGCAGTTTGTGTGAAGAAGTTCAACTTGAAAATATGAAACAACGTTTAAGGGTAATGAGACCTGTGCTCAATGTTAAATAAAATCAATTTATTATTGATAACTCAGAGATAGAAACCAATCAGTACGATTTTGTACCTTTGCATCATATTTTTACTAATTCATGTAAGATATAACAACTGTATTCAAAATGCAGTTAACGTTGTCCACAGATTATTTAAATGATATTTTATAAAATTGCTCAGCTAAATTCTCAAACATACCATAGCTTCATATTATGAATAATATCTTAACTTTCCCCTATGATTTATTAAAAGGCTTCTATTTTAAATATCTCTGTTCCTGCGTCGAAATTTTTTTACTGTTATCCCTCGACTGATTGTGAGAAGCTGAAGAAAATCCGTTTAACCGTGAAACCATTCGATTGAAAGATTAATGGTAACGGTATCCGCAAGATCTACTGCCGAATTATATGAGAATGTCACGGGATGGAAGACAATGCAACGTTAACGATCGTACGTGTCCCTGTAAAACACATATACGTTCGTTTTGCAATGCAAGAGAAGTAAAATATCGTTGCACAACCGTGGCTGCACAATGGCGCGAAGTATAGCCGAGTGAAAGGCGACGAGATATCGCGAGGTACTTGAAACTAACGCGAGTTATCGTGTAGGTACGATCGCCGTATTTACCGATACACGTAAAATATTTTATATATTTCTGAGAAATTAAATTCATTTCATTTGTCACGTATCTCGAGCCCGAAAAAGTTTCGTTCTAATAAAGTCGAAAGATCGTGCCAGGAGAAAAATGACATAATCGTGGCACGATCGATGTAGCCGTCTTATCGAGTGTCAGAAATACGTTCATAGGGTCGAAGCACACGTTACGGATTTGCCCCACTTGTGTCTCCATCGGTCACGATTCTCCCTGCCGGCCAATGATGAAATTTTCGATGTCGATTGGACGTTGGATAAAGACTTCGATCGCCGGTATCGATAAACGGTGTCGATCGACCGTTTTGACGACCTAAATTATATTCCACGGCATCGTGTCCGATATGCTCGAACGTTTTCCCCGTTAATAGATAGTTTAATTCCCCATCTCTCGATCGGAATCGTTCCATCGTAATAGTCTACCGTTTCCTTTCGACGTTTCCAATCGCGAAGCTTCCGTTAAGTATCCTCTGGTTTGTCCAGCGATACCGTAACGCAGGGGCGGGCAATTGTTTTGGCTCGGGGGCTACTCTGTGGAGGCGGAGGTTAGCGGAGGGCCGCAGCTTTTAAAATGATTGCGTTCATTAATTAACTTCGCATTTCAGAAAGGTATAAATTGGACCATAAAAATAAACAGTGGCAGTTTTATTCGATTTATTTAAATACTTGAAATCTCGGTTCAAGGCAGATATTTCTGTCTTGGCGGGCGACAAAGAAACTGTGCCCCGCGGGCCGCAATTTGCCCACCCCTGCCGTAACGCATAGCACGGTTTGTTTGACAAACTTTTAAAATGATTGCAATCATTAATTAATTTTGTATTTCAGAAAGGTGTAAATTGGACCATAAAAATAAATAGTGGCAGTTTTATTCGATTTATTTAAATCTCGGTTCAAAGCGGATTTTTCTGTCTTGGCGGGCGACAAAGAAACTGTGCCCCGCGGGCCGCAATTTGCCCACCCCTGCCGTAACGCATAGCACGGTTTGTTTGACGATAAATCTACCGACTCTTAATGATAATACTAAATTCACCCGCGTCGATATAGACTACCGTTGCTGCGTACATTTGGCCGGCTAACAACTACGGTAAATAGTATACAACAGTAATCAAACTCCCGCACCTGGTAGTTTACTATAATTTATACGCTAAATGTTACTCGTTGCCAACAGATACGCTGTTTATCTTTGAAAGGTAAACACTCGGACCACTTGGTGCAATCACGAAAATCTATGTTTATGCAATCGACCAAACGGCGGGGCTGCGATCTTGTATTTGATCGAGCCGAGTTTTGTCACCCTTATGATTCATGAGATTCGATAAAGACGTGATTTAAAGGGTTCGAAGAGGGTCGTCTGAAATCTTGAACAGGCATCCGGAGGGATGCAGTGGTTAGTAAATACTGGATGACACCAGATTCGAGGATGGAATAGCAATGGACGTTATACCGCATGGCGTGAGTTCCGGTAAGCTTGCCAATTTCAGCATTACCTCGAAGGAAACGGATGGCTGGCAGTCGGAAGAAGGGAGGGCAATTTGAAATAGGGGCTCGAAAAATATTTGATTTTCTCCGGTGGTCCTGAACTAGTTAAGACAAGACCCTTTGAAATTCTCAAGTTTCGCGCGAATAACTTGATTCTAAATGCCGCATTCGTGCATCGTCTTAACTTTTTATCTGGACGCTCAAATGTCGACAGATGAAAGGGTTAAACGTGGCAGTGAATAAAAATATGACTGAAATATTCGAGGTTCAAAGGAACGAAAATACTTGACGTTGATGTTCCTTAAAGTTAGGTAACGTGGAAGAGAGGCGTCAACGGAAATCGTTACCACTCTGCGATGTCAGAAAATAAAACTGGCTCCACGTTAAGCACCCTGTTTTATGCCAAAATGTCTGACGGCTGTTTCGAGGTGGGTGCCAGCGTACAGCTGGAAAGAGCAGGGAACATCCCGGGAAATATGGAAAATTTTCATCGTGCCAAGCAAGCGAAAGACAATTTGCACGGGGGATTAATTAAATACCATCAATCTACCGACGAGAAAAGGGGGGAAAGTGCAAAGTTAACAATGAGAACAGAGTAGTTCTTTAAATGTAACATTTTATAAATTTACTTATCGAATTAAATATTCAAATTTAATTATATCAATCTTAAAAGAATTTTTATAATATTTGAATAGATTTAAATTTATTTTATAAATTACTAGCTGCGTTACCCGACTCTGCCCGGGAATTTTAATCAACTATTAATATCCCTACTTCCTTATTCCTATCCCTACTAATATATAAAAGTGAAAGTGTCTGATCGTTTGTTCCTAAATGGATTTTAATGAAATTTGCACTATTGGACAGCTTATTCTTTCAAGATGGGCATAGGCTATGTCATATTGCGATTTGTTATTCGACGGCGTTCTCGTAACGTCCCCAACAATTAAACAGCCCTTTCGTAAATTCGCCAACAGTTCATTTTAAATTGAAGAGAAAGGAGAAATGGAAAAAACATCAGCTAAAACACACTTTAATACAAACAGAAATACTATTAAATGCAAGGCACATATTTTTTTTAATGACAAATATTTCTTTGTCATCTAATACGACACGAATAAGAAAACGAATGCCAAAAAAAAAAAAAAAATAAATGTATATTATGAGTGTAATATACTGATGGGGTCTAGGTTGCAATGCCAAGTATTACCAAACCAATTCTTTAGTGCTTCTTTGTTAGTCAAAAACATAACGAATCGCAATATGACATAGCCTATGTCCATTTTGAAAGAATAGCTATCCAACAGTGCAAATTTCATTAAAATCCGTTTAGCCGTTTAAACGTGATGGAAGGACAAACGATCAGCATTTTCATTTTTATATATTAGTAAGGATAAGGATAAGGATGTTGAAATTGAATGAGAGAATGTGCGGGCTAAGAAATATCGTTTTGCAAATTCGTGTCATCAAAATTCGTCGACGTGCCATCTGAGAAAGTAGGCAACGGAATGCCTATTATTTGCCCGGCCTTTTCATCCAGTCCGCTCTTAATATCGCGGCAATGATACGTAAAGACAGCGAATTAAAGAGAAATTACACGGTGCACGGGAACTTCCATAGAATAAGTCACCGTGACGTGAATGTCAACTAAAAAGAAAAATGTCCCTTTCTCATTGGGTGATCGTTGAACTCCTACGATTCTAGGAATAATAAAGAGAAATAATTTCTAAAACTTTTGGTACACCCAGTGTATCCTTTGTCGAAGGGAAGAAAGGACTGGTAATTACGGTGCCAGTCGATATCTCTTTCGAAACGGGAAGGAATTATTTATGGTCCCGAGGCGATCACCCTTAAACGCATCGAGTATCTCCGGGATAGAAACGGTCGATCATAAAAGCACAGGCGTACGCTTTTCGCGGCGCAAGTTCGGCTTTTACGAGCGGACCTGTTCGTGGCTCGCATCAGGAAGCTCGTAACCGGAAGATACCGTGCGCTGGCAAGGTCGTTACATCGCTGCCATTAGACGATGCGGCCCCCGCTCGTATTGGAAGGAGGGCTTCCTGTTAGTAGCCGCGAGGGAAATGCACGTGGGCCGCATTAATGGCCGCCGCCATAAGTGTTTAATAGCGCGACTGCTGCCCGGTCGAAGTTGGCTAATTATTGGACGCGGTTTGAAACTTTTTACGAACTGATTGAATTTTTCTTTTTTTTCGGAGTGCATGGTTTTTGACGCGTTAGACGGCACGCGCCCAAACGTTTTCACAACCCAGGTCGTTGGGGGACAGCGGAGATAATTTGAAACTTTGTACGAACTGATTGAATTTTTCTTTTTTTTCGGAGTGCACGGTTTTTGACCCGTTAGACGGCACGCGCCCAAATGTTTTCACAACCCAGGTCAATTTGAACGGTCCGGTGGGCGCAGCGTAAATAAAGTCGAAATTTGATTGGCATGTCCGCGAGGAACATCGGAATTTCCACGGCGCGTCCATCGTTTGCGGAGCAACGATCGTTCGGTTCCAGCGACCTTTCTCATGCGGCCGATTACACAACGCCTGACACTGCCACTTATCCCGTTACATCGTATCCTTCTTTCCTTTCTCATTTCGTCTTTGCTCAGCTCCTTCTCAACTCTACTTAAGCGCCACCTTATACGGCGTAATTCAATTCGTCGCTCGTGATTCACCTGTAAACCGGCTGGCTGGACAGTTGATGGATCGGGATACTCAAATTTGGTGGTATCATAAGGAGAAATGAATTCGTCCACCCACGCAGTATTTTCGCCAAAGTGTGATCAACGGTTCTCTAGAGAAGGATTTTCAGTGTGAACGTGACTTAACATCCATCGATCCAGTCTCGACTGGCATTTAACAAAAACCCTGTCCGTAGTACCAGGCTCCGAGGCTAGGAAAAATTGCTTTCGCCTTTTGTTTCGCCTGCGATTACAGGGAAAAATTGTGTGCACAAACCGGTCGATTAAATGCGGCGAGAAAGGAACGAACCACCAAACGCGAATGAATTTTCCGAAAACCAAATACAATGCTTCGAAAAGCAAACGCTTCAACGTGATCGATCCCATTCTATTTGCAAAATCCTTCATTTCCTAGCAATTAATAGCCAGGCGAATCAGAACGGCGATTGGGATCGAAGAATTCGGTAAACAGTGGACAAGCGTCAAAACCTGCCTCGAAATCGCTCATCAAATATTCTCCTGCATCGATAATCGCTTTTGTCCGCCGGAAATCGACGATCAAATTCGGCATCGACCATCGCATCTTCGCACGGTGTCCAACTGTCGCAACGTTTCGATTTTCGATTTGCAATTTGTCGAACATTAACGACAAACCACTGGGAATTAAAGCAATGTAATCGGAATGATTACAACCGGCTTCTGTCTATCGATTGTCCAAGCATAACCCTGGCAACGTGACCAGCGCAGACGATTGGGGTTGTTTCGTGCACGAGGTCGACCCCTGCGGGGCAAGGTCGAGGGTGGATTTTCGGCTAAACTCCACCATCTCGAGTGGACATCGTTAATTAAACGTATCAACGTTCTGGGGGTCCTCTTAATGTTCTATCGGTTAACTCTGACAGAGTGCAATTTAGGGGTGGAAATAGAACACGTGCTCTCTAGAAAAATCCCTGAAAGCTCGGTTAAATTCTAATTGAAATATTCAATTTTAAACGTCCCATCGAACGCTCCCGATACTACAGATTATTTTAAGACAATTCTCACGAATCCGTACTCCAATGAAGAACGCGAAAATAATTCTGACTGAAACGTTTCATTTTAAATATCCTATCAAACATTTCCGATAATATAAATTATTTAGAAAATAGAGTACGGATTTCTAGCAGTGTTTGAAAACTGTTATGATATCGATTTATTAAGTTTCCAGCCATTCTCGAGCGTTGTGGAGACAATATAAATTTTAATGCAGAAAATATGATAATAGAACCGATACTAGAACCGTAATCAAAACCGATATTAGGTTAGAACCTGTATTCTAATAACAGTTATAACATTATTCCGGTTCTCATAACTGTTTCAATTAGAACCGATATATAACAGTTTGAAACAGTTATTTTCAGAACCTTTTCAATCCCAGATTTCTACTCCCAAGTGAGAATATCTTGTAAGCTAAGAAACGAGCAAAGTGAAGAAGACGAAGGGGTCGACGAGGTTCGATACACCTGAGATGGGGGTGGGTGTTTTTTAACAGAAAGGAACGGTTAATCCACTTCTCCTCGATCTATTTAAACGTCTTTGTTCGCTGCCACGTAGCGACACTTTCACCCTTCGTCGGTCACGTTTAACGTTCACCCTTCTTGTCTTCTTCGACACCCTCGATAGCAACAAACAGTCGCCTCGCCTCTGGCGCCAATTAAAAACGGCCGACGAAAGGGCAACGGGAAACTGCGAGGCCCGTTGAAAATTTCATACGAAACATAACTGGTGGCGTGCGATATCGTGGAAGCTTTATTGTACACCGTGCAAAACCTCGACCCGGATTGTATATCACCGCGGACCTGATTTACCACGGGGATTTGCCTCGCGATTGAAGGATTCGGCTCGCGAATGATATAGGCACGCGTCGCACGGCCGTGATAAATGGCTTCATCTAGTTGACGATTTATAGCGTATCGAGCTACTCCTTTAGCACGTTCGTTATAACCAGTGATCAAGGGCTTAATCCTGGCCGCTTCATTAACGGCTACGTCTACCTCGTCGACGAACAGGTTAATCGCAATTAAACGCAAGGATAATCGGTTCCCTGCTGATTATCGCTCGACGAAAAATTGCAAATTCAACCATATCGTTTATTACCGGTCGATTAAATATAACACGGCCGTCGTGATTAACTTGTACTAATAACGTAAGGTGTACTCGGTTATTTCTACTGTAACCTTCAACGCGATAAGGGAGGCGTTTCCTACCGGAATGGAATATGCAAATGAATATTTACTCAGTTGTGTAGGATCGGTTTGCTTTGCAACAATTACGATGAGCTAACACCATTATACAGAAGTTACATCACGCACAATTCAGTAGATTGTTGAAACTGTTTCAAATTTCACAGACAAGATTTGTTCTAATCAAATTGTAATAAGATGAAGGGGGTAAGTTTGCAAACGGAGGAGGTGAATATACCGGTTATTTTTATTATAATACGAATGAAATTTCCATAATTAATATGTAGTAATCTACTAAAAGTTAATACGAACCATTCGACACTATATCCTCTTTTATATTTCGGCAAAAAGTACTGAACTACCGACGTTGCACATTAATTTTTATGTTGAAAATAATATAGAAGATTAAATAGATAAGGGATGAAACATAATTTAATATATACATCCATTCTTTATCTCGACAATAGTCGACATACATTTCATAAAATGAGAAACTCGAAGCTAGTCATTTTTACTGGTTTGGTAGTTTTAGTGTTAAAAATAGATAACTATAAAAATAAACAACATGTGTCAATGTAGTAAAAAGCATTTTATAGCAGGCTTGTTAATAATTCTGCTATCGCCCCATTAAACATGAAACAAGTATTCGCTCTTGCTTCATTTTCGGGGAAAGTGGAGAGTAGTTGACACTTTCTACAATTTCCTATCATAATGAAAATTTACAAGGAAAATTAGGGTCCTAGTTAACACGTTGAGTGCCACGGGGGTTAAAAGAAAATAATAGAAAAATATTATTTTAAATAATAATAGTAGATAGAAACTTGGAAATTTGAAATTTGAAAATTAACTATTCCTATGCTTAATAATTAGAGCTTCAATACGTCCCACAACAAATGTTCATTTTAAAGTGTTAATATGAATTAAACAATAACTGTGCAATGCGTTTGATACCGACAGAGTTAAATATTTACATAACAGACTGAAAATACACAGGGTTCAATATTTACATAACAGACTGAAAATACACAGGTTTAAATAGCAACTTTACAAAAAGCAGTCTGCACTTGCCCCACTTTACCTTAATATCAAATGACTGTTAGTTTAATGGGAAAATAGGTCAATCATTAATGGGTTGCAATTATATCTGCGAAGTCTCGTTCATATTTGATCGATCCTCGCGATTCATTGAACCGAATAAATTTGATGGAGTTCATAGGATGAAAATTAACCGGAAGTGTGTCCATTTCGAGCTGTCGGGCGCGTGCTACGCGTTCGTCACGTCGCGTTGACAATTTTTACGAGCCGAACGTGTCGGTCGTTAAAGCCGTACACAATTGCAACCGAGTGCAATCCCCCTGACCGATTGCCTTTGACAACTTTATAAACCCGTCCGAGTTCGATCGACGATTCGCGAGTAATTATTTCTCTCCCCGATAATGCACGGATACCGCGTTTATATTTCATCCCCCGGCCGATTATTTCAATTTCATCCCTTTAGACAAAGTATTAAAGCAGAAGATGTCTATAGAAAGCGAGCAACGAATATCGGGCTTCGTTCGCGATCCAATTTCGCTTCAATTTCTGTCGCGAATCGACTAGACACGACCTATCGATATTCGTTCGGGCCACTGTTTTTTATTTTGAAGTTTGCCCGATTGTTTTTTCATCTCTGCCTTTGAATATTTCAACCTTCTTTTTCTTTCTATTCTTTCTTCTTTTTTCTGCCCTTTCCCTTGAGTAATTTCCCTGCGGCGCGATTTGCATCCTGTTTGCAGGCGGGTCGGTTTATTTTTCGCGAACGAAAGGGTGGAGGAATAGGAATAAGTTAATTGCATCTATCGGAGAGAGGGTGGTCGCCGGTTCAAGAGGTTTGCATGCAAATGAAGCAGCGAGATTAAGTCCTTTGTGTTATTCGATCCTGATAACGAACGTGTTAAGGGACTCGCCCGAAACGCTATAAATTAACAACTAGATTAAACTGTCCGTCGTCGCGAAGTCTGCCGTGTCCCGTTGTCGCGCGGCTTTGCATTCCAAAGGGTTTGCCTTCGGTGGTGTCCAAACACTGCCCCCCCGAACGATTCGCGATTTATTGTTTATTCTAGGCCCTTAATTGAAACAGGGACGACGATAAAGCGTTGGTAATTACGTGTCGTTTATTTTTCAAGCTAGGTTTAGGAAAACTTGAACGTATACGGAGGAGGTGAACGTTATTACCCTGAAAGGGTTCGAAAAAATGGGTGGGAAGGTAGATAGAGGGTGTCAACGAATAGGGGAAAGAGGAATAAAATAAATTCGGTAGAGAGGAGGATATCAACGTGGCAAGACGCTCGCGTTCGCATTCGCGTCAGCGAAATCGTCGCGATTTCATGGGATTTCCGCACCGACGAAGATAACTCTCCTTCGCGGCGCAAACGCGATTCCCCGTCGAGCGGAAAAATTTTTCTTCTGTCGACTTTAACCGTGCCGAAAGGAGCGAGCAATTTTTTCCCCTCCTCGGATCGATGATAAATCGTTCTAAACCTTGCCAAAAACGCGTCCCTTTTTCCATACCGCGAGGTTACGTCAAATTCGTTTCGTTAGCCGGGGTGAAAAATGACGAAATCGTTTGCGTAATATCGTTGAGAATCGGTAACAGGAAAATCGTGTTTGTTGCACGAAACGGCTGTAACCGATTGGACACGAACAGCCGTTCCATCACGGTTGGAAAAATTCATTTCACGCCGATTCAATGAGTGAATAATGGTTTTTAACGCGATTTCAAGTATTACCGGTTTCAAATGCGTTTTCCCCCGGTGCCCGCTTAATTGCAACTGTTCGCCAAGATTACTGTCACTTCGATTAATCGAACGGCTTTCGTTTCGGCCGCGGTGCAACAGGTGTATACAGGGTATTTATACATTAAATAATCTCATACAAAAACACGTTTCCTGCTTTTAGCGCCACGGCTGCGATCGTGAGAGTTTCCCGACTTTCACGGCTCGGTTTGGTTAATTAATTCTGATAATTAGTATCAGCCTTTGGGCACCTAATGAAACTACCTTGAGAACGTTAGCATTTTAAACACGGAAGTCTGGAAAATTCTAACCAGCCATTGATTTTATATCAATCCCGTATGTTTGATTCGAATCGCACGCGATATACGGAATCGAGGTAACAAATTAAAAATAATAAGCGCCGTTTCTTTCAAACGTGTCCGATTAACATAATCCGAATGTATCGACATTCCAACGAAAGGTATTCGAAATATTCAACACTTACCGCTCTCGCGTTGAAGGTCTGATTCAAATTGGTGACGTTATTGTTGATGTGATTGTTGTTCAGGTTATTGGTTGTGCGGGTGGTATTGTTGTTGCTCGAATGATGGTTCGAGTGGTTCCCATTGTTGTGCTTGCTGTGCTTGTGCAATACCATAGCGACGAACATTTTCGCCCTTTTCGCCGACCGGTCGTCGGTGGTCAAACGATTAATCGTCCGTCCAGGGATCCGCAATTTCATTCGTCGCCGCGGTGCATAATTTGGATAAACTAAAACCCCAGAACAACATTGTAAATGTTGCGGACTCGTCCCGAGGGAACGAACGTACCCAGAGAAAAGTGGATGGATCAATTCTTCGTACAATTATCGTTGGAAAATTTTCGCTAGATTTAAAGTGAACTAGAGCGAAATTCGCTCTAGAGCCAACCCTTTTTCGGTCATTTACGGTCAGATCAGAACTGGCAAAAAAGAATTTTTCAGCTATTCTTTGAGACTTTGACCCACTAAACATAATGGCGCAAGAATTTTTTGGATAATTCTTATCGTTTGACCTGTACAAAAGTGACAGAAGGTCTAAATGTTATAGCCCCCTTCTCGAGATTTTCAATCTTAGATACGAGTTGGCTAATAATTTATGGCAATCAGTTCGAATGATCCTCGTTAAAGCCGGGATCTGTGCTCGATGGAAAATTGAATCTCCAGAAAAACGATATTTCTTCGGAGGGTTGTCTTTATTCGCTACGATAAATCGTCGTTCGCGCACGCCCAGCTCGTTAATTTCCTACGCGACGAATCCAAGCTTCGTTTAATTAACGCCTAAGTTATACCTGGGCGCGAGCAGATGCGATTATCTCGCGAGATTCAACGCGGATCGGACGTCACCTGCTACCCTATCAGATGCATAATCAGCCGGATACCGTTGCATCCAGTTGGACAACTCGCGTTCGTCACGATTCGAACTCCGGTAACCTGCAATTCTCCCGATCCTCTTTTTACCGTTTCCTCGCGAATCGTACGGTGTTACACTCTCGCGTGCTCCTGGTATCATTTTGCACGTGTAAGCGTCGAGCACGTGAAGAATGCGCCGGCCGACGGCTCGTATCGATTCGTTATAAATAGTCGTGTGCACCGAACTGAGGCCTATCCCTTTCGAACCGAGAATATGTTTCAATCAACGATTGTTCGCTTGCATAACAATTCAGAAACGATAATACTATTTTGAGAATGGGTATTTGCATCGATCCTCTTAATTCTTTGGACGAAATTATTTAATACTTTAACTGCCATCCATACCTATATGGGTGACACTTGAATTTATATAGGAACCCATCACTTATATTATTATTATTATAGGAATTCTTTGACTTACTTAATCAAAAATACTCATATTAGATACTTGAAATTATGGATAAAAATGTAATTAAATATTGTAAAGATAATCGAAATTAATTTGATGCTTTTTCTTTATTTTAATTAAAGATTTATTTTTTTTTAATTATAGTAATTTCAATTATTAACACGTTGACTGCTGTGGGGGTCACCGGTGACCGGCATCGCAAATTACATGCACTCCAATAATTAAAAGAAAACGATAGAAAAATATTATTTTCTGTAGTATTGTTATTATACTAATAATGTAAAGTATCAAATTAAAAGCTTGTCATTTGAAATTTGAAAATTAATTATTCCTATTCTTAATAATTAGAGCTTTAATACGTCTCGTAACAAATGCCCATTTTCACTGCGGCAGTCAACGTGTTAATATAATTGTTATTGTTGTAAAATAGTGATTAAAACAGAATAATGTTAAATAATTAATTACTAATTAATCACGAATTAATTTCTACATTTAATTCTCCTCCTCCTAGGAGTAGACCACAGTAACAATTTGAAATTTTTAACTTAGTGCCCTGGATACTGTGTACGAGTTCGTAAACCGCGAAAAAATGCACGCATTAATCCCTAAATAAATTTATTAAATTTCTTCAAGACATTTGGGTGTACTCGTATAGATAAGATTTGTGAAGACAAACAACGGGTTCAGCGTGCCAGTCAAAGTGTGTTAAAGAATTCAGAATTCTCCTTTTATTACCGTAATAATTTCATCTCGTACGTCTGGAGAGAGTACGAAACGATCGTCATAGCATTTGACTGGCGATTACGAGCTTAGCAAACACCTGGCGTTCAGGATCATTTATTAGCACGTTGCAGGTTCACCGACCTCTCGTTGCTTCGCGCAGAGTATCGCGATAACGGTTCAATTTTCCTTTTATCGCCAGTTCTAGATCTATTCGATAATGGTCCATTCGCGAATCGACCACGTCCGCGGCCATCGACGGAATTCCGCAAGACAATCGTCTCGTAACAGGTAGCGCTAAGGTGAATTGTGATAATTGGAGCTGCGTCACGGTAGCTCGGGATCGGACGCGACCCAATTTGATTACAAGGCAATGTACTAGCCGCAATTATTACCTCCAGGCTAACCACGTTAGGTCACCAGGCAGGACTGCAACCTGCTGCATCTACGATATCCATCGAATGGCGATCGCCTCGCCGACTCGCAATAACTGTTCCAATTAACAGTAAACGCTGTGTTATTTCCGAGAATATGTAATGGCATTAGCTAATTGCAGTTAAACGGTGTTAATTACCGATTTCAATCAGTTTGTTATTCATTTTCCATCGAATTTATTGAACGTGCTGACACTTACATTGTACCTGTTCTTTTTTTATCCCAATTTCAGAGAACGTTGTCGACATAATTATCGAACCATCAAAAACAACGGCATTAAGCAGAGATGCTGGTCGTTTTACGAGCTCTTTACAAAGCCGAGGGCCAAGGAACAGGTTCGTACGATCGTTTCGTGAGGCAAAAATCCTGCCCGTCGTAAGTTAATTTCGAGTCCCGAATCCCGAAAGCATCGATTTCCCTGCAAATCTTGCCTTTTTACGATATCGCGTAAATTCTCCCGAAACGCATTCGCGGTAGCAAACAATGCGATAAAGGAATTTTTTATACAAGGAAACGAGGAAACCTTTTATTTTATTTTTTTTTATTTTCCTATCAACAGAATTGCTGCCTCGAAATCGGGAACTGAATTTACCTTTTAACCATCCGAATTCTTTTACCCCGAATCCTCGAATCTAATGGCAAAGAAGCTGCTCTCTGTTACTCTCCACGGAAGTGGAATTCGAGTGAAGTTGATTTCAATTGGCGAAGCCGTGCACAAAAGTCTCCAAGGGGAAACAGGATACGCTATTCTCTAAAATAAACTCGAGCAAGCTGGCTGGCAGCCGCAAGGACGATAGCAGAAAAGCTACCCACGGTAAATATTCCTGCACCGAGACTTTTCCATCCCTTTTCCCGTCTATCCTGCGTTGTCTTCTCTTTCTCCGACTTTCAATCCGTACTTTAAGCCACGCGGATTCACGCAAAATGGTCCACCAGGAGAAGCACTCTTGAATGCATGTCACTTTGCGGATCACGAGATATGTTATTTGCTGGAGAAAGAGGAATCTCGGCTTCATTTTCAGTAACTTGGGATTTTGAATCTTCTCCTACAAACTTCTACGAATTAGACTTTTCATTGTCAATTTTGATTAATCAAGAACGCGTTAACCCTTTGCCTTATTATTTTCTCAGCATTTGCGACTGCCAAAGCTACTCACTGCTGTAAAATTGAGGCAAATCAAGGAAATTGAAATAAATTTGCATACAGTGGGACACAAAAATATTCGGACACCGTTTAACATAGAAGACCTCATTTAAAATTGGACCAAATGAATGAAGATTTCTTGGAAAGCTTTGTGTTTTTGTTGTTTTAAAAAATTACAATTTGTTGAAATTGTAAAGGGTAACTTTTTAACTTTTTATGTGAGCTTATAATGAAAATTTAAACTGTCTTTCGTAGATTCAAATAAATTATGTGTATGCTGAAAATTTAATCGAGATCGGTGAACGTATTTAAAAGTTATAAGTAATTAAAATTTCCAAAAGTCACGTTATTAGATAAAAGGTCGAGATCACCGGAAATTTTAATTAGTTGTAACTTCTAAGTGCATTGGCCGATCTCGATGAAATTTTCAGCATACGCATAAGAAACTTAAATTTACAAATGCCATATTTTAAATTTTCATTACAGGCAAAAAATTGCCTTTTTTTCGCGATTTCGACAAATTGTAATTTTTTAAAACAACACAAGCACATCTCTTGCTAAATTAATTTGTATAGCTTCTCGAAAAACCTCAAGTCATTTGGCCCTATTCTGTTTTAAACGATGTCCGAATACTTTCTTGAGCTACTGTATATTGTATTTAAAGATTGCCGGCTGTGCAAATTCTAATTGAAACTGTACTTCAAATTGAATAATAATACAGGTACGGTTCAGTTTTGTCACTTGTTGAGGTGTTATGTGACTCGTATGGAGAAGAATGTGTGTGAATAATTATATTCAAAGAAACGGTAGAAGAACTATGTACAAGGATGGTCTGTAATGCCTTCAAGACGGACGCAGAAAACGCGGCGGTATGTGGAATATTTGCAAACGTCCCCAAACCCTAATTAATCAACGTGCTACAAAAGTGCCAGGAAAAGGAATCGGCTATTTCCCAATATCTTTAGGATGCGGAGTTTTCCATGACACACAACAATGCTTCCTTTAACAGAACCGTAAGGTGCGTCACGAGTGTGACTCGTCATTACGTGACAAAGGGTTAACGAACTTAAGATTAAAAACAGGTATCTCCCAAAAATATAGAAGATGGTCACCGTTTCGAGGGAAATTCCAGCAGCCGTTGAATGGACCATTTGTGAAATATTTTCTTCCCGCCAGAGGCGACGAGGAAAAAGCAGACAAGAGTAGAGTAGCAGAGAGCAGAGGAGAGCGATGAGAGAAGGGAGCAAAGAAGAACAGAAGGCAGCGGCAAACAAAAACTTAAAGTCCTCGTCGACGGCGCATTCTCCTGATGCACACCGGGGGTCATATTCCACCTGCTCTCGGAACCGTGCATCCAGTGTTACGTGTCCATTTACATAAGCCAACTTCTGTGTGCCGTGCAGACGTACGTGTATGCGACATGTCCACGTCCGACACGGATGAGCCTCGTCTATCTACGCAGCCATCGTTACATATACGGTGTCCTACGATGGTCGAGCTGGTCGGCAAGCGGAAAAAACCGCGAACAGAAGAAGGGAAAACGAGAGTCGACGGTTTGCGATTCATCGTGAGGCCAAGGCAATAACTCGACGCGGTGTTGAGCAACCTTGCCCGACGCTTTCGGAATAGTTGCCGGTGAGTTTGTTAAATCGATTCGCGAACACCATGATTTTTATCTGCTAATTAAACATTCCAACGATCTATCCTTTCTGTTTCCCTTAGCCGAGGAAGTTAAGATTACCCCTGTGCTTCAGGGGAGTTGGGTACTAAATTTTTATATACGGATATCATAAGGGGGAACCTGATTTAGATCGCCGAAAATTGCACAATATAGGGCAATTTTCTTTTTAACTTTAAAATATAGTAATCAATTTAAGAACTTTTTAGCTGTTTT
This sequence comes from Osmia lignaria lignaria, assembly GCF_051020975.1. NCBI lineage: Eukaryota > Metazoa > Arthropoda > Insecta > Hymenoptera > Megachilidae > Osmia > Osmia lignaria. Next base: position 6,216,939 of record NC_135035.1, read on the forward strand.
ATTAGGAATAAAAACTTATTAAAAAATTTTTTTTATTACAAGATAATCATGTTATATAATAGAAATTAGTTTACGAACTTACCTTCTATTTGAAGTAAAAAAAATATTAGAAAGTCGAAGATTGACAAATTTATTCAATATTGAAGAAAAATTTCATTTTTTACTTAAAAAAAGTTGTTTAACATAACTTTTTATACAATGTTTTTAGTTTAAATAGAAACTATACTAATAAGCTTTAAAATTGATTACAATTTGTTTAATCGTGTACGCAGTTTCAAGAAAATCACGTTTAAAGTTTTCTTAAAATACTTCGAACTTTGGCAAAATATTTTCAGATGTGCCTGCTATCGATTAATATGATTTCCAAAAAATTGTTTTTTTTTTGACCCTCTAAACCAGGTTCCCCCTTAACGGTCGGTCTAATCCGCGAGTTGCAGCTCGATCGATTACATAACGAGGTCAATTACGGAGCACTTTACGATGATACACCTTGCAGCATAACAGATCCAGCGGTAATGTTTCGTCGGTGAAAAACCTTGCATGCAGACCGCCGCGGCGGCCGTTGCAGTTCCATGGCTACTCCACGGTCTCGTTATGCAATCGCCACTACGGTAATTCCAATTAATAGCTGGGGATAATTGATTTGCCAGCGGCGAATGCCACCGCTCCCTAATCGTACAAAAGGACCCGCAGAGCGAAATCGTCGAAACAGTGTTTGAAACGAGAGAGAAATAAATTTTCATCAAATTAAAGCTGCCAATGAATATAATTAGCTACCTACGGGAAATAGAAAAACCGTGACGTACGATTGAATTCTTTTTCAAATCTGGCGCGATTTCCCATCAAAGTGGCTCGGAAAATCCTGTTCAAATAGACACCTTCCGCACGAATCACGCGTGTTCCGTTAAGCGTTATGCACACTCGATACTCGACAAATTCGATTAACGCCAACGACCCGATGAACTCGGCAACAGTGAGCGAAAACGACGCTCTTGACCAGTTTGATGGTCAATCGAAACGTTTCATTTCCCTGCGACGATTTTATTATCCCACCGGCAAATTTACACCGCTGCTTTCCGTCGATAATTTCGCGCGAATAAATCTCGTACAGGTATCACGATTTATCGTATTAACGTAGGCACCACTCGCGATGTCAAGGTTATCGGGAAACGACAAGATTATCAATTTATGCACGGATTAATAAATATTCGTGCACTTCATCGCCCGGTGCATCCGTTCTACATTAATTGCTCGTTTCGAGGAAATGATGTCTGTTTGTACGCGGTAACCAATCTACTCTAATTTAAGGAGTTAGGGCAGTCTAGATTTTTGAAAAAATCGAATTTGTTTAAAAGGTGCCTTGATGTCTTAAAAATGATATGGCAAAAGATAATTGCATTTTTCAAACTAGGCGGACTTATAACTTAAACAGATCATCATTTTTTCTTTATATTGCATAGTTCTTTTGTTATAAATAATTTTCTGGCGATTTTTTTCTTGAAATTTTACATTTTCTCTTAGAAAAAATCAATATATCAAAAAAATCCTACGTGGTTCGATAGCTGTTCTCATATATAATCGAAAATATTTTGGATTTTTATCCCAAGTTAAAAATCGTAGGAGCAGCTTATCCAAAAATTAAAAATTATTTTTTTAAGTTTATTAGTTGTAAAATGGAGGCATGCTTATAGAATTTGGATTTATTCCATCATTAAAAAAAAAATTCTCAAAATATGCCTATTTTTTCTTGCTCTAAAATAGCCTAACCCTTTAAGATTGTGGCGTCATCGAAGAAATGCTGCAGAGCCCATATTTTGACTTGAATCACTATACAAAAATTAATTTTTAAAGTTTATTAGTTTATTAAGTATTGGGATTTATTCCATCATTAAAAAAAAAAAATTCCCAAAATACGCCTATTTTCTTTTGCTCTAGAGTGGCCTAACCCCTTAATAAGCATTCGAGAAACAAAGGAACGCTGCAAGTTGAACGAACGTGATCACGATTAAAAGCGATCCAGAGCAGTGTCGTTTGCCGAGCACGATCGCGAATGGCAAGAGAGAATTCCGTTGCATTACACGGTTCCCAGTCTTTATGTGGCCGGATTACAGGACGCGGTGTGCTTTCGAACATGCCACTATGAACACGGCCTAATGGAACGTCCGAGATTAACGAGACCCGCCATCACCAGACCGAATCATGGTCTGTTTCGCTAATCCCCTGACTGAATCGCTGTACTTTTAATGATTTATCGTTCGCCTCGACGATGCGTCGACCGTTTGCCGGAAACAAAATCGTTCCAAAATAATCGCGTTTTACAAATTCCTGCATCTCGAATCGATAACGCGCGCGACGTATATATACGTCACCAGCGATACAGGATTATCCAGGTAACAAGTAACGATAGGATTGAAATTTTTCCTCCCGGCATCAAAGTGAACAACGAACAACTTATTCCCTGCGTTTCAACGATCGATGGACGGTAATTACGCAAGAGAAGAGGAAGAGACGAGGAACAAAATCTTCTTTTCGTATTTCGAGTGACGTCTAAAGATCGTCCAACGGTTTAGAAGAAAATCCCATCGCGTGACGATTTACGAGACCCTCGCGAACCTTGTACCAGCTTGTGCTCTGCATTATTTAAATCAACCTCGATCTTAAGCGCAACCTGTCCCGCTCGATCGAACCTCCAAACAGACAGCGAGAATTTAATAAGAAATCGAGCAAGCAATCGTGAAAGTTCAGAACTAGTGGCGACTAACGGGTACCGGTTCGACTGCATTTTTCATTTTCTATGCCGCCAGCCAGACGAATTGATTCGCCATAGAAGAAGAACGGAACGATCGACGCCACGATCGCGAGCTGTTTACGGAGCGAGGCCGAACAACTCTGGGAAACGACACGGTTGGAATAATCGCGGGAAACGCGGGAGCGGCTGGACGAGAAGTGCAAGGATCATCCCGTCGTGTCTCTGGACGAACCCTTAATCGATGCCGCTTTCGAGTCGAGCGACAACTTTAAATGAATCTGTCCCCGGCAAACAATACGCTTCCTCCCTGTGAGGCTCGTATCCGCGCGAACAGCCAAGTGTCCGCGAACGATTTCTATGCAGAGCAGTTTTCATGAATCCTATCGGCGCGGTCCGACCAGCCGGACACGTTTCACACAATGCGCTCGCATCTGCAGTTCCCTCGAAAACCTTTCCTCCGTTTCCGTCCTCGAATCACTGTTTTTCTCTGAGCGACGTTTAAATTCTGCTTCAACGAACGTCCATTCCGAGCTGACATGTTCAATCCTTTGCCTATAAAAGGAGACGAGTCCCACTGCGTTTCAGTTTTTGTTATTTCGGAGAGAAAAAATAGTATTCATAGGAGAAAAATGCAGATTCCTAGGTTATTTTTAAAACGGTCTCGTACGAGCTACGTGTTTAGATAGCAAAGCAATATTTTTAAGAAGCCTTTGATCTTAGGCGTGCAAACAGTGACTGCATCGTCGTTTCCGTCTGAGAAGGAGTTTACAAACCGGAACTATAAATATGTAGCTTACCTCATCAGACTGTGGCTAATTTTTCAGGAGCATCGATGCAAAGGCCGGAGCAAATCGAAAATAAATACTATTACTGATATCGAGGATTACTATGGAGGCACTAGTGTACAGTGGGTCGCAAAAGTATTCAGAATACCTCATTTACAATTTGATCAAATGACAAGGTTTTTTGAAAAGTTATACAAATTAATTTTCTGAGATATGTGCTTCTGTTGTTTTAAAAAATTACAATTTGTCGAAATCGTGAAAAAAATGGTAAAAGGCAATTTTTTGCCTGGAATGAAAATTTAAAATATGACATTTGTAAATTTAAGTGTGTTATGTAACTTAGAAGTTGCAATTAAAATTTCCGAAAATTCTTAACTTCTAGTAATTAAAATTTCCGAAAATCGCGACCTTTCATCTAAGAACGTGACTAATTATTTTCTTAGATGAAAAATCAAGATTTTCCGAAATTTTAATTACTCGTAACTTCTAAGTGCATTGACCGATCTCGATGGAATTTTTAGCACACACATAACTCATTTGAATCTACGAAATACATCTCCTTTGATGTGTTAAAATAGTAATTTTAATACATACTAATTTTCTAAAATTAGAAAATAAAATATAAATGATTATATATAAAATAATTAGAATAAATGTGAAATTTAGTAAAAATTGAAAAGTCTCCAGAATTAATTCCGCTAGTGAAGGTAGTTTAATCTGGTAGTAATAATTGAGAAGTAGTTGCGATGTTTTCGCTCTAACTATGTTTTCGATAATTCGACGGGCGCTGATGGGAAGCCGGAAATAACTAGCGTATCGGGATAGGACGTGTTTCGATAGTCGCGCAGTTATCAGGTAATCCGAGGTATTCGCGAAATTCGGAATATTGGAGAAAGAGACCCGGTCTCTGGCATCTCTCACCTGCCAATCCGGGATCTAAAAATACGGGAGCACGTAGCCGTCGACGATCGATCATAGCCGGCATCGCCTCGGACGTTCGTACAGGCAACCCTTTATGAACGAAACGTGCCGGGTTACAAACGTTTTTTACGAACCAAGAATAGAAAATTCCTAAAGATAAACTCCGCAGGAAGTATTCCGGTAAATGAAATTCGCAACCCGTTGCATTTGCAACGATGCAGAAGAATATGCAACGAGGAGAGGAGAAATTTTCAAGAACAACCGGTACAAGTTGATTTCCAGGCAATTGCGGCTCGATTGCCATACACGAGAAGAGTTAATGGATCGCGTGCTTCTAATGGTCAAGAAAGTTCCACGCACGAAAAATACCGTGCCACGGTGGACGGGCACGCACGCGTCTTACAGAAAAATCAGATAACACCCACGCGTCCTGCATGAATTACTCGATACCGACGACATTATGAATCACACGAGAAAATTGCCTCGCAAACCCGTGCCGTTAAAGCGTCCCTTGGATAATTTAATGCCGTTTCGATCAATTTTCCCCCGATGATAATCAACGATCCTGATCGAGTATCAGTTTCCACGCAACACTATCCCGAGACTGAACTAATAAAAACGAACGTACGTACTTGCAACCCTTAAAAAGTCGTCGACGTGGACCATGGTTAGAATGTTTTATAAAGGATCGGAACGGTAACATTCTCTAGTTATTAACATTAGTTGGCCCCTGGGTGAATTATAGTTAGCCGTGATATATCGTTCGAGGGACGGTTTTACTGCAGCACGCTTTACGATCTCGTAAAATAACTCATAGCGTATTAAACCCGTGTAAATATTCTGAAGGTGGCACCGGCAGACTCGCGAACAGCATTGTGTTCCTTTCGTTAGTCGGCTCACTCCCAAATTCGAAGGATAAATCCAGAATTCTGTCGCGCATCCGTGCGCTCTGTTAAACACGAATTTCCAAGGAAGAGCGAAACTTATTTCCCTCTACCAACGTAACCGAGGCTTTTCATGCTCTTGTAAACGTGGAATTCCCTAAAGAATTACGTTGAAAGGTTCCTCGAGAGGCAAACAACGCTCTATTTCGAGGATATTTCTTTTGTTTCCGCTACACGTTCCTCCTAACCCCAAGAAAAAGAACGGGCTAGGCCAGTGTTTCCCAACGTGGGATCCACGCCCCAGAGGGGGGCAAGTTGATTGTTAAGGGGGGCAATTCGAAGATCGTCTCGTTCAGAGTTTAAGTTAACCGTATGGCGACTGTCAGTCGCTACTCGAGCTGGGTAAACGTTCATAATTACTAATAATTAAAATAATATAGAAAAATCTTTCATTAAAATTATTTCCTACTTGAATTTCGGTTCTCAATTATATGGTCTGAAAATTTACTTACTGTGTTTCCTATTTCCTAGTGATTTCTCTGTAAAACCTACCATTTAAGGGGCTATACCAGTGTAACACTTTTGAAAAATCGATTTTTTTTTGCATTTTTTGAAAGTCTATACTCTCTAGAATATCATATTAAAATTTTAAGGTCGAATCTCAAATAGTTTAAGAATGGCAGCGTTCTGGCATGTCAGAAACGCGTTTAGCTGCAGCTCTAACTCGAATACAAATTATTGCATCGACTCGAAACTTTTCTCAGCTTGTTCATTACATGTTTTATCATACCTTGAACTAGGATTTTTTTGATTGGATGAAAAATGTCAATTCGGCATTAAAAAAACTATTTTTTTAGGCTAAATTCCAAACTTTTCTTCAAAACTTCGCCATTTTGTCAGATTTTGATATTTTTCAAAAATTCTAGTTCATGGCACGCAGAATACCTTCTAGATTAACAGCGTTTTTGTTATTTTTCATTTTAAGCACTCAGGCGGCGACAATCACTGCAGCAGTGGAGCAACTTTTTTTTTTTGGAGCCCTGGGAGATAGCGCATAAGTCGTTTGTTTCTTATTATTTTTGTACCAAAAAATTATTATAGATATATGATTTGTAACTAAATATATCCCTAAAGTTTAAAAACATTAAATGTAATATTTCTTTAAAAAAAAAATTCCTGAAAATCACCTAATTTTAGAGCCCTTAAGTTTCTTCAGTGAACAATTCAATCTTTGAATATTAAAAATTATGTTTACGTTACATATGGGATATAAGAATTTTAGAAAGGCTTAAGTGGGGCATGGCTGAAAAATGGTTGGGAAACACTGGGCTAGGCGTTTCGCTAGCATCATCCAAAGTTCCTCCCCATAGACACCGTAAATCTTGCCGGGTAGGAGACACCCCCATAGGAGGCGACAAAACAAAGAACGGATCCTAGTAAGCCACTTTATCGGCACTACCTAAGCCTGCTATAACGTCACGTTACAAATTCTTACATTTCATTGAATGTTACACGAATAAAACGTTGCGTTTCGTTCCCTCGAATGGGCTCTGTTCCACGCTCGTGAAATTCTCGATACTGTCGAGCGATTCGTTGAAAACTGATTCACGGGTAACGGGTGATGCAAGTAACGAGAATCGTAGAGCTCGAAAAAGGGAAAGCAAGAAAGAAACAGAGCGTCATCGCGGATCTTGACTTTTCTCGGTATCGAGAATGCGTCTGACGATCCGGTTCTCGTTTTCCACAATGGCGCCTCCGACGCGACACCATTGGAAACTCGTCCGTGAGAGGCCCGTCTGGCTCGCGTATCGGCTAAATATCACTTTAGCAAGAGGGAAACCGAGGCTCGTCAACAAGTTGGGAATTGGTATCGTTAGGTAGCAGGCAGGCAGGTCTGTTACGGGACACGGAACGGTGTTCATCGGTGTTTCGTGTTCGTCCCGTTGATCGGTACCCGGAGAAACAGCACTTTTCTCGCGACAGGAATCTATAAATAAACTCGATATCCCCGTTCCTTAACGATTACACCTCGCCGGGGTGAATTTTTATTCGAGGGCGTCGCGTGTTGCCTCTGTGTTTGCGTTACCACGAATACGCGGAACATTGTGTCTCATTTTCATCAAAAGCCACCGTCAGTGAGCGGAACACGAAATTAAGCTTCCTGGAAGCCGGTTTTCCACCGGCTTTCAGAAACTTCGCGTCGTTGAATGATCGATCGTAATTAAGGTAAGTGATATACGGAACGATGGGGAAACATTTGTAATCGCGATGTAGGATCGATTTGGATTGAAAAGTTTCGAGAAAACTCGTGTTATACTCGAATTTCTAGTTGTACCAGGGTGTCCGCATCGCTGACTCAACGATATAACCGTAACGTTACTACTATCTTTATGCTGTTTCCAGATTTGGCTGGCGAGCCAGCGAGTATCGTCGCATGATAGGGCGAGGGTGAATCTGGTGTAATAAAACGAACAGAAATTTCCTTCGTTCTGATGCAAATGTTTTATACTATCGAATAATATAAATGTTTATTTTCTTCCAATCTTTGTTTCTTATCCATCCACTTATTCCCAACGCGATGTAAGTGGTTTCCCATTTATGAAAACAACGAGAGAAACGTAAAGGGAGGGTTGCCTTAATTGGACCAGTTTTTCCTCTACTTCCAACACTTGTCAGATATTTCATTACGGCCCAAATTCGGAAACCTTCCCGAGAATCGCGTTTACCTGTCAGCGGGAATCCAATCGCTGGCCACGCACCGGTGGCAACCCCCTCACGACCGATCAGTCGCACTTCACACCACGGGGGTAGTGTTCTATGACAGGGGTTGTTCACGTATACGTGTTATCGGTGACAGTCGCGCGTCGACTGAAAGCTCCCTTACGAATTCGCGTTGGAACGACAACGGCGGCGCCACGACGCAACCCCTTACTAACCGATCAACCAACCAACCAGCCGACGAACCATCCAGCTAGCCAGCCAGCCAGTGGTTCTCCCTTTCTCCCCGCAGTGTCGTCGCAACCCCTCCGTACAGGCTGAACGACCCCCACCAACGCAAGGATTGAAAACCACGCGGAGAGGGGTTGCGTGTATCGCCACGCGCCCGACAAACTGGAGGGGGTGTCTGCTCGTGGAATTACTTCGCCTGGCAAAAACTTACCCTCTCTCGGTCTCTGTCCGTCGCGCGCCTGCTGTTCCCTCTCCCTCCGACGGTAGAAGGGTGGGTGGCAAGAGTTTAGGAGGAATATGACGAGCACGAAGAGCGAACAGGAGAGGAGGAGTCGGGGGTGTCAGAGGCCGATGTACCCCGATCTGAAGGTCGCGAGGCACAAAGCGGATAAATTGGAATTTCGGGGGTTGTTCCTGGCTTCGAACCGAGTGATTTTCTTTTATTGCCGCGTCTGGATTGAACGGACGGCGAATGTTAAGGAACTTAATACCAATTAAAACGGTGGAAGCGGAAAGAACCTTGTCTCCGTTTCGTTTCTTTTCGAAGGAGAATAGAGATTGATAAGGGGGATCCGTGATACTGTTATCATCAGGAGACCGACGAGTTTTCGATGGAGAGGGGTTTAAGAAGCAAGGAAGGCCAATGCACTCCATTTACGAGCGCTCGCCAACGACCGGGACAGAGATAAATCGGGATTTCGGAATTGTTACCGATCCCATCCGACCAGAGGATTGTTTCGAGTGTTTAGGCTCGTTTCTCTTTCGAACTATAATTGGAAACTTGGGAATCGTTGGCGGATGGATTAATATTTAATCTTCGAGCCCCTGCCGTTCGACCAAGTGTTACCAGTGACCGGAATAAAAAGGATTCGATCCTCCTTTGTGCCTCAAAACGAATACACGATTTTCGATGAAATGTTAATCCTTTGCTAACTGCAAACTTCAACCTCCTACAATCACGAATATAAACAAAGCGAAGGAAAGTTGAAAGTTTTCGTCTTCTTTTCTAACAGGAGAAGAAACTTCGAAAATAAGATGAGACGCGAAAGAACTGGAAGAGCAGGTCAATGTACCGTGGCGCGAAGGTCGTGGCGCCGACGCGAAAAAAATAAATTAAGATTCATCGGCCACGAAATCTTTCGGATTCCTGGCCGGATGAATCGAACAGAGGGTGGCGAGGTTGTAGATATTAGAAATCCGTCCCTTCGTTCAATGACTGATAAGACGCGAACCCAAGCGGAAAGCTTCAATTCTATCTCCCTAACACACGAATGGCGATCACTTTTATAGATCTCCTAAAAAACACGATTATTCTAATTTTTGCTAATCTTCCATAATTAATCGTCGATTCAAAGGATGTATATGAACACCGATACTTCACTGTTTCTGCCTTATCGAGCGGAAAGAAAAAGGGACGAGTCTAAATACGTGCGCACAGAAATATTCAACTTCCAGGAAGAATTTAAATTTTAAATATGAAAGACTCGAGAATGAGTTTCGCAGCGCCGTTAGCGTTGAATTTATCGTTTCCAAATCTTTATGAATGCCCGGCAATATTTGACGATTTACCGGTCGGCAGGACCGCTTACCAAAGTGAAATTAAAAGCTGCCCCTCGCTTCTCAAGCTTTTTCCACAGATCACGGAAGACTGTGGACGTTCGCGGAGGCAGAAAATCATGAAACGTTAACTTTCCGCAATCGAAACTTTCCCCCGAGATTCGTTGACAGCTTGAAAATGGTGGACGACAATTTCGTAGGTAAAATAAAAGCAACTTTTCGCGTTTTAAGTGAACTTTTTTCTCTCTCTATTGCGTGGACGAAGATAAATTAGAATCTGTCAGAGGGGAGAAAAATAATTTGGTTACCGGCGCTGTGTTTCTTTGCGAACATTTCGGGTTGCGCCGTGGAAAGTTAATCGATATTATCATAGTCCGAACGAATTACAAGGAAAAATAAATCATCCGAATCGAAGCTATAAATCAACGTATCATATCGCGATTGAAAAAAATATTTCTCGACTTACCTGCAAAGCTCCAGGATTAACGACCCGATCGTGGTTTTCACAAAAACCTCGTGGCCCGATGCGAAAGTGCATTTCGAGAACATGAATATTCATCTGTGCTTGAAGCTCGAAGCCAAACGATGCATCTTCGATCAGGAGAATAGGAATTTCTGATCCGACGGACGAGTTCGCGAACGCGAGTGAAAAATAAGTTTCTGCCAGAAGGATTTCCAGGGGAGGATGCCGAAGGTTCAGACGCGCTCCGATCGAGAGGAGATTGGTGCAGGAACCCAAGGGAGAAACCGGTTCTCGAACGGTCTGAAGGATGTGTTGCGGTGCCCGAAGGAGGCAAGGAACTTCGACGGGAGCAGAACGGAACGAGCGGAAGATCGATCGCGTCCACGAATCCGGCGTATCGTGTAATTTTGCCCGGTTAAATGCGTCTTCAACCCTTCGAGGACGACGAACTTAAGGGGTTACGCCTAGTTGGGATCGGGTAATTTTCAAGATGTTTTCTTGCCGTTCTAATAAATATTTACTATACCATCGAAAAATACATGTTTTAAAGTAGTTTAAAAATTTTTTTTAAATTAAAATGTTAAATAATGAGGGAACTTTTCTCGATATTTTTCAAACTGCTTATTTGAAATCAAAACCAAAGAAGATTGAGTTAGTGTATTGTATTTTTAAGGGCATGAACGAAGGATTTTTAATTTCGTTAAAAAATTTTTCTTTTATCGCAAAGAAAACAAAATTTGACCACTTCGAAAACGGGATTTTTCAGTAAAATTCTTGTCATTTTGGTGAAAATCAAAATTTTGCAAAATCCTTCGGTCAGGCCCTTAACAATGCAATATACTAACTCAATCTTCTTTGGTTTCTGGTTTTACAATAGAGAGGTCTCTCGTGAATTGATTGTTACAATCAATCGCTGCAGAGCTGATTATTATAACCTGGCTACATGATGAAATAGTCTTCAAGACATTGATCATATCGTCTGGCAATGTCCTCTATACGACTCTCAAAGGATCAAATTAATTAAGGAACTTTTAGATCTTAAGCTTCAGTTGCCTCTAAAAATGACTTTGTTACTCAGGGAACCCCATATTGCAGCGTGCACATTTATCATTTCTTTTCTTAAAAGCTGTAATCTGAAAGTATGAATTGTTTGTATAATTCCTTTTTCTTCCACTCCGAAAAGTGAATAAATCTGTATTATGATTTGAAAGCTTAATAAAAAAAAAAATCTTTGGTTTTGATTTCAAATAAGCGGTTTGGAAGATCTCGTGGCCACCGCAAGTGATTTCGAGCAAAATTCCCTCATTATTTAACATTTTAATTTTTAAAAAATCTTAGGACTACTTTAAAACGTGTAAATATTTATTAGGATGGCAAAAAATATCTTGAAAATTACCCAATCCTAATTAGGCGTAACCCCTTAACAAACCCAACTACTGAACCTCGCGAAAACGTGGTTCCACGATAAGGTGACTGGTCTAGTAGGAAAAGACGTTCCTCGTACGACGATCATTAATCTCGTTCGTATAAATACGACACCCTTTATTGCCTGTACCCTTCTCGGCAGTCGCTGGCCGCTAGTTACGAGGAAAACGTGCCGCGACTGCGACGAAATCTTTTTGGAAGTCGGCCAGATTTCTTTGATTAAAAGAGGGTTATTGTTTCGCGTCCGGTCGGACGCGTTGCGGCTGAATTCTCATTGAAAAGCGCGTCCAGGGTGGCTGAAAGGGTTCGTCGAAGAGTGAACTGGAGCGAGATGCTTCGTCGGAGGAGAAAAAAAAAAAAAAATAAACCGGGAATTCGATCGATTTCCACGGAAAAATCTGTGTCACCGTATTTCACTGGAGTCTCTGGGTCTTACCAGCAAGAGATCAGATTATTCCCCGTGTAATAAGGGTTACGAGGATATATAGAGCGTGCTATACGTATCAAGGGTGTGTCTGGTGTGCACTATACGACGCCCCGAGTTTCCCCCCTTCGACACTATGCTCGCGAGTCTCGTTAGTTTTATTCTGGTCGTGGTTTCTGTGCCAGCCAACCAAGGGCTGAAGCTTTTCATCCAGAAACCGATGAGAAACAAAATAAATCTGGCCTTTAAACTCGCTTGCGACCTACATCTTCGCCTACGGTGACTTATCTACGCTCGACGATGCGAATCAAAACAGAACGGGTGATTGTACAATCGCTTCACTCACGGATTCTTGAACAAACGAGTAGCAGTATCGTTGCCTCTTACCTGAAACAGAAAACAGATAGACCGAATTAATATCGAGGATATTTGAAAGGAGTCTGGTTCATGTTTGACCGACTAACACCCTACAGGCACACAGCAGCCGGTGGCACACGTATTGCACCCTCGAGAAGTTTAAGACTGTTCGTCACAGGGTTAGATGGAACCGTCGAGTAGGGGTTTAATTATGATAGAGAGTCCGACAGAAATGTACCATGCCCTGGAAAGTTCTGATTAACGTTCAGACTGGGCAGGTAATTGAAAAATCGCTAAAGTTCGCCGTGTGTACACAGGGGGCTTTCGTCCCGATGTCTCTTTCCGACGGGACGACGGAGCAACGTTTAAGTATGTAAAATTAATTAACGTTAATTAACGTTCCACCGCGATGGGAGAGCCGTGAACGAGTTCGTGGCTCGAATACAGCGCAGAGATTACCACCCCTGGCAAGAACCCATTAAAAAGTGCCAAGGCTATTTGTTTTGCCGTCCGCGCACACCAAAGCAGAACGCGATAAACCTCTGTCCCCGTGGTTGTTACCGAAAAAAATTCGATTCCACTTCGTGCTACGATTACGGACCCGGTGTAATAACCTTCACCCTGGATTATCCTACCGTTATCCTCTGCTAATCCTGATTCTACGAATGATCCAAGTTTCCGACGTTTCCTCGAAGGATGCGGAAATAGGAAGAAACGTTCGTTCTGTTTTCGGGTAGAAAATTTGTCAGCAAGGCAGGAGCCTTTGAACTTTCGTTCTCGTTTCTCGTCGCGATAACGAGGGAAGAGCGTGGAAATCGATGCTCGAGCCTCGAGCATCTCCCTCGAATAAGATATCCAAAGGTTGATCTCGTCCAGTAAATCGTCCTCCGAGGAACAAGCTGTGCCAAGTTCTCGAGCGTACGTACTAGCATGTCTGGGAAGTCGCCACCGTGGCTAGACTCTCTTCCACTGCTTTTTCCTCTCGACACGGTCCACGCTGAATATCGGACTGGAAACGCGTGGAACAACCGACCGACGGACAGATAGGAACTAGACACGATTCCGAGGAGAAAGAAAGAAACGCGAAACACCGCAAGAACCACGAGTTATGCGTGTAAAACAGAGCCTCGTTACCAGCGCGGGATTTCGAGCATCGTTTCAAGGATTCCGCGCAGCTTCGCATTCGTCACCTTTCCGTACGATTACCAACGCCAGATTGATTTACTTAACTCATTTCGTCCCAGTGTTACGTACACGCAACACGAAGTTTCATTTCACAAAATCCAGTCGAAATGAATTTATTATACAAAACTCATCGAGGCATTCACAAGCTATCTGTCTATGTGTTTAGATTTCACAATTAATTTAACACTTCGTGAAAAAAAAGTTAATTACGGTTTTTCGAAATTTCATGAGTGATGCCATCAACTTTGGTCAGTTTTTTCATATAATCAACAATGTTGTAGATTTTACAAATAAAAATTTTATTTTTTTACCAGGAAACTCCCAATATTGCACCAGTGCAAAATTATGTGGTGCAAGTAACAACACATACTGCTAGTATTTAATATTTATAACGTTATTTCAATTATTTTAAAGTGAAACCGATGACAAAATACCATATTTTTTCAGAATTTTTATTTTTGGGAAGAAATGGGTTAATTTCAAGTCATGTGTACATACACACTGTTTTTTATATCGAATAATCGACGAAGTGACGCATCGTTCAGGAACGCGAGATTACAATACGATTTTATCGATCGTAAGATACCGGTTAGACGTAAATGTTTGTCGAAGGAAGGATTTCGATAAGTGAACAGCACGGTAGCGATGTTTCTGTGAGTCATTTGGTTATTCAAAAGCTCTTATCGCCCATTGTTTACCGTGCGTTTTCGTTCAGGGACTCGTTGGCGTGAACCTGCCGGCTTATTTGACTTACGGTACACTTTCGACACAGCAACTGTGCCGAGAAACCCTTCGACGCGATTCTTAACTTTGTTTCCCGGAACCAGGTGAACGAGGAAGCGCGTGGAAAGGTCATCTGGTAATTAGAAGCGGAACAACGCTGGGAAACATCAGGATATATGTATATATAATTGAGCGCTTTCAAACGGGTTTTTAGATTTATCAACTCCGCGCTAACTAATCGTGTTTCAAAAAGGCAAGGAAACTCTTGATTCCCACCGAACGAAAAGGAACAGAGCAGAGGTCGGTGAATTCAGTTTCAGTTCCCAGAACGGAAACTTTGATTCGAAGTTGTCGTGACTGGAAATTTTCTCGATAAAGTCTTTGAGAATGTTGCAGTAGGGAAACTAGTCGAAGGAGTACGTTAAGTATCAAAGAACATGATTCTATTCGATAATATAATGTGCCGTTCGATTTGGTCGAGTTTTGGTACGTTGTTATTTTTTATCCGTTGGCTACCCTGGATTCCCTAGCCGGGAGCCAATCCGGTGCCCGAAGACGCCATTATTGTGTTTTGTCTCCATGCGTTACGGTGCATACGCAACGCCTTCCTTTGTGGCACATATAAAGTTAATAAAAGTGTTAACATTAACAAACGGCATTTTATATCCACGAAATAGTGATCTATAAGATCACGGACTTGCCAGGCCTGTCAAAACACGAGAGAGGTGGCCGCAAGTTACCTCGGAAGAGTTCTTAATAGGGATGTTCGATTCCGACTCGATTCTTAAGAAAATCGATTCTTTCGGTAAAAAAATCGATCTTTTGAATCGATTCTTTGGTATTCGATTTTCCCCAGAATCGATTCTTTCATGTAAGAATCAAAGATCGATTTTTTACCCTCTAGGAAATTAATTCTCACTTTTTATATCGACTTTTTGGTTTCGAATTTTTAGAAGAAACGATTTTTCTGATCCATAAAAACTCCTAAAAAAGTATAAGAATAGCGATTAAAATATAAACAATGTAGAGCGCCTGCTTTTGGTGTAAGAGCACGAAATATAAAAAAATACAAGATCGATTCTTTATAATAATCGGTGTCGCACAGAAGAATCGCATGGGATAGTCTGTTTACAAAAATGAAAATAAAAAAGGAAACAATAAAAGTTAATTCTCTTCAAACCGATTCTTGCAGAATCGATTCTATGGTTTCGATTTTTTAAAGGAATCGATCCTCTCATTCCGATTCAGAATCGATTCTTTCCGGTAAATCGAACATCCCTAGTTTTAACCTCTCGAAGATTCACCACTCGCAATTAAAAAGCAAACCTTTAAAAAAGAACCACCTTATTTTCAACCCTTTCGTTTCTCTAAAAGTAGTTCGTTCAAAGAAGTATGTCTCGAGGGTACAGTTCTTCGGATAACGAAATCGGTCAGGAGAAAAATCGACCAGAGCTCAGCTCGAGTGGCTTACGGGGTTTCGTAATGTTCTGCAGGTCGACAAAGGAGAGCGTCGACGTGTATCGTCTTGTGAAACAGGCGTCTCGTGAGCCGACACAAAAATATCCTGAGTCTCTGACATATAGGAGATCGAGTTTAGCGAAACACACGCGTGAATCACGCTGAACACATGCACCCATGGCTCGACTATGATAAAGCTTAATGATGTTACCGGGATAACGTCGTGACGGCTATGGATCACGTTTATCACCTATCGTCGCTGACATTATTGTGCAAAAAGGAAAAAAATCGACTGTGATGAAATATCCGTATCTTCCTACGTATCCAAACGACGCGTCACCAAACTGATTCATCCATCCGCTTCGAAATAGTGATTCTCAAAACTTTTCCACATTTTTTTCTCCATCGTTGCAAAAGGAATTAATACCTCCAGTTTTTTTTTTTTTTTTTTTTTTTTGTATCATTCTCTATTTCAAGCGATGCAGTCATTGGTAAGTCGAGTTTTTTTAATTGAAAACAACTGAAGCCGTGGTTTATCTTGGTCATCGGACAAAGTCGAGCCCCAATTAGCACGGTAGAACGAGACAGGCGAAAATTACAGTCCGAAATACGCGAGTAACGACTAAACGAATTATATTACCGAACGATTTCCTGCAACACAGGGAAATTTTTCCACCGCGTTCTCGCCTGTTAGTTTGCGTTACAGGTTTTCGGCCGCATCTGTCGCGCAATTAATACTTTTAATCAAGCAGACCGGAAAAATATGACCGCTATTTATGCGTGCCGCAAACAGTACGCCTGTACGATTAAAATTCATGGTACCGTCGTCGTGTGTAACAATGAAAATGGGTAACAGCTTCGACTTTCGCGATCGTGCAGCAAGGTTTTACCTCCGAGTATCAGAATATAGGCGCAACAAATAAATTATTCAACGAGCAGCAAAATTATGAATGAAGTTAGTCGAAGTAAATTATTCCACGGTAATCATCGTGAAACGAGGATACGTTTTGCTAAAAGATTGAACTGATTATCGGTGAAACGAAGCGGATAAAGAACGAGGTTAAAGCACCTTAAGAACGAGAAAGATCGAATAAGTCGTCTTTAAAGTGTTCTTAGAAAAATTGCTACGGCTCTTAGCCGTTTGGATAAGAAGATTTAAAGATTTGAATGGCCGTCGTGGAACGAGCAGAGACATCTCCTACTAAATATTCATCAATTCGAGTTTCAACGGATTTAAAGTAAACGATTATACGTTGAAGCCTCGGGATCCGGCCAGACTCGAATAACACTGGATTATCGGATATTTTCGACCGTCCTCTCTATCTTTTAATTACGAATATTTGGAACCGAGACCGTGGTTTCGATAACGACCTCGACAAATCCCGTCTTTCGTACGTCTGTATTTAAATACCTCATCGAACTCTATGAATAGTATTACAGGTGCGATAGAAACAGATGGCTGAGTTAATTTGAACACTTCGATGCTAATGGAGATGGCGTACGCGAAAAGCGACGATTTCAAGCGAAAAAATCAATCCACAATATCCCTTTTGCAAGAGCCTGTGAGTGGTGTATGGTGACGGGACAATCGCCGACAGAGATAGCGACGTTGCCCAGAGTCACATTGGGTACCGTCGTAAAACATCAGGGGGCCTGTAGGCGTTTAATGGAGGGGGAGAGTTTCGGGCCGGGGTCCGCTAGGTGGCGGCAAAGATGATAGTGTTCTCGCTAGCGGTCGCCCGGCGCGCAGTTAGAAAACATAGGAGTTCCGAATTGCGGTATGATAGGTGTCTGTTGTCAGCCCCACTGACGAGTCTGACAGACGATCCCGAAACGAAACGCCTTTTTCTTCCCTCTCCTACAGGACCTTATGATTTGCAAGGACCTGATCGCCCTCACCCAATCGCTAGGGCGATGACGACCGGGCCTCGGAAAGCCGAATACACCAAGGTTTTTCCGAAAAGAGTAGGATCTTCCTTTTAAGGGACGGATAAAGCGACGGAAAAGGACAGTAGTACAGACACCGTTAAGAAGCGAAGAGTTGAACGGGTTGATTTTAATAAATTAAAAACGATATCCTGACAATAACTAGTACTTTTGTTTAACCAACCTTACACTTTTTACAGAAAATCAGGAAAGTTAATGGCACCAAAGACTACCATCGAGTGGGATAAATTGCAGTTACAGATAAGAAGACGTTATCGGAATGGCAGGGAACGAAACAAAAGAGGTGTGCTTGGCGAAAGGGAATCAACGCCTGGAACAAATTTAATATCCCCTTTGAGGGACACGTTAGCGTGAACGGAAACTTAATTGAACAAGAATTGCAAGGCTACGGTTCCCTTTGATTGCGATAACGTCCCGAAGAAACGGACGTCTTTATTGGATATCGAGTGGCAATTTTTATCCGATCCCACCCCCACTCCATTTACCTTTTAATTAATTAACGTTGGAAAGTCTCACGGCAAGAATTCGCGATAAAACGAATCGCGTCTAGCTTCTAAGGAAGCTCGAGAGGCCCTGTTTGATGTTTGTCCTTGGCTCTGATCGAACCCTTCGCCGAAACTATTTGATTAGGGATCGTCTTAATTAAAGGCGTTCACCCTCTAATTCCCTCCTATCGCTTTATCTCGCCATTCAAAGTCGCCGGTTCATTGAGACGAGCGTCGAGGTATCAAGGCTTATCGGCCGAATCTTGCAGTCTTTAATTAGAAATCTCTCCCGCCTCCCCCCCAGCAGTAGTGTATTTTGACGAAACTACCCGATCGTTAATTACATTTTTCGGCGTGTCGTCGGCTGCAATATCACGTACGAAACGTTCGCACGGCAATCGGTGGAACGGCGATGCAGGAAATTGAGCGTGAGATTGAACGTTAATCCTTAATTCGTCCTGGAAGGTATCGTTTCGAAATGGATTTTATTAGATCCTCGGAGCCAATCGAATCTGCGGAACCAACTCACTTCTGGCCGGGGATCATCACGAATTTACACGATGGCGCGAGTATTTTCGTCGATGTAACGGTATCGATTTTCGTGCAGCAATCACTCGACAAGAGACTAGGCTATTTTCGACGATGCACGAGGTAAGGTAGCTATGCATCTTTCAGCTTGTTTTAAGAGACCGTATTTCCCTCGTCAATGTTTCCCCGCTAATTAGCAGGTTAATGCCCCCGAGCGAGAAATAGAAGGGATTTCCGTATCCGAAACAAAGTACGATTGTGTCGACGCAGACTAGGCAAGAGGGTAAGTACAGCTACCCCCCGAGTATGGAGACCGTACGTATTCCTTCGGTTGTTACCCCCTGGCCATCGACCGTCTGCTGGTCGTGTGTCCTGGGGCAAGGACCTTCCTTCCTCGTATATCCTGCGAACCGTTCGAACGTCTCGACGCTCTGGGGGATAGGATAGAAAAACCGCATCGCATCGTTTGGAGTTTAAACCGGATCCAATGAAATATATTTTATTCCTCCCAGGCGATCTCTCTATAAATTTCAACCGATCCTTATCACGCGACGATGCGACGACCGTGAAATATTTCAGGGTGCTGGAAGACGTTGGGGATGGCACAGCATTGACACACGGAACATAGGCTCTGAACTTGCAAACTTTTTCCTCTATCCTCAATTTCCTTGACACTACGACCCAGGCCGGATGGTCGGCGACGCACGGCACTCGGTCTCTGGGTCTTTAGCTTCCCAATTCTTGTTTCGCCAGACTACTCGTCCTGCATTTAATGGCTATCTTAGGTGAACGTTTAAGATGTAGACACTCGATAACAAATAATAAGATTTATTACTAAGGCGCTGATGGTGCGATGAGTGCGTTGTGCTCTTGGTGACTGTCCGGTACTTTCTACCATTTTTCCGTCCAAGTCGAGCGGTCGTCCACAGGAAAATCGAAGGGGGGGAAATAACCCCTCTGCCTTCAAGGACTAGTTATCCCTCCGACCGAACCGAGATTCTGGCAATTGTCACTTTTATTGCCAGCCCTCGAATTCGGTCGCACACGATATTATAGGCGTTTAGTGGAGGGGGAGAGGGTTTCGTCTCCCCGGAGACCTTTGGTTCGGGCCCGGGACCGCTAGGTGGCGGCGAGATGATCGGGGATCAGTGTTCTCGCTGGCGGTCGCCCGGCATGCAGTTCAAATATAATATAAGAGTTCCGAATTGCGCTATGATAGGTGTCTGGGGCAAGGACAAAGGTGCCGTTCGGGGTCTTACAGTCAGCCCCAGTGGTGTCATGTGCCAGCCCCTCCTCCTATGGGCGTGAAGCGCCTAGTGGGTGTAGTTACTGCTAACCCACTCAGGTTAGTTTGTTAAAGTGAAGCGTCCTAGACCAAACTTCCTTACACGCCGACAATGAGTCAAATGTTGGGCCTTCCGTACCCGCTGGACCTATCCGGCGCCACTTGGTTGGGAGGTGGATTTTAATAGCGCAATCGAGCCTTTAACTTAAACCTTGGGAACGGCAGAGCGGGTTCTAAACCCCACAAGGCTCCTTTAAACACAGATCTGTCTGGGACAGGAATTGTCTGTTGTCAGCCCCACTGGACGAGTCTGACAGATGATCCCGAGATGAAACGCCTTTTTTCCCCTCTCCTACAATATATAGTCCTCGAAAACACGAAGCCCCAGAAAACCTTTTCCCAAAACGGCACGACAGTCCGCCACAAACGTATATATAGGTCCTTTCTAACGAAAGGGTTAATGCATCCTTGATCGATGCACCATCGGATTTAGAATTCCGAACGCGTCAGGAGTACGGTTATGTCTTCGTCGCATAATCCAATTCACGAAACGGGCTTTACCGTAATGCACGTGTACGAGCAACTTACGTAAGTACAAGCGCACCGGCGAGGTCTTAATATCGTCGAAGATGAGGGGAGGGACGCTGCTTGACAGAATACAGTTGAAAACCAATTGAAGCGCATTAACGTGACTTATTGCTGCGGTTAGAATCGTGGTGGCTGCGTGATAAGGCAAGATCAATTGCTCCCTTTCCCTCTTTCTTTCTTTTACTTATTATGCTTCCACTATCTAACGGCAGATAAATCGATCACGTGATAACGTTTAAAAGCTGATCGATTAGCTCTGACCTCGATTACCTTCGGGCATTAACCACTGTTATAGAAAACTGTGCGCACAATTAGCGTAACGTTCGAATATGTATGAACGTACGCGGATATTTTCCCGGTAGCAACGCGATTTAATTTCGATTCCAGAATGAATTCGAATCCTCCGAGCTTATTGTTGCATTTAATAATCCCGAAACAAATCGCAGTCCAAACAAACTACGAATTTCATGCATATCATTCGACATGCGCGTATATCGTTATCTTCCGAACGTGTTATTCCATGCCCTCCCAGGATTTTCAGCTCGAAACGTGTTTCAACGAAGTATCAAAATGCGTTTTGTAAACTTGACAGTTTTCAGGCTCGATTCGTCAATATTGTTCGAAGCTCTCGAATGTAAGCCATTTTGAAAAAGAAGCTGTATCCGATATTTTCCCCGACACGGACCATTTGCATTCGACCGAACGTCAGGTTCGATCGATCTGTTCGCGCGATAACAGATAGAAACCTCTGGTCGATTCACAAGTGGCGGCGGTGAAAAGCTTTTCCTAAAAGCATAATGGATTTTTTTTCTCATCGTTTCTCGGGAAACCGATGAAGCTATAAAATGGCAACGTCACGGTAGCTATAAAACAGTTCCCGGGGCATGAAAGCAACGGTATCCATCCTCTTGTAAGATTTCCTTATAGTAGCACCTCTATAGACACCTGCTTTAGTGGCAACGTCTCGGAATAACAGGAATATTTAACGCGCGTCCCCGCTACTTTCGAACCGTACGAATTATGGATACCTCGATCGCTATGCGGAAAAGGAATATCCAGGAATCATTTCAGCATTACGAATTTATTAAATTGTTCGAATACCCTTCGATCGGGACGACAAGCTATATATTACCCGAGAGGAGATCGAGAATCCTACACCTGCTACGAGATGAAACGCCATTCTAGATATTCATAAACTCTTCCCTGTTTTCACTTCGACCGATTCCAAGGAGAGACAAATTTCGTTCGGTTAATCGTGCTGTTACAACATTCGGATTCCTCTGAAGAATGCCCAGGAAAGTGGAACGCGTTGGAAAGCAACGCGGAACAAAATGTTTTAGGGCGCCTACGCGCGAATTCGTCTTTGAAACCGTCGACGTGAACGCGAAACATTTTACTGTGTCGAATAAAAAAAAAAAAAAGAAAGTGTACCCTTTCGTTCTGACTTCCGGTAGCGTGTATACAAGCGGAAGGTAGAGCTTGAATAATTACGATTTTAAAAGCTCGTTGAATCTGAACCCGTTAAGGGTAGATATTTCGAAACGAGCAGCGAATATTAGACGTTAGATAGTAAAATAATTCGTATCTCGTTACGTCTAATTTAACAGGCACATTTCCCCCGATCAATAGTCGACTTTCGAGGACGTATATGTACGTCGTTTACAACGAAGGGGTTAATACCCGTCGATGGCTCGAAGGTACTATCTCTCGGCGCTCGTTCGAGCATGCAGAAGAAAATATTTCTAGACTTAGCGTCTAGGGAGTTCGAAGCTGCAAGTATCGCGATTATGATAATCCGGTCGATGGCTCGGAAAACCGTAAAGGAAAACACGATAAAAACCTGTGGCGAGTTTCTAACGGCGCGACTTAATTACGTGGCACGAATACGGCAAATGGATAAACGTTCGATCCGTGGAATCGATAAGGATAATTAAGAATCGATGACTTTGGCTTTGACGCGTTCAGCCGCGACAGGGGATCTGAAAGCAATGCGAAGGAAGGAAAAAAAAAAAGGAGAATCAGAGAGATGGCAGGATGGAAAAAAAGGGAAAGGTTGAACTGCAAAGTAAGAGTATCAAAGGGGTATCAAACGAGGTGAATAAAATAAAGATGACAAAGTTTGCGAAGAAAAGCAAGGGACGAGAATCCGGTAAAAGAAAATCAAAAGAGCCAGGGGGAGTACCTGGTTTCTTCTTGCTTCCTAATGAGACAATCTTCTTTCAAGAACACCACAAAAGATTTGAAAACCAGACAGCGGTTAATTGACTTTCTTTATGAGAAATTACTCGTAGATTATATTTTACCAAACAAAAAGTTCATGGTTTCCGCTGGCATCGAGTCTAAGCCCATCCGCACACGAAGCTACTAAGAAGAAACGTAATTAGTTGATGATTGAAATCACAAACTAATTACTTACTGGTTAGAGAGTCGATTCCACACACGCAGGTACTCAATAGTAACAAAAGTTGTTTAGTGTGATCTGCCATGCGAGGAAGTAAAATTATGTCAAGTAGTGACGAAGAAAATATGGTGGTGAAAAAGGAAACAGAAAAGAGAATATTAGGCCGCTTTTCCACTTCTCCCACATAGGGTATAGCAGATTAAGATGATCAAAAGTGCCATTGAGCCGATTTTATTCAACAATGCACCATTGAATAGCTTATAAAAAAATACCGTTATGCACCAAGTTTCAACCCTTTATCTTAACCGGAAGGGTAGTTACAGGGTAAAACCGAAAACACGGTTTTTGCCATATTTTCCCTATTTATTAGTATTCAAAAAGTCTGAAAAAATTATAGAATATTCTAGACATGTTTCTTTACGAAAAACGCAAAAAAAAAGTCGAGAAATTTAGCTTTCGAGACACTAGTTTCGCTCTTCATCGCGAGGAATATTTCATATAAATATATTCCAAGAAATATTTTACTTAAACATGTTACAAGAAATATAAATATTTTATGTAATAAAAATACTGCGCGGATGTCAAGAAACTGGAAACCGTAGTCGCTAAGTGATTGGGAAGCCGAGTTAATCGGAAGGGATTAGTGACACATTACTAACTGATTACTAATCAGTAGCGTCGCCTGCGGGACTACATTATAACTGACTCAAAAACAACCGATTTGTAACTTCCATCATTAATAAGTTTCTTTTGCATAACTCCGTATGCGGACGGCCTAACAAATAGAAATAGGATTGTAGTAGTAGGTATTTAAATCCCATGAAACAGTAGCTTTGTTCGGAAATTGACTCGGATTCACGAGTGCATATCGAACTTGATCCCATCCCCGCTGATAGAATATTCGATCGATTTCCTAGCGATTGAATTCGACACAACGAATACCATCGCAAATGATCCTTTAGAAACGCTCGACGATGTTCGAAAGGCATGCCGCGGCTACGCCTTAATTAGCAATAATTCTGGCCAGCGTGATGCATCCATCGAGATCCGCGGCAATCAAGCATCATTGAAAATCCGTCATACGCATGCAAAGCTAGGTGGTGCACCTTTGACGGGAATCGTGCGAAACGCATACAGAGAGCAACTGGTAACAGAGACTGTCAGCTTGTTTCGCTCTGGAATTAGCATTGAAACAAGGAATCACGTCGCTGATGTTGCAGAAGAGCGAAATATCCGTCGGGACGCGATTTCGCGGTGAAATTCCTTGGAACAAACACGATGGAAATTGAGCGTTCTCGAGCACGCTGCGAAGGGACAGTAAGATGGAATTAACGAGAGTCAAGATAAATGTTTCATAAGGCACAATTCGAAGCGTCTCGATAAATTATGGACGTATTCTGATGGCTGGCAGAGAATCGACGTCTGATCGAAAGATGCCCCCGAGTCTCCGTCGTCTTATTCTCGAGATCCTCGACGAGAGCAGGACCTTTCACGACGTTTCAGAAATGGGCGAGAGAAGCAAGGAAGGAATTCCATTATCCCAGAGGCTGCATCCAGCGAGTTCTTGGCCCGGCATCGGGTTAGTTCCTTCCTTCCTTCCTTCCTTATTCCTTCCTAACCCTTCTTCTCTCCCGTCTGGTGGCGAGAACGCAACCCCCCTGGCTCGGAATACCTCATTTCCTTTGTCCGCGTCTTTCTCACGACCCTCGCGATTCCTAGTCCCTGGTACACAATTCCGACCGCCTTCGTAGCCCCCGACTAAGTACCGGGATGGGAATTGGTCGGTGCCGATGTCTGAAATTCGGCAGATTGCGCGGCCAACTTTTGCAACATTCAAATCCTGTGTCCATATCCTCCCCTCTAGAGATATTCAGTTAATATCGAAGGATCGTGCGTTTATCGAGCGGAGCTCCACTTCTTTCGAGTGTAATTGCCTTTCAATGAATCCTTCCACGGAATTGTATTTTACTTTCGAGGGTTCTTCGATCGGATCGCGTTATCCTTTGTTCCTCGCTCAAAGTCAGGTTTATCGAGGGATTCGATCGATGTGTCCTGTGTGTCTTCGCACAATAGATATCGATCCTGTAGAACAGCGAGAAGCGCCAAGTATTTCGGCTGAAATTCGGGTCAATACCTCTCTTCTCTTTGCTCGTATTCAGGAAAGACGGGTCAAGCCGACACCTCGAAGCGACGCTGTTTTAGGAGGAACAAGTGGAATCAAGTGCACAGACACAGATAATAAATCGATACGGAATATTTCGATGAACGAAACGGAGCGAGAAGATATAGAATATCTTCTCTTTTGATTTATCCTACTAAGAATTGGTACGCACTCGATGTCTACTGGTTTCGGGGAACGTATACATACGTTCTTGGATTCCGTTCAAGGGATATCGATCGGAAGGAGAGAAGAAAGCACGCAACTCGTGCAACGATAAATCGCGAAGTCAAAATAAACATCGTGAAAACTTACGTCGATACTGTAACTTCTATTTCTCTTTCCTCGCACCCCCGCTTTGCGTCGCAAACTTTTGTCGGCTCCTACTCTCCTAAGTACGTTTCCAGCACACGCCTCTCGAACACTTTTCTTCGATCGTGCTTTCTTTACCGACGTTACAACTACTTTCGAGTTTCGCGGCAAGAGGGATATATCTCGAAACCAAGAAGTTCCAACTATAAAGCAAACGCGACTTTCGAGACAGCTGGAAATTACAGGACGGAGATCAAGGATGTAGCAATCCGTAGATCGAGAGCAGTTTTGTTAACTTTTAATCGATTTGTACTAGGGATGTGCGGGTACCCGATATTACGGGCGAGGGGGAGTTCGGAAAAAATCGGGCGGGCGAGGGCGGGTAGCCCGACTATTTCGGGTACAGTCGGGCTGATTCGGACTAGCTTCCGTGGACAGCGGCCCAACTCTCATACTTATTAATATATGGAATTTTGGAATTTAATAATAAGATAATTTGGGAGCTCATCCGTATCTACCCGACTGTACCCGACCGGACCCGGGCTACCCGATTGCACGCATGTATCGGGCCCCCGTCCGATGTTTTCCGAACCGACCCGACACATTAGTCGGGCCGCACATCCCTAATTTGCACGCTCGGAAAAATCTGACAATGAGTCTTGAATTTTGAAGCCGTCTATATTTTTCGAGTCCATTTACCTAGCTCTCCAAGGGCCAACCGTACGTGAAACGCATCTGAAGCAACTGTTTTCGTTACATTTACCTCGAATCGAGTCAGCACGGATACCTGTCCGAGACATCCGAAGGCCCCGCTGCAAATAGAGCCGAGTTTTTTCCGGATTAGACGAAGAGTTCCATCTGGATTCTTCGTAGACGGGCACACGCAACGCATCACCGCGGAATCGGAATTTCCTTTCACCATGAACGAAAACCAGTTGTGCAACAGGCTTTTTTCTTGCACCCCGACACTCAACGTGTCTCCTTTGCTTGTCGATTGCATAACTGTCCCGTTATCGGGACCGGTAATTTCGAAATAGATAAGAAAATTGATAAGCCGAGGAAAGAAATGGATGGAAATGTCGGGGTGTTTGGTTTTCCTTCGATCAAAAGAGAAATTCGATTTTTAATTCGCCGACAGGTTGATCGTGTTTCTGTGAAATTTGGTAAATTGTATTTGTTGGATCGTTTTTCACGGATGAACGAGCAAATGAAACGGTAGCCGCCACGGTGTTTTTTCAATGAATTTTTCTCGAATCACGTGGACTGGAGCCACGAGGCAAGATCAACTCGAGTATCTGACTCGTAAAAAGGAGAACCTGTTTGTCGGAGACAGGAAAACTGGATCCCCGTGACACCAGGAGTAACGTTTCCTGCCTGTGAAACTGAGAAACACGTTCTCCTGACCTGTCACGGCTGCCTTCCTGAGAAAGCGCCGTGAACTAGCAGAATCCTATTTACCTACGCCACTATACATCGTTCAAACAATTTACTTAATCATCATTTACCCTGACTTCGTCAGAATTCTGAAGAAAAACCGTTCCAACCGATCGCTCATCTCCTTCCTTCGTCTTCCAGTCATCAGTACCTAATTAATCCAAAGTCTCGATAAAGTTTCATCAACAGTCGCTGCACCGAAACTTCCTATTTTCGTATACAATGATAAATGAAGCCTACCAGTTCAAAACACGAATGATGGATCTTCCAAAACTGTATCAATAGTTGTCCAAAATATTAACCCTTTCGCTTTCACACGAATTTTTGAACTTGTACCAGTGGGCCACAATACAAATTTCATATTATAAATTTTATGATGGCAAAGAACTGCGAAATATATGTTTTAATACATTCCATCGAGAAATATAATTTTTAATAAACACGAACTGTACTGATTCATAAAATAATTTGTGAGAATATTTAAGTTACTAAAAGCATCTTTGTTTTTGGCTAAAAAAGAAGATTCGATATTTTATAATATATTAAATAAACATTTGTTATTATTGGGTAGCGCACTTTTTAATTTATAAGGTTATATACATATTTGCATAACTCATTAATTTTTATTCGAGAGCATTTGTCACAAAATAAATGATTTAAAAAAAAATTTATGGTGGCTGTCGGTCACATAGCCCAAATGAGAAAACAAGTGCCGGTCCCATGGGACCACTGTGGCAGCGAAAGGGTTAAGAAACTGATTTCGTAACGGCTTGTATTTTACTGGTCAGCATTTTAATCCCGTTTTGTCAGTATTTAAATCCTTTGGTCAGTATCCTTCCATACTGACACTATTCAGGTACTAACCTAACCTAACCGTTTAGTATTTTTATACTGACCATTTTGGTAATAAAATACTGACCGATTTGAATACTTTTCATAACCAACAAATACAAAGAAAAATATTCCCAGCAACGAACAGAGCTCGTAGTTATTTCCTGTTTGCGACAAAAGTGGGTTGCAAGCGTGCAGCGGAGTTCCGGAGTCTCGAAGAAGCTCAACAATTACCAAAGTACGCGAGTTAAGGTTGGATTTCAGTCCGAGGAGAATCATCGCGAGACCGTCCCGTAATACTTAATTAGAATCTTCTGGGAAAGTTTCGCTTTTGAAACGTGGTGTATACGAGCTTCCGTTAAGCACACGGAGCCGACGTGTTATCACCTATGCGGTGCTGAGGAACACGTGCGAGCTGAAGAAGAGGCGAGCTCGTAAGCCAGGTACGTACATGGGTGCACCGGTGCGAGCCGAGGGGTGCACGCATGTAAATACACCTGTACAAGCTCGAAGACCAGAGGTTGAGGACACGTACGCCGACGCGATACGTGTACGAAAGGGTGGACGAGCACGAAGCTATTACCCGGTTTACGAGGGGGTAACACGCTGCCGACGTTTACGGTCGAACGAAACCCAGCGAATGCAGCGTCGCGATAAATTCCCGCGCGCCTTGTTCCAATCCGCGAAACTTTCCACGGAAAATACGATACCTAGGGGAGGAAAGGGTCGACGAAACGGTGTTCAGGGTGCCAGCGACTTCTAACCGCCGCGAAATCGACGATACCTTTCAGGGACGTTGGAACAAAGCTTCCGTCGTCTGCGAGCTACGCGGCCAGAATACGGATAATTAAAGCACCGTTGTATGTTTCTAGCGGCGAGATTACCCACGCGGACTGGGAATTATGGTAACACTTGTTGTTAGAACAACCCGGTCGGTCCGCTTACATTATTCCTCGTTTGTAAATTATTCGAAAGACAAGCACCGGGATTTCTACCCTGTATCAAGCGTATAAATATTTCCACGGCAAAGACCAGGCCCGTCCGATGTTTTATCGTTCCAGCCAGAATAATGGAATCGCCATTATTCAGCGATTACGACTGCTTTCGGTTTGGCAGCGGTGCCAATTTTTAACGGCCTTTCCCAACGCGTATTCCCGCGCCACGAGCTACGTTACTCCTTTCTTCCCAGCGACGCATATTTTATCGAAAATAAAATGGACAACGGCCAAGTACGAAGAGCAAGACTTGTAAACCCGCTACCTCATCGTATCCTTCCCTCGGTACCTTTATGATCAATGATTTTGATTCGCCAGAGGTACCGCGAACGGACCTCGATAAATTTCAATTCTCACGACTCCGATAATATTTTTCCTCGACGATCGTTCGAATCTTTTTCCTCCTTGTTTCTCTGATCGTTTGAATGTATCGAAGCAAGGAAAAAAAAAGAAAAAAAAAATACGTTTGTTCTCTGCAGGGACGGATTTTAATTTACCCGGAAGCAAAGATTACACCTGGAAACAGAGCACAATGCCGCATTGTCCACGGACAAGCGTCGGCTTTAATCACGGATGTACCCGCCTTTGTCGATTTCCATAGTTCAATTCCTCTATGTTGTCTATGCTGTGTTCGCCCACGGTTTCGGTTCGAACGTCGGTGCATCTAACACGCGTTTGTCCGCGGCTACTTAACGCGCTGCGGCGAGAAACAGATAAGCAGCCATTCCGCATCGAGGCCACGATCAAACAATGTCTATTGTGCAACCTAAACGATACCTACCAACGACTATCAGACTGATATCTCTATTATAGAAATGAATTTCACAAGTGTTCAAGCGATGAACGCAACTTTTCCTATAACCGCGGCTGACAAATCGTTCGTGTGGCCTTTCTTACCCTTGACACCCACGGATCCGTTCGTAAATCCTTTCTCTACCGAGTCGTCCTCGAAGAGTGAATGCTCCGATACGAAAATCGTACGCCATATCGCCTCTCGAATAATATCAAGACAGATTCGCGATCCATGCGCGATGATGCTTAATGTAACCTGATTTCCACCCACGCGATCGATCACAAAGCAACGGAGAAAAGTGCGATCATCGAAAGTTTATCGTCCGATCGCCCACGTATTAACGGTACATCAATATGGAGCCAGGTACGGATCCGAATGTTTTCGCGTTGATGAAATCAACGGGAAACAAAGCGATGATAACCGTATACGTTATTCGAGGCGAGAGCTAGCCTTTCCGGTCTACGATAAGAATAACAAGGCTGATAGCGATGCGTTCGTATACGCATGTGGCGCTATCGTATCGCGAGCAACGGGTTTCTCGTTTCCCTAATAGCTAGCTAGGCAATGAGATTTCCCTGTAAACACACGGCTGTTTTCCCATAAGTATTAATTGCTTTTCCGTGGGAAGTGTTTCATAGAGGAAACTACTGTTGAATGGAGCGACATTCAACGAGCCTAATTTCACCGTAAGTTCAAATGGAAATAAAGAAGAGGATATAACACTGGTTTTGGCAACTCGATAGCCAAGGATTCGAAGATTAGGGGACCTCTTCGCCGAACGATGTACGCGTTAACGCGGAAACGTAAAGAACCCGAAGACTCGATACCGGGGAGAAAGAAGCCGTACGATGGTGGATGAACGAGTGGGTGAAATAGAAGGGAGAAGGACGATGGAATCCCGCCCTGGCTACTCGTACATATTCCATCTCGATCGATATGACCCCGGGTAGCAGGTGGCTTTGTTCGTAAAGGGCTACCTCGCTTTTACTCCTTCCTCTTTTTTTTTTTGTGTACGGACGTTAACACTTCGCTTGACGTCCCTTCGTTCCCTGGATCACAGGTGCAACCTGGCTTGCTTTCAATTTTTAATCAGACGACCACGAATCTTCCGCGTTTAAACGAGCCGGAACGATAAAAGAAAAGTAGCGTAACGATTAACCCGCTACAACGATGCATTAGTCATCTTACGTTATTACCATTTATTTAACTCGAGTGCTTTTACCGATATCACTCACCAGTGACCCTCGCGTCACTCAACGCGATAAACCGGGAATCGCGAGATAATGTTTCAGAATTGTAACAAACAATAGCTATCGTAGCGTATGAAGATTAATGGCAAACATCGTCGTGTCCTTTCATTAATTTCTCGTTTAAAGGACGCGCGTCGAACGAATGAATGATCTACGTGTGGTAAGCCTGCGCCCGTATACGTAAGCGTACACACGCAACGCCGTAGTAGCGTACTTCGGTGCCACAGGCAAAGTATACAAATGCTCGTCTCCGTACTTGTTCGTTTCGAAGAGCCGCGACTGAATAACAACGATTAGGCTTTTAACTGTCCCCTTTTAATCCCTTCACGCACCAATTAAAAAGATTTTTCACCAATTTTTTTAATTCTCTATTTCCTTAAAATACTGAAAAAAATGTTTTATGCTAAAAAGACTGTAATTGCACCTACTTCGCTTAACCGAGTTATCTCGGGCAACAAAATAAAATTTGAAAAGGACCAAAAAAATAAGCTTTTAGTCAAAATTTACGACGGTGGTAACTTTTTTCGGGTCTAACGAGTATATTTGGCAAAACTGCAGGTCTCGCGAGTTAACTCGGGCGCGAGAAAAACTATCGCTTTCTTAAACCCGACGTTTAATCTCAAATTCAGTTCCCTTATATCGCGGGACACCGTGTATTACAACTGCAGCGTAAAAATCATGAATCGTGTCACGCGATACGACTGCACATCGATGGAAATCTGATCGCGGTGTATTAATTACCGGCCAGCGATCTTTTTATTTCGGTGAATAAACAGTCGGCAGAAATAAAATAGACGATTGCGACGAAAGGGTAAGGCAGAGTGCGCGGTTGCAACGAGCGAGCAACGTGCGTCATCGACGACGATAAGTTCGCGAAAGATAATCTTCAGCCTTAAACTATTCGTCGGAGTTACCGATTAGATACCGCCTTATTTACCATATATTTAATACCGGTTACAACACCGAGGTTTTTTCCTTCTAACCAGCGAAATCGTGTACGTTCAAGGCGGTATTAGAAATGCGCTCCATTTCTGGTGTATCGTCTTACACACCTGAATGGGGTACATTGAAACGATTTTTTCATTTTCCTTCTCGTCCGTAGCGTGGAAACGCGATATCTCGTGTGTCTTTATGGGATATGGTTACGCAATATCGTTACGAGGAAACGTTACAGAACCGGGCAATCAGCGATAGTCACGGTGCACACGTACACACGAATCCTTACCTCGGTTGCCCCGCTTCGCCTTGACGTAATTGTTTACAAAATCGTGCTGTAAGCGTAATCCCCCGTGAGGGAACACGTGTCACTGTTTCCCTGAACGAAACGCGAGAACGATCGTTCCTATGTACGCGATGTATCGGCACAAACTAAAAGCACCTTGCGACGATTGTAAACATCATTCATTGCGAGGATAAACACAATGATTTTTCGCTACGGTTCGAGTTCTTGGAAAAATGATTTCGAATCACGGATGTAAGGCTGGTGGAACGCGCGTAAAGCGTGCTGCAGCGAACGCAAATAAACCGGAGTATAGGTTATTCTTAAAGGCACGCAAGAACAGCGTCGAACGAGAACGGATCGATGTGTGCACCGATTACGGAAATGTCGCGGTGCGAACGCGATAGTAAATTATCGGTAAAGATAAAGCGTACACGTCAGAGTTGTGTCGCGTAAAAAATGCAGGCCCGTTCAATGGCAACGTAAGTGTCATACGAAGGATAACTGGATTGCTCCATTTCGAGGCGTCTCGTGTCTCGTTCGATGGTACGGGCAACGATAAAAGAGCACGATGCGCCTCGAGTGGAAGGAGAGGAGAGAAATACGCGTTTGTAGGAGAGACAGAGAAAGAAAGGATGAGAATGAAGAGATGCAAGAGGAGGGGAGAGAGGAGGGAGAGTTGATAACATGCCAGCTGTGCGCAGGAACGGAGGTTAGGTTAGAATTGGCGTTTGGGGGTCGCGAGGTCAGCCCACGGGATCGAACGTCCGAACGGGATAGCAGATAGCAGATATAGCGGTACAGTAATGAAACTTACCTCGTTGAAGGCCATCTTCTTCGTTATGCTTCCGGACTCGCGGCTGCTTCCGGCACCTCCTTGCCCCACCGCTCCTGTCGAAGGGTATCGTCTCCCGGAGCCGCCGGACTAGTTGTTCCAGCAGCAGCTGATCTCGCCTGTCCAGAAATCCAGGGGAGGACGAGAGCGCATCGAAGCCGCGAAAAACGCCACTCGCGGCACACCAAGCACGAACACGAACACGGACCCGACCACGACGACAGCGACGACGGCGACGACGACGACGACGACGACGACACTCGCGACCGACCTGTCTCGCAACCCTCCGCGACACACATACGTCACGGAAGAAAACGACCGTACACCTTGGCGGGGGATCACCAACGAGAACACTTTCGATCAACTTGCACGCGATCCCTCACGCGATTAGCATCCCCCTGCCGAGCGAGTTGCCGTAGCGAGGATAATCTGGCATTCCTCAGGTGGGCACCGACAGCACCTTCGCCGACGTTCGAAATACCGCAGCGGCTTAACCGGCTATCGTGCTTTACAGTTATCGCGACGCGTTACCAGCCGACCAACACTCTACGATTAGCGTATACCGATCGCCACGACCTACTCAATTGCCCGTAACCGTTTCTCGCACTGTTTTTTTCACGTATTTATATCCGTCGCAGAACTATCCGCAAACAGAGGAGCGCCATCTTGATTTCTGCTGTCGCGGAACGAGTCGAATGAGATGCGCGCGACGCCTATACAGCTGTGAAAGGGTGCCACTGCCACAGACGACCGCGGTTTTTCGGAACACACGCGACGCAACCACTTTCCAGGCTCGTTTATTCTATACTCGTACCACATCCTTATTTTTCATTTCGTTCCTTCTTCGATACTGCGTACCCTTCAACTTTTCATTCCAATTGAGGTTATGGTTAATGCATGTTCCTTTGCTCCTCTTTGCAAAGATTATTCGTTTCTGAAACATATGAAAAAGTAAATTTTAAACATTTTACTCGATAGTAAATGTAATAATGATTGAAACATAAAAAGTATTGTACGCTCCTGATATTGTTTTCTGATTGGCCGAATACGAAATGAAGCAATTTTACCGTAAGATTTGAAAGTGAAACTTTAGTGAGCAAAATACTTCGCTAAGTTAAACGACTGATAAGTAAACGTTTGTAACAGTGGAAAGAGCATTTTTATTAACAGAATAGAAGATTTTTTATAAAAGATACCTGTAATTTTCCTGCAGTTTTCTGTAAGAATTGTTCCTCACAAACAAAAGCACTTCGAACACGCACGCCATCTTGAATACTAACTAAAAAATGGCCGTCGCAGCTGCGGTATAAGTCAGTGCTGCAGTATACGCGTTGAAGCGTTCAGTTTACTATTGTATCTCAGTGTTCGGTTAGTGTTCAGTCATATTTATGCAAAGTCACTTCTTACATTCGTAATATTGTCTCCATTTCGCGTGTGATTCATTTAAAATAACGGTAGAACTCATTAAAATGGGCCGTTCGAGATCTAGGACAAAATCTCCTAGTAGGCGGCGTCATAAGAGTAAGCATTCGAGAAAACGCTCAAAGTCACGAGAAAAACACTCGAATAACAAGTACTCTGATAAACCAAAAGAGCGTAGTTCAAAGTCAAGGTAATTCATGCTATTTTGCTGTCGAATGTGTATATTAGAATTATTTCGTTCAGCTGAGTTTTCCGCCATTTTGCCATGCGCTCAATAGGGGAGCGTTTTTTTTATGCTTTAGTATACATATTATGTGTGTTTAGAAGTCACGACTTGCATCGTTATATCTATCTTAGTACGCCGTATTTTCTATTAATAAACCACTATTCTCAATTAGATACAACCTAACTGTTTCTGTTTCTATAGGAAGCGATCGCACTCTGCGTCTTCTAGTTCGGGATCAGATGTTTCAGATGATGTACACATTGTCAGTCATAAAAAACGTTCTTATAGAGACAGGGATCGTAAAATGGATGAAGTAGAGAGATTGGCAGAAATGGAACGACAAAGGTAATTAATAAAACACTTATCTGTTTGGGATTCATTGACATTTGTTAAACATTTATATCAGAAATACTTTTGTGTTGCATTTTCTGTGATTTAAATAAAGGATTAGATTAAAGCACCTGGTATATTTAGTTAGTGTATTCTTTCCCTCTTATAGCTTACGATATGTTTTGTATTAAAATAAAGAAATTTATGAATATTGACTTACTTAATTGAGTAATGTAATTTATTATTTCACATGCTTTGGTTACATTGGTATACGTTTTTTTTTGTAATTATGTTGTCAGGAAAAAGAAAGAATTATCGAACAAAATCTTCACCACGAGTGCAGTTGGGTAAGATTGTATAACTATTTCATGGTGGTGGTTTCATTCTATTATAATTGACCTAAAGACTCTTAAATAATTCATTTGTACTTATAACAAATCAATATTTTACACGATTGTGTTCATAAACCGTTCAGATAAATCCTGTTTGCTACTCCTGTAGCATTAGAACAACAAAACATTTATATGATTACAGAAGGCAACGTGAAGTGGAGCAAAAAATGGTTGAAGAAGAGGCTGCCAAACGAATTGAAGAGCTTGTACAGAAGAGGGTGGAGGAAGAGTTAGAAAAACGTAAGGAAGAGATAGAAGCTGAAGTACAAAGGAGGGTAGAAGAAGCTAAAAGGGCTATGGAGCGTCAAATGATGGAGGAAATGGAATGGAGACAAGCAAAGCTTCGTGAGGAGGAGAAACGAAGAGAGGTAAGACCAATCCAGAGAAACATAGGCCAGTGTTAGCCCAAGCGCTGTTATGATCAATAGGACAGAAGTCTGGTGCTCTATTCTTGCATTATTTTTATATGTAAATAAGCAATCTATTTTGGTGGAAGTAAAGTTATATAATATGAATTGAATATAGTACAGAAAAAATTACATTTTGTAATTAATTTAGTAGCTTGACTGGTAAGGTACACCTTAATTCAAGTGTTTTTAAAAATTATGAACAAAGTCTAGGACATTGTATGTTTGTGTGTACACACATGAAAAATTTAGAAAATTCTAATTGGACATTCCAGAACTTATTTAAGTATTATTAGTTGGACATACATATTATGACAACTAACATGTGTGATTGTAGTGTTATGTATAAGCGCGTATTTCGCGATCACAGCGTTTGGGCTTGAAGCATTGTGGTTGATAACTATAACAAAAATGTTACTGAAAAGCCACAGTGCTTCGACTTCCCAACATCCACTGAGGTCGCGTTGTTGGGAATGAATAATTTCTTTTGTGAGACAAATTTTGCTATCATAGGCGCATGTATCGATTATTTATGAACAGAATATTGTATTTATACCATGTATATACTTATATATTTGTACAACATTAATACCTTTCATCACACGATATTTTACGATTGCCAGTCGTATTTCACGATTGAAAAAAATTGCGTTCGAACGCACCAGCTGGGTTCTTGTTTGCAATTTTTTGCAATCGGTGTACCTGTCAATCCAGCAGACCTAATTATTTATCAGTCTAGTTTATATCCGCGTATGTGAATGTCCACATAATCGTATCGTTCAGTCTTTAAAGAGTAGAGAAACAAGCATCTGAATAATTAAAGTTAGTGATCCCAAACTTTGTAACTTGCTAAGAAGAAAAAAAAAAACAATCGCTAATTTGAAATAAAGTTATTTTTCTATTAAACTATAGGAAAATGATATTTTTCCCTGAACAGTTTTCTGCTGTCAGTGAAACGATAGATTTATAGAGTTATCGAATTTTTTTACGTGAATTCTTGTTAAATTTTAGGTTTAAAGGTTCGCACAATTTTCTTAATTTTAATTTTAATCGTGCACTAGTAGCGTTAATAGTGGAAGATGCTATTTTTTCAAGTATAAATATTTTATTTTTCATTCTTTTAACGATTACAAAATATTACCAGGCAAATGAGTAGTTGAATAAAGTTAATTTTACAAGATGATGATGTTTTTGAAGAGGTATAATAGGATTAATAGTTTTAATAATAATAAACATTTATTTTGTCCCGTAACTTCATATTCTCAGCTCTAATAACAGCTTTATTCAATTTGATGTAACAACATTAAAATGAGTTACAAGAAAAGGGGTCCTGTTATTTGGCTATGTCTCAAATTAAATATTTGGATACGTACCTTTGAAATTTTCTTTCTTTTTTTTTTTTTTTATATGTACATGTTTCGTTTTTCTTCAAGTACGAGTAGGAACTATCTTCTACAAGTGTCTTTTGTGTATAAGCACAATTACTTATTATCACCCTCGGGAAATTAGCACGTTCCAGTCAAATGGACAGCGACCCTAATTACAAAGTTGACCATACTTTTATCCTTATTGCTTTGCACATTGAGTTTGCACTGAATATGTGAACAACAAGTTTGGGCGAAAATTAATTAGAAAGGGTGACGTGTAGACCTTAAAGGGCAGAATTAGAATCCCATAGCAACAAAGCACGACCTAGCAATATATAGGTCACCTTCCTTACTGACTACCAACAGAAGATGCCGGTTTTTTACTCACTGCTGAGTGATTGTCGATGAAGAAGGCATCCCCTACGTGCTGGCGTGAGCTTCATTCAGGTATTATCCAATTTATATATTCATAATTCATTTTATACCAATATTATTATTATCATCATTCTTTGTTTCAAACACTGTGTATCGGAAAAAGACAATACTAGGGATTATTTTAGATTTGCTAAATATTTATACCTGGGACACAACGCATTTCGTCGACAGGTCGGGGCGGATGGCACCACTCGTTCGTAAATATTTTCCTTTTTTTTTTTTGTTTTATGTTTATCTGTTAAAGCGAATTAATAAATCGAAATTACGTGAATAATAATTATAGATCCTTCTTGTTTTGCGAAAAGAATTAGAGTACCATGTAGATACATATTTGTTTTACTTTCTTAATTTCAGTCAAGTATTTACACCTTTTGCATTTAGAGTTTATCCTGCACTTAACAGAGTCACTTGACGTGTTTCGCGTTTGTAAAAGAAGAGTTATAGTTTTCCGTCCAATTACCTTTTATTTTATTTTTTTATAATTTTTTTTTTTTTTTTTTTTTGCATGCACAGTGGACTGATTCAGAATCATAATTCACGTTTTTTCACTTTCAAGTGGCATCCTAAGTCGTCGTATTTCCATCTGGGGAATCAGACTATAAAACAGCATTCGCTGGAAAACAAAGAGAGGAGCTCGTTTGATCCAAACGAGAAGGAATAATGGGTTTACATGCGTCCTCTGTTGCTTTTGCTGAACAAGCCATCCTTTTAATTCATTCAAACTCGACCTTGAAAATTATCACGTTAATTCCCGACATGAATCTTTCCCACGTGAGAGAAGGTTCTTAGGATGTATAACACACTAGGCTGTTGACAATAGCGGCACTATGATTTTGGACATGAACAGTGTAACAACAAACTGGTGAGCGACATCATCATTGCTTCGTGTAAATAGATCCCATTGTCGTTGTAGGAGGAAGAGCGGAAGAAGCGAGAGGAACTAGAGAGGATCATGGAGGAAAACAACAGAAAAATAGAAGAAGCTCAGAAGAAACTGGTAGGTCGACCAACGGAATCGTATACGAACAATATTGGGCGAGATGAACAAACTTTTCTTTTCGTTAGGCTGAGGAAAGATTGGCCATGGTCGAACAGCAACGTTTGATGGAAGAGGAGAGGCAGAGAATGAGAAAAGAACATGAGAAACGTGTTAAAGAGGAACAAAAGAAAATCCTTGGGAAGAACAACTCGAGGCCTAAATTGTCCTTTACCCTAAAGCCAGTTACGTGAGTCTGTATCATTTCGTGCAGTTTTACATGTGATTTTTATACAACTTGTCGATATTTGGAATCCTTTGTGTTCCAATGGAACAATCATAAAAGCTGCGCGTACGTAAAAGTACATAAATGAATGCAGCAACAAGATCCAAAGCTCACCCGAATGTATATCAAACGATCATCGAAATCTGGCAATGTTTGAATTCTTTTATTTGATTATGATGATCGATATACCGTGCTTCGCTGACAAGAAGTCAGCGTAATTATTGGTCGAAGCGGAGCATGGTATGTCAAAATTGAATAATTAATTCTGTGTTTTGCCAGATTTCGAGGTTCGATACAGATGGGATCTGAACCTTGTTCGAGAGACCGACACCCCTGCTAAAATACAGACAAGCACCTTCTTATCCAGAGACATAAATAGTATCAGTATTTATCCTGACATATGTTGTAAATTCTCTCTTTTTTTTTTACGTCTAACGCAATAGAAACATTCGATGAAGGTTCGCTTGATCTGTTTCTGGCAGAAAGTGTGGTCTAGTCTAGTTAGGTATGTTTTACAAATTGCAGATGCAATTGATACAATACTACCGTTTCTCTGTAATTATACTATACAGAAAATAATTTTATTTCAGTTAGATATATTAATGAATCACGAATCGTATTAAAGGTATTCGCATTTTGAGGTCGATGGCAGTTGGTAACTTTGAGACGGTCATATTATTAACACGACCAAGTAGATTTTGTAATAAAACGCAATCGCATAAAAGAATTTTCTACGAGAATAGATAATTATGTGTATCTGTAACACCAGTTTCGAGGCAATAGTAAAAAAGAAGACTTACTCTATTTTTCTTTGTTTTTCCTTCCTGTTTTTAGTATATTAAACGAAAGTTGTTATGGGTCGTTCATACATCTAGATTTTGTTACAGAATTCGTTCAGATAAAAACCAGACAAACTGTTCGTTTTTAATTGAAATCAATGCAAAAAACAATATCGGTTTAAAGAAAAAAAAGACAAACGACACGTTGAATGGATCATTTTGTACGTGTAAAAGCGTATGAATGGAACCGTGAACGAGTATGTCTTGTACGCAGTCGTGTATAGATGTGTATTAATATAACGAGAAAAGCAAAACATCTGTTTATATAGGATTGTATACCCGCAACATTGTTACTTGTAAAATAAACATGTTTTTATTACATTCGTTATCTTACTTTCTACGTGGTATTACTGTAAGTGTGGGCACTATATCGTGTAGTTTATCAGCCTATTTTCGAAGCGAACCTTGAGTTGAAAATAAAGCCTTGCCTCGGATTCCAAGGCTCGCAGCTTTCCCAAAAGCGTGTCCATGAAACGGATTTCGTTGCTTGAAAATACATTCGAATTTACCACGAGTAGCCTTCTTATTTTTACGTCGATCTAGAATCACTTTCAAGTACGTACAATTAGTCGTTAAGTTTTTTTTTTATATTAACCCTTT
The DNA here is from genome assembly GCF_051020975.1 of Osmia lignaria lignaria. NCBI lineage: Eukaryota > Metazoa > Arthropoda > Insecta > Hymenoptera > Megachilidae > Osmia > Osmia lignaria. The sequence goes on from NC_135035.1 coordinate 6,257,160, forward strand.
GAATGTCGTCACAGCGCAGTTGATCGCGAACCGAGACTTTCACGAATAAAGTAAAATATATTTTTTTGCAATATTATTTTGCAAAAATATTTAAACATTAAATTACTGTTTTCACGATTGTCCCGTAATTTGTATCACGAGTCAGACTCGTGGTAATATCAGAAGGAGTTGAAAACCTTACCTTTCATGGTATCCTCTATCACTTCCGGGTAAAGTTTTTCCGTGACCGAGCTACTTGGCGGGTGTAGGCGGGGGTTCGTATTGATTTCGATCAACCAGACCGACAGGTCATCCATTATTAAAAAATCAGCACCGTACAATTGAAAACTGTTCTTGCGATTGACCATGTTTTCTTGAGATGCCAGGAGTGCACCTATTAAATTCTGCTTTATACCCGGCTCGATGACCCTCTCCCATGCCGATTCTCGATTGGTCGTTCTGAGAAAGAACACGGCAGAATAATGAAGACTCGCTGTAAAAGTGGAATTAACTTCATACTTTAGATATTCCTTGAATTTCTGAAGATTCCAGTGAAGTTCGCTAGGTATCTGTGAGTACTGTTTCACTGTTTTCCTGTACTTCAGTTGCACGGTTGTATTGCACAGATGAATCGATTCGTGAAAGCTCTTGAGCGTAAAATCTTTCGATGCGAAACGAAGTAGAATATCCCTTGAAAATAAGTGATTCAGTAAAGAAACGTTAAACATGCAGGTACAGGAGAACGAGAAAAAGATCTTGAAAAGCACTTGTACATCCAAACGATAAGGGGTTGCGTGCTGGTGATCAAGAACCACTGTCTAACATCCACTTTAGTTTTATGAACTAACAGAGGTCGTTCTGGAAACAGTTTCAAAGTTAAACATTCCGTAAAAACGATGAGTTTCTTTAAGGTATACCTATGTATTTCTGTATGACGTATTGCATACATTCCTTCGTGGTCTGATGTATTTTGCTCAGGATACCTTTCAGTGAACTTTTCAAAAGTATACCTCTTCCTAAACTCTTGTCACCTGGCTTCAAGATCCACACGTTCCTCATTCCATCGATGTGACTTTGAGGTCGGCGCCGTGTCATTTCTCTCAGAGTGTTAACCGTGAACCGTAAGAGTTCCTGGCAAAAGTACTCGATGGAATTAATCTTCCTTTCGATATCTGTGTTGGATTCATACTTCTATGTCTAATCCCTGATTCTTTTGCAATATTTCGTGTCTGTGCAGTAATTGTTCGTGCCACACTAGGAAGAGAGCCCAGTCAGAGGATGATAAGTTCCTGTACTTTTGTCCATCGATATCCTCGTGCTCGCAGATACTGCGATTCGATTAGATTATTGATAGGAAAGATTTAGATAACTATGACCTGCCGTCACCAGAGTCCATAACTAAGCCTCGCAGCTTGGAAGGTGGTGGGGGAACGCAGCGAGCTCTCCGCCAATCGCTTTCCACTTCGTTTGGGAGTATCGCCAATCAGGGCGAAGATGCGCACTGGAGATGCGCGAAGAACGAAAACTGGTCTTTTCGCAGTTACGGACTCTGGTGACGGCGTGTCATAGTTTGGATGTTTTTAGAACCTTATGTATTCCGCACATCGTTCCAGCGCGAAGAGAAGCGCCTTTATGGGGACAGTGCCGTTCGAGGACCAAGCGTTATTTGGTCCAGCGATGCCGGCCAATAATACGAACCACTTGAGAATCCCCATGCACGCAGTGATGTAGAAATCTTGAATGAATTCCTGAATCTGTACGGCCTGTATAAATGCAAGACACGTTTCCGTGAAGGCGAAAGATTTATCGAGTTCCCTTACGAACCTGATACACATTGTAGCATCGGGGAAACTGGATGTTCGATACACCTGATTCGTAGTACCAGCAGACGTTCTCTAAATTATTGCACATGTCGACCTGAATAGAGTTCGTCCATTTAGTATCAAGTGATAAATGATGGAGAATAAATCAGAAACCTTCGACGTGAAGTAACATCCTGAAAATTTATTAACGATGGTCCTTTCATCCGTTCTGGCACCTGCTTTTTTATTTGTGTACCATATGAAATCAGCTGGACATCGTAGTAATCTTTCAATGGTCTCCAAGCCAGCTGCTAAGAATATTTTTCGTTATTTCCAGTATTAGTCTTTGGAATTTCTGTTCAGTAACCTTCAGACATCTCCAGAGAAGTGGAGAGCAATCTTCTGATGAATCTTTTTTCTATCCACCCTCTTTTTCCTAGAGGCTTCCTCAGCACTGGGAAATTGCCATAAATCACGAAAATTTTGTGATCATTTACCGCTTTCGTCAATACTTTCAAGATGAAATTGACCTTTATCTCTTCGTTACTGAGGAGCTTCAGATAGTCCCTCAGGATGATCCTACCGTGAGCTTGTTCGTTCTGTTTCTCGTATTCTCTTAACAGATCATCCAAATCATCGCGATTGCAAAGTATCTCGGCGTTTGCAGTTTTCACGGTATCTACGTTCACTCGAGAATTCATGTTCGTGTCTGACAGTTTCCAAGCGAATTCTTTTCCCTCAGTTCCCTTTACGTTTTTTAGATATATCTTATAGAAAATGCAGCGAAATGTACACTTTATAGCGGTCGACGAAAATTCTCTTGCTTAATCAGTAAAACGAAAGTTGTTCTCGTACCTGCCAACCGGGACAGTGTTTTTTAATCGTGCAATCTGCGGAGGTTAACATGATTTGCCATTTTCGCGTGCTGATACCATTCAAGTACTTCGAGCTTTCCAAATCGTACTTCTTGTTCTCTGATAATTCATGGTTAAAATTTATAATTGATTCTTGGTTTCCGAACGACTCCTGATTCTCCAGGAAAACTTTCCATGCACAGTTCTTTATCGGTCGCATCGTGCAATCGAATAATAAACCATGAATTTATAAATTTTAACATTTTATTCATGTCCGTGGATTTTACATTCTAATTTCTTTTGCAAACATCGAAAACTGACTGAAGTCGGCTGCTTAAAAACGTGTCTCGATACTGCTACATGTTCACGATCGACGGTAATTGAAACAGTTTCAAGTATTCTTACACTCTGAAGCAGTTTTGGAAAGTCGTGGAATTGAAATGTTTGCCTTTGGAAAATTTTCTGATACTTCAAATTGTTCTTCGTTGGTACCGTTCCATGTATCTCTGCAAGTTCTGTACATTTTCACCGCCCTTTGCATCGATTCATCCAAGAACTTTTCCAACTCGCGCTTTTTAAAGATTGGTCTCCTCATTTCAAGCTCATCCGCCTGCGGATTGTCCGCGACTATCTTTTGACTTTGACTTTGCTCTTTTTGGGGATCCATTTTCACCAGATTGGTTTCTGCAATTTTGTACCTCGGCTTGATACTTTCTTGCTCGCTCATCGTATGGATCACATTCTCCATGGACTTCAACAAACGTTTATACTTACTGGTCCTGTTTTCGAAGATCTTTCTTCTCTTACCAGGAGTTTCATTCGTGCTACTCACTGGATTGTACGATCTTTTAGTTCTGTTCAAGCTATACCTTGGGTCTGCAATAAAATTATTACTTTTCTCCATTTCTGAATGATAGAATTTGATCAAGTTTTACCTGGAAATCCGTGAGTGTATCTATTATTATGCACACATTTTATTAACAATAATTTCTCCTTCTCAGATATTTTATCTTTCAAATTGTTCACATCCTTTGGGTAATTCTTTTCTTCTGTCAGTTGGACAATTTCTGGTTTTGTTGATTCTTGTTTTTCCAATTGCAACTTCGTATCGTCCGAGTGAATGTACGTTTGACCGAATGTTACTTTCGGTAAATCGAGTGCTTTGTTATCCTGCTGAGAAATCTCTTCGTCGTACGAATAGAAAGTATCAGAATTTATCGAAGATGCTTCTGCCCATCCAGTTGTGATATTCGGGTCGTCAAATTCGACCTCAGAATCGGACGAATTGAATGGAGGTGGATTTTCGTTCAGTATCTGCTAAATACAATTGTAATCACTCGGTTTTCCTTGTGCAATTTTTAGCGCAAGTTTAACCTGTACAAATTTACATACCACGGATTCGTGTTTGGTTGGTCGGAAAAAGGTGCACTGAAAATTATCACCCTCGACGGGGGGAACATCTTTATCTAGACCTGGAGAGCTGTCTGCAGATACAGCTTCTCCAGGATTCCAGAAGAAGTCGATACATTCCATTCCAAGTGACAAACGTACATAGACAAAGCGTGTACCACTTAATTTTTTCACGAATAATCATTAAATATGTAGAATCAAGTATCAAAAAATAAAGATCTCCATTTGATTGTCTGTTACACTTGTAATTTTGTAAAAAGGTTAATTTAGTTATATCAAATCATGATTTCTCGTCCAAAAATTGATCAGCTTTTGTTCGCCCCATTTTATACCTGGTGTCGTGAATTTATTTCTATTGACTAAACGAAATAAACGATGGACAGGATAGCTTTTTATTGACTGTTTGTATACCATAAGTACAGTTCAAATATAGACTTCTGGAATAGATCAACAAATAGTCGGAAACAACTGGTAACGAGTGCGAATCACGAAGACCTTTCTCCATCACTTGGTCAACCTTAAACCAACAGCATACATGTCGGTGATGTCTGTTAGAACCTTGTTCTTCCTCTGACGACTGTTTTTCTTCAACACGTTATGATTCTTCTGTTTCACAGCTGCAGGGTGACTTACCCTGTTCGTGGATAAGAGGGACGGTAACAGGGGTGTTTCGGGCGATGACGAGGACAGAGAAGCATTCTTTTTGTACTTCTTAATCGCGTCTCGCATCACTGATTTGATAATCTAACGAATGAAAAATGAAAATACAAAGCTGATCGAATGCAACGATACAATTACTCGATGTGGCTGCGGTTCCATGTTTCACCGCCCGTAGAACCAAAATTAGGATATGTCCTCTGATAAATCTCGACGGGTTCTATCGAATGAGCCTAGTCCCAGGTTGCGCAAACGAATAATGAAAAAATTATAACCGGTTGAATTTTTGTATTTTTTACTTAAAAGGAAGTTTAAAGTTCCTATTTATAATAGTAGTTGAGTGGCGTATAGTCGACAGCGAGACCTAACCATTAATTAGGTTAGGTTAGGCTAGGTTAGGTTAATTTTCTCCATTTGCGCAACCTGAGACTAGACTCATTCGACAGGATTAGTGATGTACGGCCCGACTAGTCGGGTTGGTTCGGAAAACATCGGGTGGGCGTCCGATAGATGCGTGCAGTCGGGTAGCCCGACTGTTTCGGGTTCGGTCGGGTACAATCGGGCAGATTCGGACGAGTTCCCAAATTATCTTATTCCAAAATTTCATATAAAACAGATTTTGCACTTGCTTATAAGTATTAACAAGTACATGAAAGTTGGGTCGCGGACCGCGGCCCGCGGGAGCGCGTCCGAATCCGCCCGACTGTACCCGACCGAACCCGAAATAGTCGCGTTACCCGACTGCACGAATGTATTGGACGCCCGCCCGAACCCGCCCGATTTTTTCCGAGCCTGCCCGAGCTCGTAATATCGAGTACCCGCACATCCCTAGACAGGACTCGTTAAGACTTTTCAGAATATACAGGGTGATCCTCTCGCTAGTGGACTTAAAGGAAGTGCCGCCACAATAGCATGAAGTGGCCCAAATCCTTTTTCTGTCATCGATACCTTTTCACGGACACAGCTACAGCATGCACCCCCGTCGAGAAAAGGGCTTGGGTCCATTCATAACGGTGTGGCGGCATTTCCTTTGAGTCCACTAGCGAGAGGATCACCCTGTATATATATATTGCCCTATTTTGGGGGCAGTGAAACACGGAACTGTACCCCTCGATGTCTCTAAATGTATTTCAACCTTGTCTTCGGTTTGCTTCGTTGATTTGTCGATTTTCGGCGCCAGCTTCGACGACTGCTTTTGAATAGCTATAATCTTGGAAACCAAAGATTGTCTGGTCGGAGACGATGTTCCTTTGTTGCTCGGCGTTCCAGTGAAAGTTCGCGATTTCCTCGGGGTTCTTGTCGCGTTCCTCTGATTACTCCCACTTTTGTCCTGATTGTTCTGCGAAACACGGAATGGAAACGTAAAAATTTCACGATTCAAACCCGTCATTCGTTCCGGCTTTTTACCTGAATCCCCGTAGGCGATTTCACTTTAGAATGAGCAGTCGTGCCGGTCACAGGAGCGCTCTTCACGGTTGCTTCCTGCTTATCGATCAATACGCCAGTTTTCGTAGGTTTTGCCGGCGCGCTCGCTGGCAGTGCTTGTCTCAGCTTAGGCGATTCCACTTTGTAATAAGCGTAGAATTCCTGGTCGAGCTGAATTTCCAGTTCCTCGATCAGATCGACGATCACCGGGCCAATCTGATTGTGTATCGTAGATTTCTTCTTCGTCAGACACGTCTGAAGCCATCGATCAATCTTTGTTATTCGGGTTTGCCTTCTTTTTCGAAAAATTTCGTTCGTGATCGATACGTACCATAGGAGATTTCGACATGAGGTTAACTTTTGAGTCTTGATTGCTTAAAGGCTTCTTCCCGTTTATAGTGATTCGAGTTCCTTGAAGTGATAGAGCTGCGCCGAGATAAGGCTGGCAGCTGGGCATCCTCTGTCTATAAGCCAACTCGAACTGACCTGTGTCCGCGTTTCTGTCCTCTCGAAAATCAACCACCACTGCAGAAAGATGAAATTCAGTTAGGAAAGTGTACTCTGGAATAGGCGAAGGTTAATCGTGGAACACCTTTTATCGTGTCCTCCAAAACTTGTCGACAGAGACGCGTCGTTACTCTGCTGGAGTAACTCATGTCTGGATGACTGTTGATTTCGATCAACCAAACGGAGAAATCCTCCATGACCATGAAATCGGCGCCGTACAACTCGAAACTGTTCTTACGACGATCCATAGCCTCTTGGCTGGCCAACATAGAACCCACCAAGCCTTGCTTCATTCCTGGATAGATAATCTCGTCCCATGCTTTCTCGTGTCCCTGAGACCTGTCGGAATTTCATCAATTTCAAAACCTCGACTTCGTAACTTCCTGTTTCAAGCGAATCGTACTTCAGGTACTCTTTGAAGGTTGTCGCATCCCACATGTTGTCCGAGGGCAACGCAGAATCCCTATCGCCGCAATTCGTGTACTTGCACTGGACCGAGTGATTGCAGAGGTGAATCGATTCGTGGAAGTCTGTTAGGCTGAATTTCTGGGAGCAGAATCGCAGATAACTTTCTCTGTGAAGAAAAGAAAGACAAAGGGTTGAAATTTCTGTTTACTTTGTTCTCGTGGTACATCATTTGTGAACCGAGTGCTAAATATATTACTCTGCAAAACCACATGCAGCATTACTCTGCAAAAAGCAGAATAGGCTACGCAGCAACAATAGCAGAAGCATTTAGTTAAACTGGGTTAGGAAAGATCAATTTCATAGGGGGACGAGTACAGAGCCGGTAATTTACTGCGGTTGGTTTGTTCGAAAGTAGCGAATTATACCTTATTGTGTCTCTAAATATAGAACAAAGAGGAGAATTTTTCCCAGTTGCAAACTATTCTGTACGTGCATTAGCGATAATTGCAACGAGTGCGTCTTGTGTATGCCAATTAATCGACCCAGATATTTTATGGACACGGAATCGTAACACGAAACAAAAACTAGCTCAACTTATGCATGCATCCAGTCATTAAGCTCGGTAATTATAATTTCAAATTTACTTGTATATCCAGAAGGTCAAAGGCTGAGCACAAGTAACGACGAACCATTGCCTGATGTCGAACTTGGTGTTATGTATCAGTAACGGTCGTTCTATAATGAAATTAATATGTTAATACCTTCATTTATATTTTAATTCTTTCTATTCCTAAGTTTTGAAGGCCATCGATTACCAATATACTTTTGAACGACGTAACGAGTGTCTGATTTACTCGATGGGTTCATTTTCGCCATCACGTCTTCCAATTTATTCAACAAAACGATCCCTCTCCCACGACTTTTGTTCCCAGGCTTCATGATCCACACGTTCATCATTCCATCCATCTCCAATTGAGGCCAATACTTCTTCATCTTCCTCAAGATGTGCTTCGACGCCAGGAAGATTTTCTATTCACAGCAAACTAAATTAATGTAATCCTCGTGGTATTACTTCCTTACAATTGGTCAGAGGGAACTGCTTACTTGGAGAGGTATATTGTTTCGAACGAAGGAAGCCTGGCCGTGAACGATCTGATAATACCAGCTGATAAACTGGTCCCATTGATGTGCCCACACTCTTTCCGTCTCCTGATCGATATCCTCGTGAGACTGTGCGCTGATATAATCGCTGCAACGTTTAATTGCGAACTCTAATGCCTTCAAAGGCACCGCGCCAGTTGGCGATCTAACTGCGTTCTCGCCTTCGCTGTTTACCTTGTTCACCAACCATTTTAGCAAGCTCAGGCAAGCTGTGAATCTAAAAGACAAAGAAATTAGTAATTAGTAAATTAGTAATAAAGTAATTTGTTTACCGAAAATCTTCGATGAAAGCGTGCATCTGATCGCCCTGGCATAAATTGTAGCAACGTGGAAACAGGGTGTTCGCCACTCCAGCCTCGTAGTACCAATGCATTTGTCTGACATTCGAACATAAGCCCACCTAGGAGGATCGTATAAAAGTTGTTTATACGAATGATAGAAAACGACCGAGACACTCGACTACCTTCGAGGTGAATCCTGCCCGACAGTATCTATTGAAGATCGTGGTTTTGTTATCCTGCGACGGCCACCCAGGCCATTCCGACCCTGTGTTCCATAGAAAGTCGACCGTGTGATTGGTGAGCATCCTGGATATCAATTGACGTTCACTTTGTTGATCCTTCAAGTCACCAATGCCAGCCAACAGTATCACAGGGCTCGCGTTCACGTTAAAGTGTTGGTCGCCTGGAAGATACATTAATGGTACGAGAACTAGGAATCTGGGGGATGGAATTTAAACAAGGTACCATTAGAATTCTTCCTGAAGAACTTTTCACACCACCCTCTACTCAGCATACATTCGCGAATCACTCGTGCTTTTCCGTAAATCATAAACGTGTGATGAGCCGCAATGGCATCCTTGACCATTTGTTTGATTCGCATGAATCGTTCGTGAAGAGTCGGTCGGAATTCTAAACTCAGCTCTGCTTTTTCTGTACGGAACAATGAATGACATCACGACGTACGATTATCAATGAAGATTACGCGATATACTTGAAATCGTACCGTCGAGCGTGTTCGAATCCCCGCCATCGTTTTCAGTAAGTCGTTTCGCGTTCGATTCGACAGCTTCATCGTCGACGATCTCCTCTTCATTCTTGTCCGTTTTTTCCGCGTTGGCCGGCTCCAGATTCGATGGCGCCTCATCGTTCGCATTCATGTAGTGTATTTGCAGATTTGTGGGCTCTTATGCACTGATGCACTCCGCTGATCCTTAGCTTCGCTTCATTGCAACGAGGGTTGGTGGAGGAAGTATGGGCCCGAATCGGTTGACGTTACTTTATCCTGGATCAGCTTGCAAAAATCGTGTTAAAACTTAAGACATTATCTAAATAAATATTTCTAATAAAGAGTTAAGATTGAAGATTATCCTGCGCGTTGGACCGCCGTGTTCTTCGTCAATGTTCTACGAGTACCTGTTGAATCTTCTATGTCCTTTCGTTAGCATCCTTTGATTCAGAGGACACAGCTTTCGATCTCTAATCAACGATTACCGATCGACAGGGGAATTGCATGAAACGGCATCCCTTAGACTGATGCAAATGACGGATCGACGAGGCGGAAGCAAAACTCCGACTGAACGTCATCGACGACAGACACGAGGTATGTGTTCGGAATCGAGAATTCCGTAGGCGTGCGCCCTGAATACGTTTTAAACCTCCCCAACTATTCGGCCGATTGGATAAGATCGCATGACTGCGTCCTCTTGGAACCTATAACTACCACCGTGTCGCGAAATTCGTGGATCTTAGATCAACCCTTAGTTTGATAAGACTGACCATTCAAAATTCTCAAAGGACACGAAGGTGGTGATTCCGAGAATAATTCATTGAATTTCTAATGGAATCACGATCGAATAAAGCAAAAGGTCAAAAATATTTAGCTCATCCATTTCGCATATTAATTTAGTAACATGTGCTGATTACACAACGGAATTTCAAGGAGGCCAAAAACTAGCAGAAAGGGGTTAGGAGGTGGTTGCTGAAACTGGAGGAGCGTACCAGGCACCCCTACGGAACTTCTCAACTAACAAATGCAAGTAAAGAAGCAAAAGCAATCGCGTGGGTTAGCCTAACCACTCTACAACCTCTGACCTACTTATGCGAGTGCATCTTGGTTCGCGTGAAGAGCTGCCCTGACGAATCACTTCGACCTGCTATCGTTAATTGCACGAGTTCGATTTTCACGCTGATAATCTTACCAGAAATACAATGGTCGTACTATTTTCGGAAGTCGGTCGATCTTTACGCGCTTTCCTTATCGATCGTTCCGTTTGCTCGATCGTTGCGTGTGATAAAAGTAACGAGCAAGAATTATTGTCTTTAAGATTGAGAGTTTCTTGATATGAGAATCGCGGATCGAACCCTAAAACGGGCCGGATCCAAGATGGACTTTCTACTTCGTCAAGGTCTCGTATCATCGTTAAAGTCTCTTCTTTTCATTTCTTACCATTAAACGTGATTTGGTATATGTTGTTGGAAATCATAGAATACAGCTGTGAGACCGCATTCGGAAGAATATGGTAAGTATGTATGATGATATATGGATGGTTGTGAACTTGTTACTGGAATATTGAAAAGGGGAGGAAATAGAGGCAAAACTCCGAAAGTACGAATGATCCACGGGATAAACATGTCACTGTCGTTGACAGGAAGCATTTGAAAATAGCGAGAAATGAAGTTAGGTACTGGAATGAATTCGAACAGATCCTTATTTTATTATTATAAAATTAAGATGTTATTGGCTGCGACAATGATAAACAGCTGTTCGAACCATCCCGCCACGTAATGGTTCGAAAAGTGTACTATGTACTCTGACGATTTATCAGTCGGTATAGAAGGTTAGTAAAACGAGTAGATACTAACCTAAATGCTAGTATAAAAGGTATAAAACGTAAGCAAAGGAAATCATTCTTTACATTCCACAAGAGAACTGTGAAACGTATGCGTTGCAAGCATGGCTCAGTTCGTAAGAAATGTTGCTCCTTTATTGTTCACGGAGAAATGTATGGAAGAATATTTTGACGAGTTGAATTTCTTTCATGGTGAGTACACGTGTTTCATTGATTAAAAACTAGTACTAGAATTTTTTGTCATATTATAATAGTAACATTATTCGATTCGTGTATTGTTATCTAATGGCGCTATATTGTAATCACGTGAACACCATGAGCGCAATTTGAATAGGTGCATAGTTACAATTTCGAAAGGGAAACATTTCATAGGATGATTCTAATCACCTTTGATTCATTTGAAAGTATAATGTACTTTCTTTGAATACTAATATTCTTACGTCATGGATAAATGTCAATTTTTATTTTCCCCCGAGTATTAAATAAGTTTAACAAATTTTCGAGTAATCGATTCGATATATTCGCAACGGGTACTCGATGATGTTCAATTTTTATTTTCCCCGATCATAAATTCAAAGTCCTTATCCTTCCGTTACGATAAAATAGAATCATATACAAATTAAAATGAATATCCTACGAAGAAGATATGAACCATTGCATGTAAAACATGAAAATCTTGAACGTGTTTCAGTTGGATGTTTCAAAGCAACGCTGAGTAAAGGTTTGGGCCTCGGGATCATCGGCGGGTCTCTCCTCGGTTAGAAAATTTATTAAATAAAATTTTCTGTTTAATTATTTAATCTTTATTTCAGTGATCATAATTTTTTATTTATTATAATTTCAAACATTAATAAGTCACATATATTTCCTTGTACAATTATTTAAATAATTAAGTTTTAGTCTAACATTGCTTTTCTTACAATGATTTCTTCATTTTAGTTAAAGTACCTCAGATTGTAAAAATCTTTAAAAGCAAAAGTGCAGAAGGCATCAATGTTTTCAGCGTCTTATTGGATTTGTTTGCCATTACTGCAATGGTATCTTATAGCTTCATTAGCGGTTTTCCATTTAGGTAATACAATTACAGAAATAAAAGCACCTTTGTTAAGATTCAGCTGCATTATGGATTAATCAATTGATGTATTTCAGTTCATGGGGAGATGGAGTATTCCTGGGATTACAAACCCTAGCAATTGCAGTGTTAGTAATGCATTTCAGTGGTAACACTGTTCAGGCAACTGCATTTCTTGCTGCTTATTTAGCAGTTCTATTCGCTGCTACAAGTGGGGTGACCCCAGTAAATGTTCTCTGGGTTTGTCAAGCAATGAATATACCCATTGTACTTATCAGTAAGGTACGAAGTTTAAAAATCAAGACAATGACAGTAGAAATAACAGACTATAACCATTTTACTCTATTTCCAGTTGATGCAAGCTTACACAAATTATTCCAATGGAAGTACCGGTCAGTTGTCAGCAGTAACTGGGTTCATGCTCTTCTTTGGATCTCTGGCAAGAATATTTACTTCTATTCAAGAAACAGGAGACACAACAATGGTGATAATGTACATATGCTCTACTGCTGCAAATGCTGTGATAGCTGCTCAAATATTGTACTACTGGAACGTGGATGTGAAGAGCAACGAAAAAGCAAAGAAGATTCGATAAATAAATTAGTAAATATTTGCTATTCTGTCGGTGCTAAATTTGAGAATAACACGACGAACTGAAATACATAAATGATTAAAAATAAATGCTTCTAGTATTCTGGTACTGGGAGTATCAGATTAAATGAAACTTGCTTTCTTGAAGAAAGTACAAACATATTCAAATTAATAGTATTCCAATGGGGAATAGTTAAACTTAGTTCCAAATATTGTTTCCTAAATTGTTTCAAACATTTCTAATATTACCATTTTATTATAGAATAATACGAACAACTTTTTTAAATGATAACTTATTACTAATTTAACAACCTTTGTTATACAAAAAATGAAAATAAAAATGCTGTAAAAATTGTATTCGTTGTTACTTATATATGCGAGAAAAAATTACGCTTAGGTTTTACATTTTTAAGTGGTTACATTTATGCTTTAACTGCAACAACACGATACAAGTCATTAACAATATTAATGTTATAATATTAAACATTACATCAGCTGCAGATATGCTGTAGCATAACAGAAATAGGAGTTTAAATTTGCCGCTAAACGGAAGTGACGTACAGGTCGATATTTACAGGAAGGGTGGGGGTAAGTCGATTTACGCAAGCGTTTCCGACTCTATCGTTTCCGGCTCTGTTGTAATCGTGACTGTGCAGCGTATGGGTGAAACTGAAGCGCGCAGTTGTTTAACCGTCGACGATGTTGCATAGTGGACCGTGATATAATTGGAAAACGCATTAACAGATCGTCGGAAGATAAAACGAGAACAACGGTAAGTAATAATCCGGGTTCTTTTTTGGCCCGTCTGGCATGCCCACGAAAAAAAATGGGCGTGGATGAGCTTTGGATAAAAAGAGGTGGCCATTTGGAGCGTCATGGCGCCATCAGCCTTCGCAATCCGGCTTCCCGACGACCATCTTGTTATCGATAAATCAATATAACGCGCCTTTCCTCCTATGTAAGCGTTTTTCTTATATAAAAGAATATTTCACGGATTTATTCTTTTACGTCGTTGTTACGAATCGACAGAGGAATATCAGCAGCTGCAGGTAAATTGTTCAGAGAACCGGTTCTTGGTAATTCGCTTTGTGTTTAAGCGCATTCTTGCGCAGAAAAGCATCCTTTTTTGGAGAATGATAATGCGGTTTTTACGAGACCGATACAATTTTTACCGCTAGCAATTCAACCAAACCTTAGACGATTGAAATACCAGTATTTTCTGGATATCACCGTGGAGAGTGATTTATCCATTACAAACACGTGTCCTTGGCTGTTGGATGATGTCCTTTTTTGCATGCCAATTTCGGGCAGTCGGTCAGAGACAGCTGTTAAAAGTTTTATCTATATTTGGAAAATATCTTGGATATTGATGAAAAGAAGGAAAACCGTTACGAATCCGCCGATTTTCATAGTATTGCAGGACTAGGTTGCTTGCAGTACTGAATCAAAATGGAATCAATGGATGCGCGTCTTGTGGCGCAAGCATTGAACTACCATGGCCAACAGTTGCAGAAAGTGTGGGAGGGAGAACGCAACGAGAATGAGCTGGCCATGCTCAATCTCAAGGAACCAAATTTTGAGATCTACCAACAGCGTCAGAAAACACTTAGGTACATATATTTAATGATGCTTAATAACATCAGGCCTGTTCCAGACTAGACTTCTCAATTTTCTGTTTCTTTTTTCTCAAAACAGTTTTGGAGATAGAGGAAAAAGGCTAAAGCTACAGCAATTCCTTGCAAAGAAGGCAGATGCCCTTTATGATAAGGCAAACTTGGAGAAAACAGTTGAACCTCTCAAGCAAGAATTAGGAGATGAAGGTATAGTATTACATACTTTCTGTTTCTTAGATCAAGGGAGGGGGGAGTTATTGCACAACGACGTGCAACTGATATATTGCCTCTAATGTTTCAGAATTTTATGCAACAATGCCAGGCCTTGATACTTTTGTTACCATGGAAAAATCTCAGCGTATACGAAATTTTTTGGAGGTGATTATTGATTATATTAAGGTTGTGTTCTAAAATACAGAATTTGATTAAGATTATAACAAGCTATTTATTTCCAGAGTTTGGTCGTTGGAGATGTTATTTACGCGCAAGTTATGGGTAAAAGTGCTGCTGGGCTTCTTCTGAAGGTGCTTTGCAACTGCAGCGACTGCCCGAGGGTTGTTACTGATTTAGGAGTTAAGGTACATCAAGGGGTCTCTACCGTTCTCGCGTTCCTATTGTTTGCATTCTTTTAGCTGTTTATAAGACGATATCGTTTATTTAATAGGCTCTGATATTAAACACGGCCACAGTGCCGGCGGTGGACAAGAAAGGTGTTACAAGAGGCTACATGGCAAATGATCTCATCTGCGTCGTAGTCAGTGAAGTTAACGTTGAAGCTGAGCGAGTTGTTGCAGTTATGAACGTACCTGCCCGTGAAGGGCAAGCCCCACACCCACCTATGGGACTTATCCATTCGGATGATCTTCCGGAAGCTTATAAGTAAGTAAACGAAAAATCTGGATAAGTATATTTATTCCTTGTATTTATCATAATGCTTCACTAACTTTTGTAAACTGACATGTAATATCACTATAGGAAATTTTCTATACACGATACAAAACGGTGAAAGTGTCTTGTGATGCATTGATAGCACTTTTGATTGAGACTTTTTATTTGAATTACAAATCGTCCTTTGACCGTTTGCTTATTGCGATATACCTTGAGAGCACTTGTGCACTAACGAAGGCAGGGGAAATATTTTCTGACAGTGGTAGTTTCGAATTTAGGATCGATAATAAAAATAATGATCTCGATCGTGATCGAAATGCATCTTCTATCGACAATGTAGTTATCTTGTTTGTAACTTGCATAATAAGTGAGAGTACAGATTTGCATCATTAGTGTTTTATTTCATATTTTTCATTTAAAAATAAAAAAAATAAATAAATAAAAAGGTAAGGAAAATGGTGGCCAAAAGAAGTTGAGATTTAACAGACGCACTGTGATACTAACAAAACAAGGTAAATTAGATTTGATTCCTCTTACACGTTTTTATGAATTTAGGTGCCAGACACTCTCAGTAACGTAAAAGTTGATAGTCAGTATGATGATGAATTTATAATGTGATACAAATGATTCAAACCTTGAGCATTGGTTGACATGGCTCTGTTGCGCACAATATTCTATCTACGTTTGTGATATGTTACTCTCAAAGCACCAGCCAAACAATGGCGCCAAATGACATCAATGTCTTTTGAGGTTGCATTTCCAGTATGAGATGTTGAGCCTTGGGTGGTCAGAGTGAGTGCTGCAGACGGTAGGTATAATAATGATTTATTGTTGTTTGGTCTCTTATTGTAGACGATCGATAAATATACCGAAACGAATGAAAGTAATGAAAAAATGAAGCGAACCTATTTTATAAGCGCCCTTATTAAAATGTTTTTTATGCGCTCAATAAGTTATCGTACAAACATTTTAATATATAGCGAAGTTACCTGTTAAGTCGTTTGATATATTTTTCATCTGTATTAAAGTAACAAATAGAATAAGACATAGGAATTTGAATGTAATTAAAATTTGATGTAGAGACCAAATAACTGGAATCTTAATCGCCCGAACCTTTACCTTTAAGCCTCAAAAGAATTGCGCCTTGTCATAATAATGCCTCATTTAAACTTACAGCTTAAATTGACAAATAAAAAATATAAAAAAAAAAATGATGTCATGTTTGAATTGACACCACAAAAATGCAAAACAGGCGACAGTACCTACTACTACATATAAAAACTATATATTTTTTTGGTCAACTTGGAAGATAAAATATACTCAGGCGTGGCTCCCAACCTATCCTAGGGCTATGCAATTTATTTTATCGCACCAAAAACTTATAAAAACCGAACCACCGTCGATCGATGATAGGCTGTGTGCTTTTGTGTTGAGAAATCCTATGATTACAAACATGATACAAAATACTAGAAATATACGTCTTAGCGGTACATGAAAGGTGAGAGACGAGTTTACATAATAATGAGGTTGTGTACCATTGTAAATTTATAAATAAGAAATTTAACTGGTAATAAAGGAAAACCTACCAACTTTCTGCAATGTATCCCTGTTTTGTACCCCTGCTGCTTGTTAACGGTACAAACGTAGATTTTGATCTCCTCTAGTACCACGAGATGTTTCGTTGATCTTTCTCTATTTTTCCAATCGAGAAAAACCGCTACTTATTTTTCGAAGCATCTTTGGTATTAGAGGTGGTATCGCTGTATAATTCATGCGGATCGAAGTGAAGAGGCGAAATTCTTACGCAGGGATGATAAGATGGTATAAGGAAGGGTTGTGCCGTACCGCACGTTGACTCATAAGGAACAGCAGCACGAAGGAAACGTAGATAAAACGACAAGATGTCGAAAAAAACTGTGAAGGGCAAACGAATGAAGATATATATGTGTATATATATATATATATATAAATTATATTCCTCCGCCAGGAAGTGAGACCATGATATGCGATGATTCGGTCGTCATGATTATCAAGTCTTTAGTTTTGCCGTTAACGAAGTAGCTTTGGTATCCTCTTTTTGGCAAAGGTCAAAAGGATCTTTGCACGTTGATAATTGGCCGTTTTCTTTTGTGGTATAGGAAAGCGATGGACAACAAAGGACAGTCATACGAAGCGATGTTGGAGAATAGTACTGGCTTCAACAACCCAAACAACATTAAATATCTTTGCGACTTGATGGGTCTCGGTCAAGAGAATCATTCCAATATGGTTGGTTTGAGGTACAGTATCGAGTATCCGGTAAAATTTTCTTATCAAATTCTTAAGGAAATTCTCAATTGTAAATAATTTCTTTATAGAGAAAGATTCCCTCCAAATGAATATGCGTCCGAATTGAGACAAGCTCAGGCCAGTAAATGGGCGTTCCGAAGTGTGGCCGAAGGTATAGATCATTTCAAGGCTGGCCGTCATACAGAAGCCTTCCAGTGCTTGAACAAAGCGCTGACCGTAGATCCACGAAACGTCGAGGGATTGGTTGCTCGTGGAGCATTGTAAGTTACTCGTCCATAAAAATACGTCCACTCATGCTGACTCATCTTGTACGTGTACTCTTGTTGTTGTTACAGATACGCTAACAGCGGCAGTTTTAAGAAAGCCATCGACGATTTTGAGACCGCGTTGAAACTGAATCAAACTCACGCAAACGCGCGTAAATACATGGCCGAGACGCTGGTCGCTCTGGGTCGAAGTTACGAGGACGAGAAGAAGTACGAAGAAGCCCAGAAAGCGTACGAGAACTGCTTGGTAATTGCTCCGTACCACGAAGAAGCCAGGAACTCAATCGAGTACATCAAATCTAAAACATTGACGTCTACTTTGAATCCACTGGACACGTTCAAGAGTTTCGAGGCCGAGAATGACGTTGGGGAGAATAAGAAGGAAAAGAAGAAACGCAAGAAAGAAAGGAAATCGCGTTCGAAGAAAAGGCAGAGATGGAGTTCGAGCTCCAGTTCGTCATCGAGCGGATCCTCGAGTTCCTCTAGCTCTGAATCTAGTAGCTCTTCGTCGTCCGGAAGCTCGCGATCGGCATCAAGGTCGCCTAGTCGTAAACGAAAACATAAGAAGGATCATCGTGGCTCGTCGCTTTCGCCTCTTAGCAAACGTATGGCTCAGTACAACAATCCACCGGCTGCTGCAACAGCTACGCACGATGTCATAGCCCCGGTAACTTACGGTACAAATACTCGAGATAAGATGGATGATTACGAGATAAAAGTACGAAAATTCTTGGAGCAAACAAAGGACGACTCAGATTACGAAGATAAGGTAAGCATTTTGTATTTTCTGAAGTGGATTTCAGTTTATTTTTATCGATTATATGAGGTTAAATATTGTTTCATTTGTGTGTACCACAGGTAAGGAAATTCTTGGAGGAAACTGCTAGATGGAAGAGGGAAAGGGAGAAGGAAAAGAAACATTCAGAAAGTGAAAAGATGAAGAAAAAGAAGAAGAAAGAAAAGAAGGGCAAGGACAAAGAGAAAGAAGACAAGAAAAGCCGGAAGAAGAAGAAGAAGGAAGAGAGAAAGAAACGCAAAAATAAAGACAAACTTGAACGAGACTTAGAAGCCCTGAAAAAATCTTCGTTACCGGATTTAGAACAGTTGGAGTCGAAACTGAATGCGTATTATGCGAAAGTTGAAAAAGAAACTGCTGTTTTGAAAAGGTTGGAACCCTTATGGCCAGTTCACGATGTTGTTTTGTTCTTGTTTTTGATTTTTTTGAAATATTTTCGTACGTCTGGGTAATACGTAATGAACGGTAGCGCAGGTATTATTTTTTTTTTCTTCGTTTAACGTCAAGTTCCATTCTCATTCCATTAGCTAAGTTTCTCGCGATTCATTTAAGTTTTGAACATATATTGAAAGGAAACGCGGCTTTTAACATCTCGTATTTTATTTATGTTTTTATATTTACTAGGTATGTAGCTCAGTATAATGACATAGCTTCCCCTCTTAGCAACGCGGAGAAGCTCGCTGAGAGCTCACGAAGGGAGGAGGAGCTGCGCAGAGAAAGGGAGAGGGAGAGAGATGAGGCCTCGAAGGCGTACCACGAACGGGAAGCTAGGGTACCAATGACCGCACAGCAACGTAAGGGTAAGATTTTCAATTGGTTGCCAAATAGCAACGGTACGTATATATTTATTGCATACGAGTTAATTATCAATGTCTGTACAGAAATCCAAAGGAAGCCTCTGACGGACATTTTTGAGCAAGAATCTCAGTTGATCCATCCGGAACCCAAATTACCAACCTTGGACACAGCTGCCCTAAATGCGAAATGGAAGGCTGCTCAAGCCGCAAGGTAAGAACCACTTCAAGTACCGATGCTAAGTCGTGGTATAATTAAATGGATGTTACTATTTGAATATTCTTTTTTGATTCACAGACAAAAGGACGTCCTTCCACAAAAATGGCAAGATGTATCTCAGGAAAGTAAGAAAATGCAACCCAATGTAGATAGCGACGAAGACGACGACAATGAACTGGAGGAGAAATTGCAGCGCGCAGCTTTGGAGAAGTCGATGAACATACGAAAACAGATGCAACGCGAACTCGCGGAGAAGCGAGCGGCCGCTGCTCAACCAATGTTGGCTCCAACTCCGCCGCCGTTACCGAAAGAACCACCGATGCCGAAGCAAGCACCGGTGAAATATCCGACACCGCAGCCGCAAAATAAATTCCAGTCGTACAAAGATCCCTCGATATCCGTGCCGCAAGCAACGCCTACTAAATTCAGTTCTAGTAACAATCTTGGTGGCAAGTTCCAACCGATTGGGCAGAGTGGTAACAGTGGCGCTGGTCATCCACCAGAACCACCGCGTCCACCTCCGCCAACGAAGAACCAAAGCCAGGCGAAGGGACCTAGAACAGATTCTGACAGTGAGACCGAAAGACAGCACAGACAGACGCCTAAGAAACGGGAATCGAGTGGCAGAGGTGGAGCCGTGACGAAGAGGATGAGCAGAGACCGTCCAGCGAAACGTTCGCGTAGCAGATCTCGCAGCGCGTCCAGTTCAGGCTCCTCGAGATCCCGTTCGCCCAGAAGAAGCCGTTCCCGATCGTATTCGAACCGAAGATCCGGCAGTTACGAAAGGAAGTACAGTCGATCTCCTTCGGGCACTTACAGCAGGTCGCGTTCCAGGTCACGATCTAGATCGTACACGAGGAGTCGTAGCCGCAGCAGATCCGGGGACAGGAGTTACTATCGGAAGAGACAATTCCGACCGTACAATAATCGCGGTACCTATTACAAGCCTCGTTTCCAAGGCTTCAATAACCCGAACCATCGTGGCGGTGGTAACAATTTCCAGAATCGTAACCGGTTCTACAACAACCAGCACAACAATCGTTTCGGGAACAGACGCGGCGGTGGTTTCAATAACCGTGGTGGCGGACGCGGACGCGGCGGTAACCGTGGCGGTAGGTTCTTCCACGGTAAGCAGGGCTTCCGCGACTTCCGGGACAGACGAGACTTCAGAGATCGCCGCGCCGCGTCACGCGATCGGTACAGCGACCGTAGCTACTCCCCCGATCCGATGCGGAAAGTCGACGAAGCGAAGGAAAAGATCAACAAGATGCTCGAAGGTGGCGACGACGTAATGGAACATCAACAGGGTGGCGGAGGATCGAACGTACCTCCCAGCAAAAGGCAA
Organism: Osmia lignaria lignaria; assembly: GCF_051020975.1. NCBI lineage: Eukaryota > Metazoa > Arthropoda > Insecta > Hymenoptera > Megachilidae > Osmia > Osmia lignaria. The sequence continues at coordinate 6,278,088 of NC_135035.1, forward strand.
GACGGACCTTTGAGCGAAGGCGAAGAAAGGGACGACGATGACTACGAGAGGTGGGGAGAGGGCGAGGGGGGCGACACTGCTAACAAGGTTGGTTAGGTCTCTTCTGTGTAGGCTTTCGCGAATGAACAGCCTATCTTCTCGTGATGACGATCATGATAATCCGGATGATGAGATAAATATGAGGAGTAAAATGATGAGGATATGATGGTGATGATGATGATGGTGATGAGCCACACGTACAAGAAAAACATGCGACTTAGGAGCCAACTAACTCTCGTTTGTTGCTAGAATGAGGAGGTTGGACCTGTCGAGGATAACCTGGAAGGCAAGGAGTACTTCATTGAGCGCATGAAGCAGCGAAGCAAGAATGTATTAATGCAGAGAGCCCTTGCTGCTAAGATTTGGTAGAAAACCACGGTTGCCGTTTGCTGCTTCTTCGATTCTTCTCCTTCGTCTGTGATATAGTTACTTTTCCTCAACATAAAACATCGACCGGATCACGTGAGACATAGACTTCTTATTAATTCTCGGTACCGATTGTTTTCGGTATATGTGTAAAACTGAAAGAACATAGAGAGGGATGCTAATAACGTGTATATGGTAGAAGAAGAAATGTACAACCGAAGTCGTGACAGTCGAGAGAAATACAGCTTTTACTTTACTTTTATTCTTAATTTTTAAACTTTTAACTTTATTCATGAATGCCAGCAACGAACGCCTATCGTTACGTGAATATTTTTCGCTGGACACCAACGTAATTCGGCTTGTTTCGCTCGATTGTCATGCTCGCCCATAAATAATCTTATATAGTTAAATATCACCCGTGGTTGGTGCGTGTAAATGCGAGCGTCTCGTCGGGTACTCGTGTCGCAAACGAGCACTCTCGATTTCTTTCTTTCATTCTTTCTTTCTTTTTTTTAAATTTTTAATCGTTAACGAAAAGATACACAACTTTCGACTCTAGTACTTATTATTCTCGCATTGTAGCATTTGTTTTTCTCTCGTCGTAACGAAACTCGTCGTGTAAGTATTAAAAGCTAGAGAAGAGAGCGAGCGAACCTTCTGCTATGACGTGCACTTTCGAAGGGAAGTATTTGGTCGCAGTATTTGGCGTACGTGAGTGGCTTCTCATTATCATTCATTATCAGGAACTAGGAGTCAATTTGTACATTCGTTGCTGTTTCAAACGTCAGAAAAATGAAGTTCAACCGTGTTCAGTTTAAGAAGTTTGCCGAGGAATTTTCATGAATTTTCTTCGCGCCCCTAGCTATCGGCGATCCGATTTTTCACGATTGAAACACCTCACGTTTTTTTTAACTCCTGCGCTTGATAAGACACGGACGGTACAAGCTTTGTAATGAATTTCCACGGATGTCATATCGTTTTCCGGTGAAACCTAATAAAAATCGCGACTCATCATCGTAAAGAAGAAGAGACATTTCTTTTTAGTAAGGAAAATAGTTTTTTTTCCCCCCCCCTCCCACCAACGTGTCGAGAACCATCCAAATTCGGATAATTCTCCATACTGTTTTAGTTCGAAACACGTTCTCACGGCCCGGCCCTTTATTACGAATACTTATTTTAAGGTATCATTACAAGTAATTTACTAGTAAGACACTTATATATGTTGTATGTAAACGAGTTGCTGTACAATTCAAAGATCCGCAAAAATACATAACACGAAAAACGGCAAACCAGTATTTTACCTTCTTATTCGATGCATGCGCGATTATTTTGCCTGCATATTTGCGATTGTTTGTACTTGTTTCTCTTTGTTTTTTTTTTTTTTTTATCACCCCGATGCGCTACTTTCCTCGTTCATAGAACGTTGCCTTTGCCCGATTAAAACTGGTCTGGTTAGGTGATTATTGATAGCGCAATGCGATTTGAATATCGCGTTGCATTCGCGAGTATTTAAACTTGCAGTCTCGATCACTGCTCGCATTTGTTCAGTGATACTTCAACAAGATGGAGCTTAAACGAGCGCGTTACATTTTCGTTTCAAGTTTTCTGATACTTGTCCTTTTGGACGTGGCAATTGGAGGGATTTTATTTAGTAAGTAGTTCAGATTTTTTATTTTAAAAAAATAGGAAATTTTTATGAATTAATTTCTAATGCTTTGTGCTCCATTGTACGATATAATTTTTTTTCAAATTCTAAGGACCGGAAGTGGTGAACGTTAACGATGACGAGTGCAGGGAGAACGAAGTTTACAGTCCATGCCAGGCGGATCATTTTTGCGAAAAAAATTGCGACAACATTGACATTTGGGAATCGGTGCCCTGTATTCAAACGAAGAACTGCGTGAGTGGTTGCATCTGCGAAGAGGGATACGTGCGAGATAAAGGCGTGGGCGTTTGTGTTTTGGAAAACAGCTGTCCTAGAGTTAGGCATTAATTCTAAACGTTTGAATATTCGTTCTGTGTCATATATGAAAAATACGAAAGGAATATAAAAAAAAAATAAATTATCCTTTGCCTTTGTTTTAATATTTCAATTAAAAATCTATTTAACGCGTTGATTGCCGTACAGACCATCGGTTGATGGGTTTTTATTTGCGCTTGTGAAATAATTTTCGTTCACGATCGTGCAAGATTTTCATAGCGATAGGAATAAAAGATGCGTCGACGCATTTTGGTAGAAAAGTAGTGGGGGAACGAGGCGGCGCGCGATATGATAGCGTTTTGAGACGGTTCAGTTCCGCGCCGTCTTTCACGTGCGCGACACATTTCGGGAAACGGGTAATCCTGTCCGGATAAAAGTACCAGTGAATCATTTTTCATTATCATTTTTATTAATTTCTCGATTTTGCAATCTTTATTTACATATCTTTCTTTTTACTTAAACCAATTTGGTTCTATAAATAATATGTTGCTTCATTGCTGTTGATGTCCCGAGTGGTTATTTTTAGTTGATAAAAAACAAGAATGTGTGATAGTGTATCGAGTGTCCTTTGGATACGATCACGGATAAGCCGGCGCACTGGATGAACCTGTTTATTAAAAGTAAGTTTGTCGTAAACGCGATCATTTGATTAGCTGATACGAGCGTTCGGAGCGAGGTACGGCTGCTTATTAAAGTTCAATTACCGTCGCAGCGGTGACCGTGATTATTCTCTATCGAGCAGGCCAAAAAAAGAAGGCTGCCGGCCACCTCGATCGAGCATCCCCCGTGGGTCCAGGTCCATTGTGATTTTAATAAGCCTTATGCAAATTACAAATGAAATTGTCAGCGGCAGGCCCGCGGTCCATTCTTCGTCGTTGATGGGGACAATTAGAAGAGCTTTGTCCGGCGACCACGCGTTGTCCGGCTGCTCGGCAACTTGAGTCCCAACGAGAGGACCGCCCGCCAACCCCTAATGTTTGTATCCGGTCCCCAGGACGTTCACTTCCGATCCGACAGTGCCTCGCTGTTCGCTGACCATCGACTTCTTCGACGGTGCTTCTCATTATTCTACGTTACAAATGCTGTCGAAACTTTAACCTCCCGTAACGTTTCTTGAGGAGAAGATTATTGTAATTACGTGATCGACATATGATCAAAAACTCATTCCGTTCGATCATTCGTAGAAACGATGGTAGGAAGAGGAAAAGTGGAAGTCGCGATGCAGGGCGGAAAAGCGGAAGAGCAGGCAGGAGGAGGTTGGAAATCGAACGGAGGAATCACGGAGGCTGGAGGTCGATGGTTTGGGGTGGAGATAAGTTTTTACGGTAGGGTTACTAACTTACGGACTCGGCATTGTCGAGTTCCCGGTGACGGGAGGACAATGCGCGTTCGGGACACAATGCTTCACTCTGGAATCTGAAGGCAGTCTTGACTATCAACCTGCAACCACCCTTCGCATCTGTGTCTACCAATACTCGCCGTCCTTGCACATACAACCCCACCATAGCTAACATACACCCCCTCGGTTTGACTTTTCGAGTCATCCCCGAAAAGGATCTCCTCTGTCATCGATGATTTTGGGGGTAGTCGCAAGGTCAAGGCTGGTCGAGTGAAAAGGATAAGTCTCAGGATGGATCTTCCCGTTGCAACCCTTCGTTGCAGTCGACTATCGCGAAGGAAGAAACAACATAGAGTGCAAAAAGACGCGATAGCAAAGACGATACGAGAAAAACGGGACAGATAAAGAGGGTGCGGGATGAAGAGGGAGGGTAAGGGAAGCAGAGACAGACGTTCGAGCATTTCAATCGCTCTTAGGCTCTCTCTTTGGCTTGGCTTTTCCGTTTCTTTCTCGCACAAAAGCTACATTGTTTCGTCCCTACTACGTTCATATGGACGCGGGCTAAAATACTCCTCTTTTCTGCCGGTAGCACGGATACACGCGAAAGCAGGCCACATACATACGTACGCGACGCGTACGTATACGGGAAGAGCAACAGAAACGACGTCGCTACCATCGTCAGCAGCGTTCGCTGGCATACAATCCTTTCTCGTACATTCAATGCTCGTCGCCCACTCGGTATCCTTTTGTCGCTGTTTAGAGCTCTATAGGCCCGGTATAACCAGCGTCCCGGTACTCGCCGAGTACTTTCCAGCTTAATTCCGTATCGTCTAACTGGACCGTGGAGAGAATCGTCTGTCTGTTGGTCAGGAAACCGTGCATCCCGCGAATTCGTTTGAGCTTTCCTTTTATTTTTTTCTCCACCTGTACTCTGACTAGATTAATGGCGGATCGGGACGTCGCATGGAAATCGCGTTGGCAGTTACGTTGAAAGAATGGCTGATGGACGATCAAAGTGATGGACCAGCAGGGAAAAGAAAGAGAACGGTGTCTGATTACCGAGTCCTGAATCTATCGAAACTTGACGGACACTATAGGGTATTTATTAAGGTCGTTTATAATTGGATAAGTGGTGGCCCAGATGTGGACGATATTCTTCACCCTTAAGCTTAATCGAAGTTGAATGTAAGGAAGAACAATATTTGTCTCGCCCAATTGTGGCTGTCCTCGAAAATCCTCTTAATCGTACCGACCTAAAGCACTTTCATTCTTCTGATACCTCGAAGATCCTTTTTTATCGTACGTGCCTAGCTGGTTAAATCGCTGGTAAAGATGAATATAAGCGTACGATTTTCTTGCCTATTCTTTCCTCTAATCTTCTCAAAGCTTCTTCCATTTTTGGGACTGATGCGTTAATCAAAGCTCGGTTAAACGCGAGGGAAAAATCCTCGTCTAGAGGCGGGCATGGTTCGCGAAAGGTCGCGCAAGGAAGGAACGCGAGGTTAGAGCGCTTTACAGGCGGATACAGCAAGAGTGTCCTGCTCTCTATTGATAAACTCTCTTTCAATAGACGCGGATGCTGGCCCCGCTGTTGAGTATCGATAATATTGAAACTCTGAATGCTTCTCGGTTGAATGTCACAATGCGCCCCAGTGATTAATAGACTTCCGCGACTTTTATCGAAGTAAGATGTTGCATTCTGACGGAAGGATCGTGTACCTCCTCTTCAAATTACACTATTTTTTACGTTGCCTCCCCTCGAAGCCTTATTTCTAATTCACGAGGAAAGTCCGAGGTATGGTAATGCGATGCAACCCGCGTCTCGTTTGAACGATCGGAATAAAGCCGTCGAAAGTGAGGCTCTCGCGGTAGCAGCACCCTGCCACCCACTATAATAATACCTGGCCGAGTGTATGCACGCTTATACACGGACGTCGCATCTATACATGGATGCAGGAGAACCACGGGGCTGGCCAGTGCTCTCCTTTGTCATTCGACGAAAGCCTTTGTACCGATTATCTGCATACGCTGCCGCGGCGCGGGTACGGCTTTTCAGCCATCTCCTCTCTCCTCCCGGTTCCTAGCTTCACGTCATTTCGCCGTGATTCCACGGACTAGCTATACGGGACACCCTGTATACACAGGACGTGGTTGCCGCTTTGAAGGCTCGTAATAGTTTAGCGTAATCCGACGTACCTGACTTGGCTATTAGAACTCGGCTGTGCCTGGCAATCATGTAATCCACGCTTATGTTTTCTCCTGTCCCTAGCCAAACTCCGATGGATGAATTTTAGCCGGTTTAATTGGATTTAATCGAACAACACGCGACATCGGTGTTCCCTTAACGGTGACCTTCTTTGGAAATTCGCGGCTAAGATTTTCCTCGATTTCACGGGAACACGGTGGATAAATTAATTAATAGATCCCGGGGTTCGATCGAAGAACGTATTTCCAATATCCGTCTCGAGGCAGAAACTTTTATCGGTCTTTCCCTGCAACGCTTTCTCCCCGCAATGCTCCTACGACTCCCTACTTTTTTTTTCTTTCCTCCCTTTCCCGTTTTCGCTATCTTTTCCTTTCCTTTTTAACTCCTTCTCCCAGTCCCCACCCCCCTCGTTCGCCTTCCTCCCGTGACTATATTCTTTTCAGTATTCACTGTGCAGTTTCTTGTACCGATACTTCCTTCTTTCATCGTCGCGTCATTCAAGCTTTTGATGCCGCGGCGACAAAGCTCTTTACTTCTTTCCGCGAACGAATGAAAGCACGGAACGATGCCGATGTATACCTGCACGTATATACGTCTGTATATATGTATTTACTGCTTTCTCTCTCTCTCTCTCTCTTTTTGCCCTACCAATGTACACGTGTACACGAATAAAAAAGTGTACACGCGGCACACTTGTCCGCGAGCAAAGGAACACAAGCTCGGTCTCGGAAGTTTTGAGCATCGAGCCGCTGGTACTTAAAATATTCGACGGCCTCCGAGGGGGAGAAAAAAAGCGATCGTTGATCCTTGTATTTCCAAGCGTCCTCGACTTCGCCTCGATTGTTGCCTGTGTTTCCGAATAGCCCCGCCAAAATCGAGAACTCAGGTTCGGTATATAACCTAAATTGACTACAAGGAACCGATTAAAGTTGATTTCACAGCTGGATGTCTTAACGTTTTCGAGATATCGTGGTAAGGTTAGGTTCCATGTATGCGCAGTATCGAATAGCGCATGTGCAGTATCGAATAGCGCATGCGCAGTATCGAATAGCGCATGCGCAGTATCGAATAACGCATATGTAGTCCCAAAGTTGTACAAAAATTTCTTACCACGATATCTCGAATCCAGCTCTGAAACCAATTTTAATTGGTTTCTGGTAGTCAATTTAGGTTATATACAGAACCTGTGTTCTTAATTTTGGTGAGGCCATTTGGAAACTATACAAAATTGTACCACAATATCTCAAAAACGGTAAGACATCCAGTTCTGAAATCAATTTTAATCGGTTTCTGGTAGTCAATTTAGGTTATACCTATACCGAATGTAAGTTCTCAATGTCGGTGGGGCCATTCGGAAATTTATCCCGATTTTTTCTTCAACGTTAATTAACGCGTTCACTGAAATACTAAACACTTGCAAGATCGCATTAATCATCGATACAATCCTTGGTAATCCGTATCACGGTACAAAGCAAAGGTTGTTTCTGCTACGGCAATCAACTTGAGGCTCCAATCTAATCAGAGATCACATAGTTTACGACGATCGTACGATTGATTCCGATAGTTATTCGTCGCCGCTTTATCGCTAGATCAAACACCTCGGATTCGTGGAAGGAGGAGGTAAACGCGTTATCGAGCATCGCATTAACGCGTTGCACAGCCGTCGCCAGGGCGTTAAAACAATGCCGTACAGAGCCGTTAACTCGGTGCACACGAGCACGCTGGTCCTTAATGGATCAAGGTGCTTAATTCACGAGTATCGACACAGGCGTCGCGATGGAGCCGATAGTTATAATGCCATGCGATACAGAAGGGGTGTCGCGGTGCTCTCTTGGAACGACGAAGACGAAAACCCGCGCGCAAGAAAGAGATGATAGGATATAGGGGGTGCGCGAAGAGAGGAGAATATAGGGGAAGTCCCTGTCCACGAGCAACTCGCTGAAATCGCTTGTTCGCTCGCTCGCTCGTTCGCCAGCAGCGTCATCATAAGACCTCTTTGTTCTCCGGCAATTTCAGCGGCATTGTCACCGTCAACAATGTCCACTTGACATTCTCCCTCTCGCTCCCGCTCATTGTTAACCCATCCTCTCCGCGATCTCTCTTTCGATCGTAAAGTTCGCAGCAGCTGGCCGGCATGCGTCGCGATTCCTCTCGCGGACACGCCTTAAGAGTTTCTTCTTTGATCGTGCTTGATTTCTCGATCAAAGATGACCATCGACACGGTTCGTTCAAATGTCGCGCCATCCGCGACCTTTGCTTCCCGTCCACCCTGGTTATCCTTCCAGCGATCCCGTCTTTCCTTCCACCTTGCGTTCCTGCTTTCCACTTCCTCTCTCCCCTATATCTCTTCGCCTCTCTCCGTTCAGCACGCTCCTCTCTTTTCCATCGTTATCCCCCGGTCTTCGTCGCTCTTTCAGCCCATCTGTCTATTGTCCACATTGTTACGCGGCGGCATCCTCCTTGCTCGCATTGTTTCGGCGCATTGTTTGACGGTGGCTCGCTCGTTCGTCCTCCTCGGCCGACGGCGACTCATTGTTTCTCCTCGTTGTTGCACGTTCTTCCGTCCGTCTTTTCGTTCTCTTACCTTTCAGCATCGTGAACTTTGCCCGTCGACTTCCGAGCCGCTTTCTTGCTTTCGGGAATTAAGTGGTTTCCCGATGCCCGTCCACTCCTCGACTCGCACCACTGTTCCCCCGATCGTCCTACACAACTGGACGTTTCCTTCCTCGTTTTAGCCTAGATTCGTGGTAAAGAGAAACGAACGATCCACCCGTTCGTATCTCCCACGAATTCGTAGCGCTGGAAAGCTGTCGAATCGGATAATCCATCGGGAGGGGTATCATCGTTGCTGGAATACACGGTACGCGTTTAAGTGTCGGGGTTTCGCTCGAAAGCGCGTGCGTGTCTGTGTGTATATTTCGTGAGAGTGGTGGCGCTTTACTTATGGAACGCATTGTTCTATTGTGCACGGGAGATGAGCGCATTACTGTCCCTTGTCCCCCTTTTCGAGCAACCCCGAGACAATATCGTGGCATCGTTAATCAGGCATCGTTCCTGGACGAGCCACATAGTAATTCGCGGAGGTTTATGCTCGCGGAGCACGCATTTAGATTCACAGCCCGTCATGGTAGGTGATACTAGCTCAGACGCGATACTGGAAACTCGATAACGCTAGTTATAGACTCGGTTTAACGGTCCAACTGACGTGCACCATGTTCGACGTGCGGCATTTACCTTATGCCCCTACCTCTGGCCATTTCCCCCACGACTCGGTTGTTGGAAATTTCTGATCGTTCCGGAACAATCGTTAGACAACGTTAACGCGTCCGCAGCAATTATTTGGCCAGACTTTATCGGTTGGATTGAAAGGAAAGACACTTGGTTACTCTCGCCGAGGAATCGATATCGATGGTGTAACTCGTAGCTCTCTCTATTGTTGTAACAACAGGGAGAATAGAAGCGCGTGTCGCGAACGAGTAAAGAGGTAACGGGAATACGAATGGGAGGGTGGAAGAAGAATACGAAAAGAAAGAGACGAAGAAGGGTGCTCGTGCGTGTAAAGCACACGTATATATGTGTATTCGCGAGCGGGAAGGAGTAGGAGGTAAAGTGTTCGCGACGAATCTATGGAATGGGGTGGAAGCACAATGCTCCAACAATGACGCTATTGTGGAAACGAATAACACATACTCCTGCGCTTTACCCTCGTCGTCAGGGGGTAAGCTCCGTAGCTGAATCAAATGAATACGAGAGTGCCATCGCCAAGACACAGTTTCGAGGGTGGATGATGAAGGAAAAATCTGCAATTAGAAACGCGAAAAATCTGCCGTATCGAAACGGGAAACGATTCGGAAATTTACGAGACCGGTCGTATTTCGAAACTCGAACGATAACAAACAAGCAGCGACGTTATTCCGTTTCATATGCGAGCGAGAATATTCGGAACGCCCGAAGAACTTGCGCGGGGTAGTGGGTCGTGTAAGCCAGTAGTTCCGGTCGCTTATGCGTCAGACGGCACCGCGCGTTTCCAGGAAATAACGAATATTATGAATGTAGCATGGCTTATCCGGAGAACTTTGAACGCTTTTCGTTTCTGCGTACAAATCTTTCGAACGACAAGAAATTCTAATCGATGAAATATTAATTTTTGTCCGACGAGATGAAACGATCCCTGCTCTCCCCCGAGTATTCTTAACGTTGAAAAAGAAAATGAAGAGAGTTTTAAAAGGAAAGAAAGAATGGAAATAACGACGGCCGATAAGATGGCGGAAATAGGTAGCTCGCGGTGCATACATAAATAAAGTAGCATCATCGGAATGGTTCGAAGGGGCAGAAGGTCGACGAGGAGGTTTAGTCGAGGGCAATACCGCGAAGGGGGTAGGTACGTAGGCAGATTTAATTAGCATGGACCAACGGAGGCCCTCGGGGGTTGCCGGGGGCGCGGACGAGGGCAGTTCGAGCGTTAAAGTTAAATGACGGTTGGCGGTTGCTTATTCTTCCCGGCAACTGATGCTTGATAATCTGCGAAATCTCCCCCGCCGGCTCTCAATTCTGCTCGATAGTTCGCTGCCTGTGCAGGCCAATTCTCTCAATGGAACAACTCAGCCACGGACTGACTGGCTTAATTGTAGTTGCTACGTCTCCTCTACCCCGATTTCGTTTTTTTCCCTTCCTACCTCTTATCCTGCTTCGGCAGTCTATTTCTTCGTACCGACGCGAGTTTCGGAAAATCGTCCTGTCGATGAAACGCAATTCCGGTTGAGTAAATTCGAAAATAATGAAATAAATTTTAATTAACCGACGTTCGATTTTTCTGCAACGACAAGGGTAGTTTGATGTTTGCGTTTAGAATTTATTCACCGAGCGTACATTTCGCGGAACATTCGGTGGAAAGGATCGTCGTGCAATCGCGCGAGATCCGGCATTAACCTATTCCGCTTTGTCGCGTGCGTGTAGCACCCTTCTCCCTCCGGGGGATCCTCCATCCCTCTTCCGCTCTTTTTCGCCGGCCGACACCCATCCCAGAGCCAGCCATTCCCCGCGCCTCGCCTTTCCTCCGCAATTTTTCCGCCACATTTGCCTTTGTCTCGCGACAACAATGCATCGCCTCTACTGCGATGACATAAAAATATGTGCAACGATGTCTCTCTCGCTCTCCCCGACCCTCGCCTTTCTCTCCGTCTGTTACTTTTCCGCTTGTCTCTTCTACCATCTCCAGCCACCACCCACTAGTCACCCTCCCTTCGCTCGTTCTTCTTTCGTTTCACGTCATAGACGAAACGTCTGTTGGCGTCGCGCGAATTAATTCGGCTTGTCGCGTCGGTACGTTGCGCTGTCGCGATCGAGTGATTTCCTCTTTGCGACGCCTGCCGATTCGAAACGCGCCGGAGTTGTTGTTTCGTGCTGTTATGAACTGGCGACATTTCTTATTCGGCTGATTCCTAAACGATAGGAAAAATAATCGCGAGGAAGGTTGATTACCGTGGACACCTGTGCCCGGTTCAAACTCTTAGGCGGAGAGGGGTGCAAGAAGGAAAGGGGAATATTGTTCTCGACGGCGACGCGGCGCGTCGTCCTCGGAATTTTCGTCGTCGGATGCTCGAACAATGAGCATGCAAATGATCGGCCGAAGATCGATATCGGTTCCTGGCTACGATCTGAATTTTTCCGCGACTGGTACCGTGGGGGGGCAGCTCTGCCCTTTCGCCCCCGCGGTAGACAAAAGGGGGCCGGCACCGGTTGACAATGGCTCGATGGCATTACGTATGCAGGCACAGGGCTCTGCTCTTTTCGAATTCGTTGCATTCTGCCTCTGCCTTTCCGTCGCCGCCCTCTTCAACCCCCGTCCAATCTTCCTCCTCCTACGCTCGCCCTCCGAACCTCTCTCTGTACCGACGTTTCGTTCTTCTGCTCTTCGTTCTCCTCGATCTGCGCCCATCCTCGCGGTTCCATTCTGCAAATTGCAATCGCCAATCTGCCGACCCTTTGTCTCGTTGCTCTTTTTTTTCTCCTTCGCCCTTCGCCCACGCTCGTGGAAAGCGTTAATTGAGAGGGTGCAACTCGATGCCGGACCTCCTCTCTGCCCAACGAATTCTACTTTTTTTTTTTTCAAGTTTTCAACCATCCTTCTCTATCGAGCAACATCCGGAAAAGGAACTTTTCCTTTGCGAAGGCCCCGCGGAAAGATGCAACGGCTGCGGGTGAAAATTCGAGGAGCGTTTCGTTTGTAAGGCAACGCGAGATGTAGAGGCTTTTATATAATAAACAGCATCGCGCGGAATAGAGGAGGCGAGGAATGAGAAATCCAGGTTGAAAACGACAGGGAGAGAGGGAGAAAGGGAGAATGGTAGAAGGCAAAGGCGATGGGACGAGAACGACGGGTGCATAGAATCTAAACTGCACAATGGATGGTAATATCGAATGGTAGGGAGTTGCCGCGTACGGTGCCGGTCTATTCAATGCAATAATTATAAATTGGTGTCTTTCAACTGGGCGGCAAATCGACACGTAACGAAGCCACTGTAACTGCATCCACGGCGAAAACTTTGCGTCGCTTTTGATTCTCCACCCGCCGCGCCGCGCTTCATCTACCCTTCTATTTCTATTTGAAATCCCCGCTGGACGCGCGAAATCGCGAAAATACGGGGAACAAGCGGCCGGTGCATTTATAAATATCCTCTCGACGTTGGCCAGCCTCGTTTCAACCGGGACGAAAATTGCGTTTAATATCGATCCTCCGCTATCTGATGAGCGAGCACTAGATCCGATTGAATCGAAAGGAAATTAACGACGTTGATCGATGCACGGATCTGGACGAGCGTGGTTGATACAAAACGTGTCATCTGGATCGCGATCATCCTTTTTCCAATGTTACCCCGCATGCAACTTTAAACATTTCATTAAAAAATTAATTGCTCGAAATAGATCGTTCAAACACAGTATATTCGCGAGGAAGAAAAAATCACTGTTCCCTGTTTGACACGTATAGATGTATAGACAGTTCTGTAATTAGGGCGAAATACATGACTCATCGTTACACAGTCCGCGCATACAGGGGTTCACCAAAACATGACTCAGGTACGGAACCACGGAGCACAGCCCTGAGGCAGTTACCAACTTAATGAAGCTGTTTTCCGTTTAATTAGAATCCCACCGTGATCCTTCCATTCTTAGGCGGGTCTCGCGGTTAATCCTTCCTACCGCAATATTAAGACGCAGCTCGCTCCTTACAAAGCGAGCTGCGTGCACAATATCGCGAGCTATATTTACCGGGGCCTTTATGCACTTGGAAGCATGCACGGAAGTGCGCACACGTCGCTTCTAATATATACAAAATCGTATATGAGATACTGTCTTCGAGATTTTTATTACTTTCGAATTCGCTAAAGTTGCATCTTTCCGTCTGACACAGTTTCCGGGCTCTCCTTAGTTTCGCGGGGGTTCGGAAGATTTTTCGAAGAACGCGATGGGCGAAATTACCCGAATTTGTTCGGCGAAAGGCAGAAAGACGGTGTCGATTCTAAGCTGGAGTCGAGGTGGACGGCGCTGGTCGTCGTCGTCGTCGTCGGCGGCGGCCATGCCGTGGGCCCGGCGCTCTTTTATTTCGAAAACAATGGAAGGGCGCTTTGTTTCAGGCATTGTCAGGCGGACAGTAACGCGCGCACAAAAGTTATAATGAAACGCTATTTATTTAAATGTATAGGTGCCACCAGCGAGCCCCCCCGTCGGCTTTCCGCCACCCTCGCGGTCCACAAACCCGCCCCTTTGTGTACGTGCACCAGCACCAATACCCTCGCCACCGTGCCAGCCGTTCTTATTCCATATTCTTTTATCTCGCTATCACATTTACGGTGCCATTCTTCCCGCGGCAATTGTCTTCTTCAGGCGATATAAGGAGCGGCGCGTGCGCCAACCGAGACGCGTTTTTCAGCTCGCCGATTAAAAATCGCGAATCGATGTCTGGAGAACCAGGACATCGGCTTTCAAACACCGTCTCCTTTGTCTTCCGTCGTTCGACTTTCGTCTTTGTGGAAACGCTTAAGCTTTTCATTAAAATGCTTTGATTCTTAAGGCTTTCGGCTCTTTCAATCGAATGTATTCTAAATTGAATACCGCACGGCTACATTTTTATAACTATTCGACACTGAAACGTTAAGGTTTCTGAAATCAAACTCACCTGTTGTGTGGTATAAAATATGTTTTATTAAAATTTTGTAAAACTAAACTAGGCTAAGTTAAATATTCTAAGGAAGTTCACCCCGTTTCCTTCTCTTCGACTTTCAAATCCACCCTGCTCGCTTTTCCTTCTTCAACGATCTTTTCAAAAACTTGCAAATCAAACGATTTGGCTTTATATTATTTATACCTAAACGTCCTTAACGTTACAATAACATTACAATCTATGCTTCGGACACCACAATATAGAAAAAAGTTCGCAGCAGTATTGATTGTAATTGTTATTCATGGCAAAAATCCAAGTTGTCAGTTGAAGACGAGATGAGCACCGCATGAGAAAGTAGTACCGATAACAATTGAATTTTATTGGTGATCCAATGAAGAAGGTAACTCGATACGTCGCTGGGGGACGCCTAATTGATCGAGGCAAATAGAATGATGATTTTATGATGGTCCAAGCCAGTCGGGATTTCCATCGTCTTGATCCACCGTCGCCGAACGGGGAACATTTTTCGAAGCGTCCTATGGAATTGAGATTCGGATAATTCGTCTAATTGTTCCGGATAACCGGCCGCTAAATGAAGATCCAGGGACAATGGAAGAATTAACAGAGACAGAGAAACGCAGAGTTGCGTTTAAGTGGGAACAACTGTAACAATTAGATGCATATCCGGAGATCTTTGGAACGAATGCAATTAGATACCGCTGGACAAACGGCTGAATTATAAATTGCGTCTCATTCGAAGAAGAAGACAACGGGCCGGGCTTAATAATCGTTTCCTGCGCTCCTCCAACGCCTGCGCAGAAATGATTGCTAATTTGTACCGCAGGGAAAGAATAGTTTGCCACTTGGACGGTGTATCCGTGCTCTCAAGTGTGATTTATTCTTGTCCACCGGTTCGAGGAAGGAAATTTCCATTCTATGTCGCTTTCTGCTTGGAATAATTATCCTGACCAGGATGCTGTAATTTCATTTACGGCCTAAAGATTTATAGAACTCTGGTGCATCTACTTAAAAGCCAATTCGAGAGACAATTCACGGATCTTTTTTCAAGGAACCTTCTTTCACGACGCGTGCAATTTATCGCTGAGCTTCGGAGACGCTCGAAATTACGTTCATGGAATTTCGCGACAATGCCCATGGAAGTTTCATCGCATTCTAGCCCGTCGGCCGCGATGCATATGAGCCATGGCGCATCCCGCTTCCCCGTTTCTTTATCCGTGTAATAGAAAGGAAATGCGTCTTTTCTGGCCGACGTCCTTTTTTTCTCGACGTTCCAAGTTAAAAAGGAGTCGCACGGCACCTGCGGACTCGCGTCCTTTACGAATATGCTTGGTGGCAGGGAAGAAAGGGGCACAGCTCCTTTCAGCGCATCGAATGAATCGACAACGATGATATCGAGGGATTCGATGTAACAATGCGTCTTGCCGTATGGTTCGAGTTCATTTTTAGGGTGGGCGAACCTGGCTGCCTCGATGTCCGAAGGGTGAGTCTCGAGGGGATCTCTGTTTCCCGCTATTCGTGTGTCCTTTGGGAAACTATGGTCGATTAATCACCGATCGATTTAATTATTTCCAGAATTATTTCAATTTATCACAACCATCGGAAAACCTTAAAACACCACGATACTCCTGTTTAACATCACGTAAATAATTCTATTCTAAACATTGAAACAAAGAGTGTTTCCAGTACCAGTCTCCCAGTTTTTTATCGTATTAAAGCACACGCACGAAACAAGCACTGTATTCAACTTCTTGTGTCAATTGTTCTTCTTTTCCTTTGGAACAATAAATGTGATTCAATAGCATAATGAATAGCAGAAGCTCTTTAATTCCTGCTCTGTATGTATTCTGTTTCAACCAAGCGTTTTAACAAAGTGAGCTTTTTTGCAAATGCTGGTAACAGAGTATACGGGTCTTCTAGTAATTCCATTTTGGTCATTCATCCTGTTCTTTGTGATAAAAACTGCTTCGAATTTGATTAATTCCTCCGAATCTATGTATCTGATGCGCGTCCTACCGAGTCGCTGTGTGCGGTGGTGGGGGAATCGAGGAGTGGGGGGAAGGAGCCGTGGAGCGACGATCAGTTCCATGCGGTGCGCGACACGGCGAAGTACGTAGGTGGATTTCTCCGCGTTGTTTATTCGAAAGTAGTTTTTCCGGGTTTTCCGCGACAGTAAAAGTGTGTCTCGATTAAATTACTCCGTTTTATCGTTCAAGTGCATCGAAGGAAGTTCCTTACCGCGAACGTAACAGTGTGACAAGTGACGACGCGCTTTTTGACAAGTGACATGTCAGTGCCGGTTGTCGCGTTGACAGTTTCACTTTCGCCGGGAATGAAACGAAGGATTGTTTAAATATAAAAACGTTTCGTTTAAAACGGTATAATCGTGTGAAAAGAATTTTAATAATCGTTTGCCGGAATTTCTTAGGTTAGGGTCGCGAGTGTTTTTCGTGGACCGGACGCGGACGTGGGATAAATTCCGCGGATTCATTGAAGTCACGTGGTACAGGAGCAGCCAATAGGAGCGCGCGATTTGTTTTAGTTTTTCATAGGATATTTCGTTTAGTGAACAACGCGACTGCGTTCGACGTACGTGAATCATGGCCATGGAATCGTTTAAGTGACACTCGAGGGAAAAAAAGTAGTCGTTCGAAGGACGGGATGATCGGTGAATTTTTGTGTCGCGAAGGATCGGGTAAAAACACGGGGCTAGAAGTTCGTTAACGCGTTATCGCGGACAAGTGGTGTTTATTATCCTTGGTTATGTTTACCTCGGCCGTTTCGCCGTGGCCAGCGAGCAAGCCGAGACAATTTCATCGGGGATCGCGGTTTCTCGGTATCGCGTGTGAGTGACGCACTGACGCGAGGACAATGCTCGGAATTTCGGTTTTGAATTTTGCCTGACGTGACACGCGTCGACGAGGCTCGATGTAGTGCGCGGATTGCTATGACGTTTGGCTTTGACTGAGTGGCCGTTAGAGTGCCGTATCTCTATCAACCCCCCGGCAGGATCTGATTTATGTTGCCGTGTACCAAATTCCCTTCGACATCCCACCGGTGAGTACGCTTTTTAATTTACTGTTCACCGGCAGGCCAGTGGCCTGCGCCTACCTGCGAGTAGGCGCCATTCCTTTGCGGTTTCACAAGTTACCGCTCCGTGCAACCGTAGCGCGTTGCGATTACATTCCTTTTTTTAAATAATAGCGATTAGATAATAATATCTGGTTCGAACTGTGCGGTGAATATTTATTTAACGTCTTATCGCATCTGTACATTCTGATATATAACCTTGCTCGATCTTTTTCCATTGTGTTAGACTATAATATAATTTTATCTAGACATAAGTTACACGCATAAGAGAGAGTAGAAAAATGTACATTCGCAACTCGCAACTCCTTTTAAAATCCATCCGAAGAATCACTTCATTGGGGGGGAGGTCTGTTAAAATGGCAAAAGGAGAAGAGAGAAGGACGAGAACAAAAAAAATAAATAAAGAGTTCCATCCCTGGGAAACGAGGAAGTGATCAGCGATGCATAAGCGGCGGCCGATACAATCGTGCGCCGCTAGAGAGAAATTGAAATTCTTATCCGAGGCGTGCGCGGCTGAAAGGCTCTCGCGAATCGCATAAAGGCCTCATCAGAACGATCGCTCGAATATCCTCGTTCGAGTCCCGCCGAGGCAAAACGTTCGGGTTCGGGGACGTCGAACGGCGGTGGATGAGGGTGAGGGCCAAAAACGGAGGAATAAAAATAGGTAGAGTAGGAGGGGGGGTGGAGAGTAGGAGAGTAGGTTTGACGGAAGAAGAGAGGCGCTGGTGGAGGTGGCGTTGGGTATAGCTGCGGGTTAGGCACACAGGGGAAGGTGGTGGTTGGTCGGGGGTGGCGAGCATAGAGGGTGGGCAACATAAAAGGCCAGCAACCCCTATTCCACGCAGGCTTCAATTGTTTCGGCTAGGCAGCGTTCATTTGTTTTTCTTTGCGTGCGCTTTTGCACGCTCCTCCAACCCCCTTCCACTCCTTTTCTCTTCCTCATCGACCTATACACCTTCTATCGTGTCACCTCGTCGTTTCGTTATTCTGATTCGTCTTCGAGACCATCTTGCATCAGATTGCTCTCTTAGAACCGTTCTACTAATTGTTCGGGGGTTGTGTGAAATAAAAAAGACTCGTATAGAGTAGAATGGTCGTGCATGAACTGCACAAATTATTTTATGGCGGGGGCCATAAAGGGCCTGTACAGAGCTCTGCAGAGCCAATAAGTAATTTAATATTAATATTTTTTGAATGTCTAAAGCCTAAAGCCATTCAGGCCTTTTTTTATTAGTACTGTTTCGCTGACTAACCAACCCTTTTCTATCTAATCGAAAGTAAAAGAAAGCTCCCGCTGTTGATCGAACGAGTTAAAGGTTGTACTGTGTAGGACCTTCGAGCAGGCCCTTTAAGGCCCCATAAACTGCCATAAAGTAATTTGTGCAGTAGAATGTGTGTAAAGAATTATATTCAGAGAAACGTTGGAAGAGCTACGAGGATGGTTTCATATAAGGGCGATGCGTATATTTATACCTGGAATATTTGCAAGCATCCCCAAACCCTAATTAGCCGACTTGCTATAAAAGAGCCAGGAAAAGAAATCGGCTATTTCCAATATCTTTAGGATGTGAAGTTTTTTTTATTTTTATTTTTGTTGATGCAATGTATGCTCAACATCAGAGCACGTCCTCCCCTTCGTTTCTCGCCCATCTTGATCACCCTCGGTGCACGAGGTGTATTAAAATCGTCTATTGTTATCGCAGACCGAAGGGGGTGGTCCGCCAGTGGTTTCAGGGTAACGCGCAGCGGTCTTGACGCTACCGCAAGAATATCATGCTTTCGAAATTATACATTCCTCGTTTCCTGTTTCGGATCTTCCTCTGAAACTTGTACGCAAGACCTGTAACCACCTGTGAACGTGTGAAGATGCACGTGACCAGGCGACGTCTCGTTACCTCCATTACCCTTGTTTTCAAAACAAACTTCGAGGTTTCATCATCGCGGAGATAAAGAAACTTCACGTTGAAATGAATAATCGAGGGAAGGTCGCGTGGTCGTTAGCAAAGGTAGTTAAGGATCGTTGAGACGAATCGGTTTCACGAAACAGAAGGCGTGGAAAATTGAATATCCCATCTAATCGACGTGGCCCCGTTCGGTTTCGGACTGTTATCCGGGACCATTCGGAGAGGCAGATGTTACCGAAATAATTATAATTTACACCTGTCCGTAATAAACGAAAATTCAGCTCGGTTAGTCGAAGGTAAAAGCGATAGCGGCGCGCGGTATGGTCGGTGAATTAGGCGGTGTCATCTGCAGGCGTGAAATTTCGGCTGGGTTTAATCGTAACGCCAACAGCTGACAGGATCGACGCGATAGCCTATATAATAACCCTATTGGCAAGCTACCTCGATGACGGATCGTCGATCAATTAATCAATAATTTCGACTGCACTTCCCGTTGCAAGAACCATTAATGTCCGCGCGTTTCCCGCTCTCGTTCAATTGGAAATCCAAAAGGGATGTCTGCGAAAAGTTGTGCTGGGAATCGGTCGAAGGACATTGCCGAAGACTTGTCGCGTTTCGATCACAGTTTGCTTCCACGCGTATTCGACGTTCTCCAATAACGACTGTACCGTTTAATCGGCGCGTTCGTGTAATTGCCATTTCATCGTGTCGTCGCGTAGTCGTCCCTTTTGACGCGCGTATTTTATTCAAGAACGAACGACTGGTAACGAGTCATTAGCCGCGATTCAGGTTTCTTCCCAAGGAACAAACTCCTTTTCCCTCTGTACGCCCTATCGATTCTGGCCGTTGAATCCTTCATACAGGATGCGTCCCTCGCGACACGACACGACGCGGTGCGGCGCGGCGCGGTGCAAAGCGGCACACGCGAATAAATCGTGGCTTCGTTACACCCGACTCGAAGGCGGCAAACAAATAGGGTTAATTCCACGTGCGCCCGCTAGTCTGAATACGTCGTTTCCGAATGGAGGTAATTTCGGTGACAATGTGGCCTTTGATTTCATAGAACCGCACGGTTGAATGACTACCTCCACCCGGCCACCCCCTCGGCCACCCCTCCAGCCCCCCCCCCCCCCGGTTCTCGGTCCCTTCAACTCCGCGAAAACCTTCTTCCATCCTGCTGCAGCGAATATACATATAATAAAGTAAAGTCAGCCACCGGCGGCTCCGGCCAACCCGGCCGAAAGGACTTTATTCAGTAACTAGCGATTCATGCGAAATCGCGAATCCGTTTCTGCCCGGCTTCGCTTCAACCTGCCCCTTCCTTCCAACATTTCCTTTTCCCCTGCCTTTCCGCGCGGCTTCTTTTCTCTATTTCCCCCTCGTTTCCTATCGAGTTCGACACATTTCGCTTCCTTTTTGTCGACCTGCAACGATCTATCGATTTCGATCTGCGAAACGAGCAGGAGGAAACAAGAAGCGTCGATTCCTTTGAAATCTCCTGAGATTCAATGGATTGTTTACTCCGAACGGTAGCACTCGAAAATCGTCAGCCGGTCCAGAGTGGAGGGTTTAAACAAATCGCCCTGTTGGACAAACGATTGAACGCTCTTTTCCTAATGCAGAGGAAAGTGTATCGCAGCGGGTGGCAAATATACGCATTATGCAGATCGATGGGAAATAGCACCCTAACGAAAGGTGATGGTGGAACTGTGTCCCTTATTTTTCTCGATGCTGATCGAATTCTTTTAAAATATAACATGACGATGAACTTCGAAGGTGTCGAAAGCAACTCTCGATGATTGGTTGAAAATGATTCGAAATGATCATCGAGAAGAATATTAGGAAATTTGCGTAGCTGATGACGCGGCTATTTCTCGGTTGCATTTCGTCCCGGGGCCCCTGGAGGGAATTTTCAAGAGGCCCTGTCACGTTCACGTCTCGCGGATACGTAGACGATAAAGAGGGGCAGAGGGTGGCGGTCGGTTGCTTTGCTAGAACGAGAAGAAGCCGAAGCCGTGGGGGGAGAAGAAGAGTTTTCGCCGCATTCGGTACTCCTCCGGCTTGGAAATATTTCCGAGGATTCAGCGAGTTTATTAAGGCTATTCAGAGCGCGTCTGCCTCTGAGACAGCATTGTGGATACAATTTAGTCTTATTCATCCCTTCGCGGATGTCTAAATATTTTCAACCCCCATCCCACCCTACCGTCTTTCTTTCCTCTCTCCCTTTCTGGGTCGTCCTCTTCTGACTCTCGTTTCTCTTTCTACCCGGCTTCTATGGGACTTACCCTGGCGCCGCGTCGTGTACCCTCCTGCCATTCCCGGCTACATTTGCCTTCCTTCCACCTGCTGTTGAAGGACACGAATCCTTTGAGTCCTTCAACGCGAATTTCCTTCAACGCGAATTCCTTACATTCCTGCCCGTAAGTCGTGGAACTACTCGTAAATTCGTAAAAGATGAATTGATGAGAGATTTTCTGTCTCTCTGCCATTCGAAAACGATAAATGTCTGATAGGGGAAATGAATTTGTCGAGAAGCAATTACCAAAGCACGCGGTTTCGTGTCGATAGGTCGATCGAAAAAAAGAAAATAAAAAGAGGAAGTCACTACGGAGCGACATCGGTTCGATCTTGGACAGTCGAAAGGTTTCACCGTCTTCCTCGGCTATTCTAAAGCGTTCAACCAAAGCCGATGCTTCTCGTTCCGTCTCTGTTCACCGGGTGAAATTAATTTTCCAACCCTCCTTGTTCCTCTCCCTCCGTTTCCTCTGGCCCCTTTCTCTTCCTCGTTGGTCTCGCTTGAAGCACGGTTGCGATGAATCCTTCGACATCAAACGATTCTTTCTCGAGGCGCGGCTCTCGTCGGCCATTGTCGCGGTGGATAACGCGTTATGTAAAGCGGGTTCTCTTCCTCCCTCCGTTCCTGGACAGTTTCGCACAGTCCCGGACAATCAAAGGAATCCTATCTTCGTCCAACAATACCACGACCCTCGCCTGGCCGATAGCTTTGTGGTGTCTCTTCGTCTAACATCCACCACGACGATGACGATGCCAACATCGTCGTCGTCGTCGTCGTCGTTTAAATTTTGCGGGAACGTTGCTTCCTGGCCTCGTGCATCCCCTGCTTCCTATTTGTCGTTAACGATCGTGTTCCCTTTTCCTCGATGCTTTCAGAATCGAACAACTTTGCTTTAATCTCTGACACGGATTTTTCAAGTAAATTGCTTCTTCAGGAAAGACGATCGTCCACAATGTAAACGGGGTGAATACGTAAAGCTTGCAAAATTTGATTACAAATCCAGCCTTGGATTAATTTGGATAATGTTTCAGCGAAGATTAAATCTTCTCCTCGTGTAATCTTTCCGCTCGACCGCAAAGTTGTCGAGCAGAGTAGTAAGAAAAGCCCCGTCGATGATCAAGAAAGTCGAAATATCAGAAAAATGAAAACCCAGACGTACCCGCGGCTCCCTGTGTCTCCCCCTCTTCTAGTCCGAGGGAAGGACTCTGAGGATCCCGCCACTCTTTGAGTCACTCTCGCTTCTCGCATTGTTTACAGAGTGATGAGTCTTCACACTGGCGCGAGTGCGCCTCTGTCTTTCTCCCTTTTCTCTCGATCCGTCTCCCTCGGTCCCATTTCATTCCATTCTTCCGCGTTCCCGCCATTGTTCCGTCGTTCCTTTTATACGGAATAAAGTATCAAGCGGCCTGGCACAATGTACCCCTGTCTTTCTGGGTTCCCTTTATCTCTTTCTCTCCTCCGACCGCCCACACCCCCCCAAGCCCCCGCTCTTCCACCCCTTTCGCGAAATCTTTGTGCTATCGTCATTCCTCCCGCAGCGCAGCAAGATCGCTTTGAACGTCGCCGATCGTTTCTCGTTCATCAAACGATGGGCCTGAAAAGGACGTTTCCGTTGCCACGAACGCGATGAGCAAACCGAACCTTCCTATACCGTGCGAGCTCCTTTCATTTCTGCTGATTTTATTCCGTTCGATCCATTGCGCGGGGGTGGAAAGGGTAGAATATATCGATGGTAACCCGTGTTTGTCGTATGAGATCAAAATGAAAGGGTTGAATGCTGGAAGGGTTAAGTACCTGAATCTGTAGGAAGAAAAATAGAATAACGATACGTTGTAAACACTAGAGATGAAATATTTGAAAAATACAGTGAATGGTCAAATTATTAGACCCATAATATGAAAAGTAGATTCTTTGTGTTTGTGTAGAAATAGAGCCACGGTTTTAAGGATTTTACGTTGAACGATTTTTAATCTATAATTCTCCAGTAATAATATACAAAATAATACTTATAAAAATAAACAAATACATTTAAAAGATTACTGCTTCAATTCTTTTCATTTTGATTGCTTTATTTCTAGCCCATACTTCTATCAATTGACATTTATTACCAATAATAAATGTTCCTACAAATTTTCGATGGGGTTGAGGTTCGGAGAATTTCCAGGCCAGTCAAGAACTTTCACTTTTTTCAACAAAAACTCCATTTAACTAGGTTTTCAGTTAAGAATTTATCAATTTATGCGACTGGCTGGAATAATTTGATCAGCCACAGTAGGTATATTTTGAGAATTTTTCAGTTCTTAACACGTCGAACGCTATGGGGGTCACTGGTGACCGGCTCTGCAATTTACACACGCCTGAATAATTAAAAGAAAATAGAAAAACATTATTTTAAGTAATATTGCTATGGTACAAATAATGTGAAACGGCTTGAAATTTGAAATTTGAAAATTAATTATTACTGTTCTTAGTAATTACAGCAAAAAATGCCTAATTTCACTGTGGCGTTCAACGTGTTAACTGATAAAAGGACACAGGGTAAAGGTTCGGTGTTTAAATTCAGCTCTCGTGACGCGTAACGTCTCGCAACATCTTCACGTCGAAAGAACTCACCCTCTCCAGCACCCTTTCTTCATCTTTGCGATATCTTCCCGGATCCGTGGCCGCGCACAAGGTAGAGGATCCTCCTTCCGTTCTTTCGGTTTCACCGTGCTATTTGCTAATAAGAGTCTTTTCAAGTCGCGTCTAGTCTCGTCGAAAGGCGGCGCGGCGTCGGCATCGGCGTCGACGCGGGCGTACAATTTGCGCGATTTAATGCAACTTGAATGCCGGTATTAATTAACAGTCGGCTCCATTCACGCGCTCAAGTCGCGCCGTCGGTTTATTCTTATCTTCTGGATAGCCTCTTTCTTGGTTTCCAAAGCGCGGGAACTCGTTGCTTTGATTTCATTCGCTTCCTTTCTTCTTATTCCTGAAGCACCGTGGAAGACGATTCGAGGTATTGACCTTGCAGATGATCGCCGGAAGCGCGCGATTCTTTCGCTCTTGATTTCGAGGGTGTGCCCGAAGAGAGTAGTCGGGCAAAGGTTAGAATTAAAATTCACGCGTAGAATAGTCGACGTGTAATTGCATTTATCGTTTCGCTTAATAACCTTGCTAACCGACGCCCTGTCGGGCAACAAAAGGAAGGGGAGCGGAGTCGCGTTTCGAAGTCATCCCCAGGGATGACTCGAACGTATCCACAGTCACGCAGGGGTGGCCCGAAGGGTGTAAAGGGACCGGGCACGCGAGCAATGAAAGTCAAACTTGATCGATGTAACGGAGACAGGAAAAGGTAATAGCCTGAAGGCTGATTTCTGTTCTTTCGGGGAGGCTCGTTCGTTAGAGGCGAAATAAATCCTGTCACCTGTTCGCGGCTCGCTCCTCGTCGCCGTCGCGGTCTTCGACGCGGGACGGTCGTTAATTGTATCGAACGCGTGCGATCTTCGAAGCCTAGTGTCAATTGAACCCCACTCGAGCGTAAGTGGGTGATCGGGGTACGAATAACGAAAGGAAGAATCGCGGAATGAAAGGGCTACGGGGTGCGGGAGAAAGATAGCTGGAGCCGTGAAGAAAGGGGGTGGGAGAAAGAGGAACTCTGAAGAGACGACGCACACGACGTCGGGGCGCCCGTGCCGGTACATTCACGTACACGACGCTGCGTGACGTCACCGCATTGTTAGACGAGCAAGCATTGTAGTCACTATTGTGAGTCTCCGCCATTATTCTAAGACAATCGTCCGACACAATGAGACAGACGGGAGGATGAGCAGGGAAGCGGCCGATCTTTCTCTCTCTCTCTCTACCAGCTCTTATTCCTTTTCTTTTTCCTTCCCTTATCCATCTTTCTACGCGAAGCTACTTCTCGCCCGGTACTTTCTACCCCTCTTCTGGCTGATGTTCGCGAAGTAGACGATCTTCCTCTTCAACCCCCTCCGTCGATAGTTGCATTTTTGATTCGCGGTGAGAATTGCACCGGGTCTCGATGATTAAGACTCTGAATTAAGAATGTCAATTAAGAATTGAAGGAAAATCATGGTGGTTCTCCGGTAATTAAGGAAAACGCGCGCGAAAATGTAATAGAGAGAATAACTCGAACGAGTGACGGCAGAGTGGTCGTCTAATCGAGTCAGCGCAATTAAACAAAGTCGTCCCGCGAGGTCGCGACATTCGCGGATAGCTTTCCCCTCTCTCGCCCTCTCGTGCGCTCGATTCTCTTCAACTTTCCCTCTCTCTCTCGCTCTGTCTCCCGTTCTTTGCGGCTCGTCGTGGAAGTGCAGGGGATGAAAGGAGAACAAGAGAAGTACAGACAATAGATTCGGCTCGCCGGTGTGTTGGTGGCGCTGTATTGTCGCCCGGCATTGTTGCGGCCCGGTTATTGTGTCGCTGTTTTGTGACCGATCGCAAGGTGGCGTGCCTCGTGTGCACGAACCAACCACCCCGGCCACGATCGTTAGGCACGTTCGCGATTATTCGGAGGAACGATCGTTCGACGATAAACCGGCCTCGAAAGTCGCCTTACCCCCTCACCCGGAAGGTCGTCGCGGAACGAGCGACACAAAAGTTTGCGGATCCAGCTTTTCTTCTATTGACGAGTCTCGTGGAACAAATGATAGAAAAGTCGCGGGGAGAGAGAGAGAGAGAGAGAGAGTTGGAAATATCGTTGATTCTTTTTACTTGAGAAAGGCCGAGTTCGTTGTACCCTTGTTTCGTCGGATGGAAATCGAAGAATTCGCTGGACGAAAGATATTTTCTGCTAATTAGCTATGAAAGAGGTACAAGAGGAGGTGGGTGGGTGTTGGTAGAGCTAGATAAGCCGGTGGATAGAGATAGGTAAAAGAGGAGCGGACACGGTGGTTGTCCTAAGGCTGTAAAGTAAGGCGACCGCGTCGCGCATCCTTAGAGTGGCTGCACTTTGAGCGCGCAACGCGCTGGTGTGCCGTTGCTGCTGCAGGCGGCGTAAAGAAGACGCATTGTGAGGCCGGTGCACGGCATTCACGGGAATGAATGCGCCCTCTGGAGCGACACAGTCTCAGATGTAAGACACAAGAAGCATAAAAGAGTTGCCATTATGCGAAGCTTAAATAACAGGCGCGCGCTGGCGAACGAGCGAGCGAGCTGGCGCACACCGAGGCTCGTTTAAACACGGACGCCTGGCTATCCGTGTAAGCCGGCACACAAAGAAGCAGCTGTATTCTACGGCCGAGGAATTTCTATGGACTGTTTGTGGCGCTGCTGCCTTGTACGGCCACTTCTGTCCTCGGTGGCCCGCTCTTTTCCCTCTTCAAAACTTCTCTTTCCTCTCCTCGCGATTCTTCTTTTTCCTCATCCTCTTCTCTTCTGCCCACCTCCACCTCCTTCGACTCTTCTTTCTCCTTCGTTTCTTGCCGCGCTTTTCTCTGCCTTTTCCGGCCTCCTCCTTCGGCTTTCTTTCTTTCCTTTCTTTCCGACGACTCGAGTCCGCTTGCTTTCTTAACGCGGAAGAACGACAGTGCCGCGATCCTCGCAGACGTCGTCGAGACGTATTTTTCACCGAGAGAAGAAACGACAGGTTCACTTTCTTGTTCTCCATCTAACCGTGCGTCCTCTTCTTGTAACGGCAGCCGCGTTAAATGCTAATTATTGGAGGGCGTCGCTAGAAGACACCGAGATCCTTTACAAAAGAGGAGTTGCATCGCGAGAGAGCAACTTCCGCCAGACGATGCTCGTCGTTTACGCGTTTTCATCGGTAAAGACTTTGTTAAATAGGTTTTAATCGTGCTGATTTGTAGACGCGAGAATCGAGGGTTGGAAAAGGGTGTTTCGGATTAAGTGTGGCATAATTTAACACTAGAATTACCAAAGGGGTCAAAATGACTTGTTTCAAGTTTCTTAATTTAATTTATAAATTCTGTCAGGGTGTTTTTGCTGGAATGTATGTTGGCTATTGTCGAGATAAAGAATGGATATATACATGGTGTCCCATTTAAACTGATACAAAGCTCTTATTCCGTAACTATTAACCCTTTTGCTACCACGATCCCCAAATAGGGATTTGAATATATATATATTTTTTTATCACTTGCAATAGGATTATATTAAATAAAATGTTAAATAAAAATATCAAAAGTAAAAATTTGGCAGTTAATGGGTTAATGATAGAAAAACTTGTTGATATGGAAACGCTAGGAACGACAGACCCAAAGAATAACCGCTGTGGCACATTCTTGAGAAGTATTAATACATTAAAAAACAAAACTTGACCATCGTATCTCTTAAACTAATAATGCAAAAGATTTTTCACTTTGACCAAAACAGAGGCCCCCTTTTCCATTGCAATTTCAATATCAACAATTTTTTGTATCATTAATAGTTACGGAATAAGAGCTCTGTATCAGTTTAAATGGGGCATCAGTTTAAATATTTCATCTCGTATTTATTTAATTTTCTGTATTATTTTCAACTTAGAAATTAGTGTGCATCAAACGTCGGTAGTTCTAGTGTTAAACGAGGCATAGTTTACGACAAACACCGAATTGCTCTGGCGTTGTCTTTATAAAAAATGAGCCTATTTTTTGACTATTTTGACTATTGCTTGTGCTCTTCAAACAAGTAAAGGTAAACGAATACGCGACTAATTTGTTGTGTGTTTCTTTTCGAATCAAAGTGTAATTCACCCTCGTGACCGGTTTGTTAAAGCGATTGAACGCTAATTTTCTTTAAATCTTATCCTATATTAATTAAATTAATATTAATTATTTGCACCTTCCTTTTCTCTGCTAAGTTAACCAGCGTTATTGCCTAGGAAAAAAAAAATTCTCTACGCGCAACAAAGGGTGTTTATTCGCAAAAATAGTTTGGATAAAAATGTATTAGCAATTTGTTCGATATAGAAATTTCAATAGATCGGTCGGGGCAGCGATGCGAGAGCTGTCTGATTCAGGGCAAGTAGAAACAACAGGTGCACGCCAGACGAGCGGGCTGGTAACACCGAGCTTTCGATCCCTCCAACCCCTTGACTCGCAACCCCTCCAGAACTCGCGGTTATGTCAGGCGTTGGCCTCTGGCATTGCGGTAGGTTCCACGCGTTACCCTCGTCCCTGATCTCCGCTCCGATCCCTCTGGTTTATTCTGCATAGCGGTTACTCGCTGCTGTTTCATCCCTCCGCTCGATAACCCGATCAGTTTCCCTTAACCCATTCCTCCACGTGGTTAACCCTTTCGAGGTAAACACGACGATCGAACGATCGAAAATTCAATATAATTTCTGTTATTTCTGCATTGGATCGGGGAAAATTATTATCAATTTTGTTTCTGCCGCTAGAAAAGTGTCCGAGCGGTTGGTATTGTTTGAAACTTAAAATAACCCACATAGAAGCATGCAGGTGTCTCTTTTTCGTAGCCTGTATGCCGACGGACGAGTCGATGGTGTAATGTGGGTGGTGGATCGGGTAGGTGCGCGCGCCCTTATTCGACTCTTTTGTCTAGGCGTCCATTCTCTGGCACATTATCAGGCCTATTGTCCCTCACATTGTTACCCCTACCCCGTCGTCTCATTGTTTTGCAATTTCCCCCACTTAACCGATACGACCGCCCCGCCAACATCCCTTTCCTCGCTTCTCCTTCCCGTTCTTCCCGTAGCTACCCCTATTCCTCCGCTTTCGCTTGCCCCATTGCACCCGCTCCTTTCCTCTATCGCGCCGCTTCGACCTCTCCTCGTCGTTTCGTGTACCTTGAAAAGCTAACGAGAAGTTCGTTGTCTCCTCTGCCGGAAACGCTGTCCAAGTGCACGTATGGGGAAAAACGGAAGGGAACGTCGTCGCCCTCGCGGTTCCTGCGGACCCAGATTACACGGGATACGGTTCAACATCCCTGGAAATTCGAGACACATTGTCGGACGCGTTTTTCTTCGCAAACGTATTAATTCTAACGGCACGTTTGACGTGGGGTGTCGAAGCGTAGCGAGACGACTGTTTCGAATGGGATCGGAAAGAGACGGGTGGAAAAAATGAGAGGCGAGCGTTGGATTCGCGGAGCGATTCGTCGACGCCAGCGTTGAAGGGAAAGTTTCGAAACGAGAATTTCAGTCACCGCAACAAGCAGAAAGGACGGATGCCTGGAAAACAATAATTAGGAACGCCCGGTGCGCGAATCCGTACAACGTTCAGTCGAGAATATATTTCCGAGCTTTCAGCTCTCTCTCTTCCTTCCTCTTTCTCTCCCTCAAACCTCTGTGTCTTTCTCCTGGCTCTGGTGGCGCGCCACTCACCCCTCTGCCTGGAAGCCCTTGGAACTCCGTAAAATAGACAAAAGCTCCGCTGCCGAACAATTCGTCTATTCTACTGCGCGGTTACGAGCGAACGAGCTTCAGCGTATAACATATTCGCATGGACTCTCCTCCCCGCGTTTCCCACCCTTCCCGCACCCCATCATCCAGCACCACCGACGTGTCCTCCTCGTCCTGCTTTTCCTCGATCCCTTTTATCCGACGATCGTCCTTCGTCCTGTGCGTGTGACCGAGGACACTGGCATCCACACACGTCCGCCTGCACCTGTGTATACCTTTTCACCGCGCCGTACCATTCTGTCAGCGCAGTTTCCAACTTTTAACAGGTTCCTCTGTCGGCAGACCTGGCCATTCGCCTTGTTCTGACGATTCCAACCGACTCGTTTCGATTAGCCCATCTCCTCTCTGCGTTCGCGGACCACCGTTTCATCGTTTCTCCTTTTCTATCATTCCTCGCTTTCGTTCCTGCGGTACGAATCGCAGCGGAAAATCGGTTCCTCGAAAAGATCGGACAGAGGGAAGAGTCGATTCGCGCGAACCTTCTCTCGCGAGCGGTATTGTACGGTCGGGGAGAAAAAAGGAGGAAGAGAAAAAGAATTGAAATTATTCCGGCACGCATTTAGGCTTTTTCTGCGGGGCAACGACAGCGCCGGTTAAATTTGCATCGGCAGCTTATTCAACGCCGTGAAATCTGGAAATCTCGAGCAGCCCCGTGGTGCAAGCTTTCCGCGAGAGGACTCGCATTGTACCAGTCGCATAGAATTCGCGGCACTGAATGCGCCTCCCTCGCGTCTCCTTCGCCCTGTTCGCTCCTTTTCTGTTTTCCTTTCTCCCTCTTGCACCGACGTCTTTTTGTTTCTCCCCTCTTTTCCCTCGATTTCTTTCTTTCTTTCTTTTTTTATTAGCGCTTATAATACGCAATATAGGTACAAATCCCGACGCGAGCGGCGAAAGATTAATAAGACTGACGCGAGGTATCGACGTTCGAATATAATGGCTCTGAACGAGCGTATCGGCCATTCGGATGGTATTTTCGTGACAGCGTCACGACGCCTCGTTTGTCACATTACGAGCCATCGACTTTTCCCCACCCGGACCGGCCCGACGCGACGTGGCGGTCCGCCGCGGCCGCGCGTGCAACGGAATTATGCAGCTCGATGCATAATTCCGTCGATGCTTTCGCGACTGCCCGCTAGCGTGCCCGCAAACTCTCCTGATCTGCACGCCGATCAGCCTGTCGCGTGCGTCCTCGTCGCCTCGCGGTTTTGCTCCTAAGGCGAAATGGACGAGTTTCATCCGCGACGATAAGGGTTGAGAAACACCGGGGTGCAATGGTTCTTTGACGAATAGGAAAATTTCTCTTCGATATCTGGCGAGATTAAAAGGTTCGCGGTGAATTCTTGTTAGACGAACGTCATCGAATCGAGCGTGAAATTCGACAAAGGTGGCAGGAGGGTAAGAAGGAAAGGGTAGATTTCGGGGGGGTGGTGGTTATGGTAGTGGTCTGGTAACAATAGGTCGGTGTGGTGGTGGTCGCCACAATGCTGGCTTGCCTGACTTCTTTGCGTGTCAAATGACTGAAAAGCCGTGGGGAGTGCACGGGTGGGGGTTGTGGGTGGACCAAGTGGATGGGGGTTGCAGGGCGGGTACACGGTGGTATGAAAGGCGTGCTTTGTTTGGAAACAATGCCGATACTCGGCTACATCCTCATCTCCATTCTTCGCCTTGACGCAGCGCCGCTCCGAAAAGGGTTGCCTTTATTCATCCCTGATTAAAGTTATAGGTTATTTTCGCTCTGTTTCACTGCGAAATACTTTCTAAGATTTTCACCGCCTCTGTCACCGAGATCTTCGAATTCAAACGAGATCTTTCGTCGTTGCTCGCCTAATTATCGCTTTACCGAGTAAAAAAAAAAAGACACGTTAGCGATCGATTAACCTTCATGGGACGTTGAAACGTTCCCCTGTGTTCTCCGGATATTGAAATTCAAATCAGAATCGGTGAAAAAAAAGAATCACCGTTCGTTCGAACAATTATCGAACACAACCCCCTAAATAATCCGAGCTTAATGGTCGAGCAACAAACGCATCTAATTCGGAAGAATAGAGTCGTCGTTGCACGTCGGACTTGCTCTGCCGGAAACTCGCCCCCAACCCCGGCGTTTTCTGGTTTCAAAGGCGAGGTAAGCCTGGCCCGTGCTGGCCGGGAGAGGAGACGTCGCCGAAGGAAAGCTCATAACAAACTATTGAAAAGCCAACGAATGAAAAATCAATGGCGGGTGGGCACGGGCCAGACCGGTCCGGGGACGGGGTATATATACGCGGGAGGGAAAGCTACAGGGTGGAAGTTGGGGGGGTGGTTTGGTGAATGGAATATTATTGGGGCATCCTTTCACGCGGACTCGACGGAGGCTAGAAGACCTCATCTGGCGAGCTGTATGGATGCCGTTCGCCCCGGCAATGCCGCCTATTGAACCGTTGCTTATGTATGTACGTATTTACACACGCGTGTGTGCACGTGTGTTCACGTACAAGGAGCTTGTTGCACACATCCGTCCCTGCGTTACTCTAACACCTCGTCGTTCTTTCTCTGTTCACCACGGTTCCGTACACGTGTAGGAATATCTATAAATGCATGTACCACGGTCCGTTGGTGTGGGTGTAGGTTCTTACATTTCATGATTTATCACGCAGCTTTCAACGGGCCTCAAAGCGTCCTGAAAGCGCGCAGATTGATAAAAGAAATAATAGAGGACGCGAAATAGAGGGACTCGATCTGATACGAGGAAAGGGAGTGTGAGGGTGGTTCGCTCGGGGTAGGATAGAGAGGAAGGATCGAGAGAAAGAGGGAGAAACAGAGATTCCAAGGGTGGAACGATGAAACGACGAGAAGAAGAGGCGGAGGGGGGATGTCGAACGTCGTTTCTGTGAAATAGGGGTGGTGGATCCTTTCGATACGCTTCAGCCCGCTTCCCTCCACCCTTTTTCCTACTCGATTGCGTGTCTTTATACTCAACTGGCACGCGGGCATCCCTGTTCGCTGCCTCGTCTCGTGCCACGTGCGCCTCGATATTCTTCCGGGGTAAACAATATTCCTTTCATTCTTCGTCGCAACCTTTTCACCGTGATTAATGCTTGTCTTCGTTCTGAAAAAAGAAACAACACCATAGACGTCGTACCTAATTTCGATATCCTATTTAAGGATTTCTGAATCAATCTTTCGCCCCACCCGTGTCAAAGGTTAATTGTTTCGAAAGAAGACGTTTGTCTTGTGGTTCGCGTGCGACGAGAATGTGTCGACGCACGAAGACGGGATGAAAAGGGGTTGCGTGGGTGGCGTAGGGTAGAAAGCGCGGGGCTTGGGAAGCCGGAAAGTTGCAAATGGGATGAAAGGGGACGGCAGTTGGAGCGAGAGATAGAGAGGAAAGAGGGGAAAGACAAAAGGGGTGGTAGAGAACTGTGAATCCCGTGGCAGCATTGTCACTCCATTCGCCGGGGTTGCAAAGCCGGGGCGGTTCCGACGCCACCACTACCACCGCTCCTACCACCACCATCGCCACCACCACCGCGTTCGCTTCAACCCCGCGAGCTAACCTTGTTTTACTGCCGTCTTCCGGATTGTCTACCGAATCGACCGAAGCAGTTAATTACTCGTTAATATACTGCCACGCGATATTATCGTTATTTTTCGATCGACTAACGCCGCTAAATTCATCCTCAAAGGATCGTTCTGCTCTACCATTTTTCGAGGATAAATTGATCCATCTTCGATTCACCTGTGGATCTTGGAAAAAGAAAGATATCAAACTATTAGGAGGGGTTTCAAAGCAAGGGGTGACTTTACGATTCTCGCATTATACAGTCATCGGCCCTTCATTGGGGTTGTTAAAGCGCGCCCTTGGAGGGTGGCTTTCGAACGCACGATTTATCATTATCTCGATAACTGTGTAAAGATAAGGCGGTCGGCGCCGCGAGTGGGTGCCGTATTCGCGGCGGGGTGGTCGTATGATTTACTATTTCCTCGACGCATCTGCTCGCTTAATTAACGTTTCTCCGATGCCATTTCAAAGATACGTATCAACGGGTCGCCGTCGCGGCGTTGAAAGGCGCGGCGCGGAAATGTCAGCAGTCGATGTAATTGTGTTTCGTGACGTGCTTTATTGCCGCGCGATAAAATTCACCCGACGAGATTTCTTTCTTCTCCCCGGCGATCTTTTTTCATTTTATTTAATCCATCAGTCCCGTCGAACGTTTCGATTTAACGAACGTAATCGTTATCGATCGATTCCCTCGACGGAGGAGGGGTAGAGAGTTTACACCCTCGAGCCTTGGCGCGGCGCGTGGCCGCGTGTAAAGTGGAATACATCTCGAAATAATGAACGGCTGACCGCATTTTTCAATGGCTCGTGCACGTGGTTTAGGGTGATTACACGCGGGCTAGCATATTGCACGGATCGCAGGGGTTGGAAAGCGTGTACGGGGGCGTGGTGTCGATTCACCCTACTTTGTCGACCTCTTCTTCTCTATCTTCCATCTTCACCCTCTGCACGCGACGATGTTTCCGAATACCTTCTCGGAGAAACATTTTTAAACCAAATCGTCCCCAGGATTCACAAATCCCCCGACATTCCGCAGCGTCTCAGATCCGATAGGAGCGAGTGGTTAGAATAATCCATTGGAAACAGAAGCTTCGGACAAACGGTGTGCACAATGGCACAGCGCAGCGTCCCGACGTCGTTGTGTTTTCGGCTATCTCTCCGCGAGGACGGACCTCTCATTGCTACCACGTAGCGGCGCAGTCAGCTATTATGTTTATTAAGTTGCCGGGGTTTGGGTTGATTGTACGAGAGTAAAGGCGTGCTGTAGGAGGACGGCAGAGAAGGAGGACGTAGCAGAAGGTGGTTGGCGAGGGGTCGGATGGTTTAGAAGCAGGGGGGTGTATTGTACCGAGCATTGTCTGCCCCATTGTGTGACATCACGGCCCGATAACTGCCGATAAGACCGCGGCAATGCTCAGCTTGTGTGCACGTGTACGTGCCGGACGTTTGTGTGTTTGCCCGCGGAGAGAGAGGAGCTGCTAGATACGAAAGAAATATAATGTAGGTAGAGAGTAGAGAGGTTATAGAGGCAGCGTCGTTGCCCCAGGAGGAGGACGGCTGATGGAGGTCGAGTGACTTTGCGGGGTGCTCGCCCCTTTATTCTTCCGATTCCTCGTACCTCTTCCTCGGATCGAGATCGCATGCCGTTGCTAAACGCCTCTCTCGTCCTTTGTGCCTCCCTCCACCTGCCTGGCCCTCGAGCCTTGAACTCGCGTTACCCTCGTTCACCGATACTCGCCAGTTATTGGAAAGTAGATCCAGACGCGGTTGCGCGGTAGTCGGTATCTGTCGGCACTTTACATCGCGGATGATTAAAAAACCTTGCCTGATTATTTATCTCGACGAGCGGCCGATTTTATCCCGTTGGCTTAAAGGAAGAAGTTTAATCGCGAGGTTTAACGCGTTCGTTCGGCGCGAAACGCGACTTGAAAGGCCGTGGCACGACTGCACTCGGCTTTCTCGAAATTCCCGGCAATTTCTACAACTTTGCTGCTTAACTCCGCCGGTCTCATTAGGACGTGATTTCTGTTCCAGGCGCTGGAGTCTCGGAGGCCCGTGGCGCGGTAAGTGGCACTTTCGCCCTTTTCATTCCAGACAGAGCCGCGGGTGAGTAATCGTTTAAACCCGTGCGCCACGGCCCGTGGCATTAACGTTGGGCGAGAAGAAGAAGAAGGAAAAAAAAGAAAAAAAATGAAAAAGAAAGAGTGTCATTGAGAAGGAAGTACCCCCAGTCCAGCGTAGCTGCCACCCCTCCCCACGCGTGCCACCCTTTTCTCGCCCGACGTTATATTGACCCAACACAGAAGCGCGCATTCATGCCCGGCCGCGTGGCTACCGGCCGAATATGAATAACAATCAGAAACTATGACCCCTCCCGCGCGATCTATATAACCACCGTAATATATGTATACGGTGCCCTTTACGAGCCACCGGCATTTTTATGATAATCAGCCAATCGGGGGACGGCCGAACGCTCCGCTCGTTCCCCCTTCCTACCCTCGCCTATTGTAAACAGAAATCGTCGCTTGAATTTGTTCCGCGGCGATGCAGAAAAAAGAGCATAAAGAAGATCGCCAAATCCTCGGCGAAATAGAATGATTGACCCGCGAGGGGAGTTTTTTCGCGTTAATACGGAAGATTTCAGCCCCTATGTATTAAATTCTTTTCTTCTTCCTTGGTTTTCATGAATTCTAATTCTATAATTGCCTCGCAATTCGGGGGATATCTGTTCAAATATTTGCCGGATCGTATCGAGCCGAATGGCCGTCGAATATTTCGTTGAACGAATCCTCGAAACGAATCCATCCAGCACGCTCGGCCCAGTTTCGTGATTCTGCCGAACGCTGCCCCGGCCCGATTCTTCCTTCCCATCCGCGTCTTAGTTCCGCGCGATTACGTTCGTTTGAACCCGGACGAATCGTTTGAATATCTCTCGAAACGTGGTCAGCCTCTTGTTGGCCGGGCCATTCACGGCCGTTTCTTCATCGGCGCGGCGTCTGGCTGTCGGTCCGGTCGAGCCGGCGCGGCGTTCAGCGAAATAGAAGCGGACTCCGCGCCACGCCGCGCGCGTTAGCCCGCGCTTCGCGCATTGTACAACGATTTGTACGGATTTCAGTTCTCTTGCTGTGTGGGCGCGTACACGCAGCGGCCGCCTCGGATCGCTCGTCTTGAGAGCGCGTTCTATGCTCATCTCGCGGCCGGTGCAGGGAGGTAAAGAGGGCAACGCGTAGATACAGAGATTGGTTAGAGGAGAACGGGATGAGGAGCAAGAGAATCGCGGGCGAGGAGGAAGAAAGAGGAGATGGTGGCTGGCCGTTTTGTGCGCGCCGCGCAAAAGATGCCTTTGAATCCTTAATTCCCTTTGAAACTCTCATTCTGGGAGCAAAATGGCGAGAACGAACCGTATTCTTCGTTTGAATGACGTATTGAGCGAGTTTTGTATGCCGTTGCGTCCGCGTGTGGCTCATCCAGAGCCTATGCCTGCTTATACGTAATACGTTCTCTCTTTTCTCTTCCTACCGCGTTTCTTGCCGCGAAGAAGAGAGCCCACAGCCAGTTGCTCTTTTTTTTTTCTTCTTTCTTCCCTCACCACCCTTTTTCCATAGCTTTTCTAACCTTCTTTCAACCGTTTCTTCGTTACTCGCGTCACGAGCTTCTTACTTGCCTTCCAGTTTCAACTTTGACCGAAATTCTTTCGCCGTTTCGCCGGCTAAAATTGACTTTCATTCGGAAAAATTTCTTCGAAAGCGTTTGCGAAGGCTTCGTGTTCAAGAAAGATTGTTATTCCGTCAACGATTACCTGTCCAAGTTCAATAATCAGCTTCGTTACGCGGTGGCTCGAATGAAAGGAGAAACGCGGTTAGGGAAGGATAAAAGGGGGAGTACCGAAGGAAGGGCGGTGGATCCGAAACCGAAGGGAAAGGGTGGGTGATCTTGCGGACTTAATCGGGCATCGATGCTTTCCTTCGCGAACAATTGACGTCTGACTTTGACGCGCCCTCTGACACTTTCTCCGCCACTCTCTTTCTTCCTCGTTCTTTGTTCGCTGAGAAATCGACGGAACGCGAAGTCGACGCTCCGATCGATGGTCCATCGTTTACCCGTGGATTCTGTGATTCTTTTGCGAGGAATCGTTCGACTGTATAATCGAAAAACGAAGCGAAATGCAAACCAATGTCGTCGGAATTCGAAGACCTTTTTTATTTTCATCTTTCTTCGCTGCGCGACTGTTCTCTTTTGAATCAAGTATTCGGTCGACGGGAGTAACTCGCAAGAAATGTGTTTTGCGTTACTTCTTGGTCCCTTTCGAGGGAAAAAGTAGTTCGCGAGACGCTGGTTTTAAGGTTTTAGCAGCGTAGTCGGGAGCGTATTCCTTTTCTTTATTTCCAACAATGTTCCACAATTGCTCCTTTCGAAGGGAAACGTTAAATCGACGAGTAGAAACTGTTCCAAGGAAAATGGGTTTCATTGCATACGTTAATGAACATGAGACGTTCGAAAATTTATCAAATATTTTAAAAAAAAAGCTCATTAGTATCCGAACACCCTCTAAAACAGAATACTCTTTTTAAAATTGGACCAAATGACTTGTGATTTTTTGAGGAGCTACAAAAATTGATATACAATTATTTGAAATAAAATTATAATTTGTCGCAGTCGCAACAAAAATACTGAAAGGCACTTTTTATAATTGGTTCTTTTGGCCCTCTAATGAAAATTAAAAATATACATTTTGTAGATTTCAATTTTAAAAATTAAAACATACATGTTGTAGATATTATTAAGCTATATGGATGCTGAAAATTTCATCGAAATCGGTCAACGTGTCCAAAAGTTATAAGCAATTAACAGCGAAAATCGTGAATAATCTCGATTTTCGCTAATTTTAATTGCTTGTAAGACGCGTTGATCGATTTCCATGAAATTTTCAGCATACATATTTTAATTTTCATTACGGGCCCAAAAGAAACAATTACAAAAAGTGCCCTCCAGTATTTTTGTCGCGACTCCGACAAATTGTAATTTTATTCCGTACAATTGTATATTAATTTTTGTAGCTTCTCAAAAAATCTCAATCCAATTTGAAAAAGAGTATTCCGTTTTAGATGGTGTCCGGATACTTATGAGCGGGGGTGTAGGTGGCCCCGGTTTGTCGTAGCAGGAACAAAGTCTCTGGCACACGGCAGTTCTGCCAAGAATTCCGCATTATCGGCCGGGTTTCTCGCGGATACAATTTCCCAACACAATTTTCTTTTCAGTCGCCCGAGCGAATCTAGCCCGGCCCGGCTGGTGGTGGGTGGCAAATGGCAAAGGGGGTAGGGTGAGAAAGAGAAAGAGTTAGGTTTGATGGAGGGGGAGGCAGAGCAGCGCAGCCCATATTCGTGCATTGTGGCACGTTCCATCGCGTTCTCAACTGAACTGAACTCGACTCAACACTGGAGGACACAATGGGCGGTATGAATAAGTATAACAGACAGACACCGGTACAGACAGACACAGGTAGCTCAGGCCGCAGTATGTGAATGAGGAACCCATTTGATAACACGCCTCCACAGCCACCCAGGTCCATTGTGTCGCTTCCTATTCAGCTGCTCTATGCCCTCTTCTCCTCCTAACCCCTCTTCGCCTCCTTCTACACCCCCACCGCTTCTGCTGCTCCTGCTCTTCCTCACCCTCTCTTCATCCGCTATCTTCCTCCCCGCCGCCACCCGCGCCTCTTTCCTTCCGATATCGCCGCGGAAATCTTATCCTGTCGAGCCTATACCTTCCGTACGCGCGAAAAACCATACACCCGTTCATCCTCGTTACAAGCTTCCGCCCGCGCATTGTCGCCCCCTTTGAAATACCATTATCTCGGCTCGTTAACATTTTCGCGCTCGCGTTATCGAAAATTTTCACACCGGCCCACGCGACGGTTAGATAAAAAGAGGATCGCTTCAGCGTTTCCTTTCATTCTGATAGTAATTTTTATCTATCGAACCGTTACTTTGGGAAGCTCCGCGGGGTTTACGATCTTGTTGCAGGAAGATTGGATCCTTTAGAGAGGAGCTAAGAATTTTCATCATTTTTTACAAGCCATCCGGTGCTCGCAACCTTGTGGCATAGATCCTTCCGAGATCATGCTTCCCCTTTAAGTTCGATTAGCAACGATCGAAAAATCGTCGCGAACCCGAAGCAACCGAGACACGGGAGAGAAAATTTGGGAAGTTCGAATATTTATCGAAAATGCAATATTCAATCGAAACGGGCAGACATTTGCGAAAGGTTGAATGCTAGTTTACCGGTCGCGTCCATCGGATTCGAATCGATTTTCTAGTCAATGTCGAAACGGACCGGCAACAATGCTCCGATTTTCGGGATCTCGCTAGCATAAATAGCGAACACCGAAGGTCCTGTAGGTGTGGTGGTTGCCGGTGGACCATCCAGCTCCAACTATCCCAACGAGCCTCTCCGTACGTACGTGTACGTTGTACACCGAGTACCGACAACAATGAGGCAGAGACAAAGGCCAGGTACAATGCTGATGTTGAACTCGACTGATTTCGACGATTTTTGGCCTTTGCATGTGCATCGCGCGTTACTCGACAATGATTCCCGCATACGTAATCATCGCTATGGGCAGGGAAGGCTGGTACACTCGCGATGCAGTGGCTCTCACGCGCGCCCTCTTTTTCCATCGCGATTCAGCTTGGTCCCGTTTCGTCCCATCCCGTTCCCGTGACCGTCCCGTTCCATCCTGTCTCCCCGCTCGTTCGCGTTTCGTCCCGGGGCTTTTCAATGCTCCTCTAACGCACAATGACGCCGCGCCATCGCGATTCCGCGAGCCGTTTATCGGTTTAAATACCAGCACAGGCCGGATAATAATAATCGTAAGCGATAGCCGATTTATGCCCGCAACCAGCCGTGTTTCTAGCCGACCGCTACAATGTATCTAATCAATGCCAGTTAATGCCAAAACGGTGTGTGGCTATTTAAATGCGATACTGATAATTACGCGGACTCCGCTGCTTAATATTCCGAGATTGTTTCGTTTAATCTATTTACCTTTTAGCTATACCGAATCTCTGGCGTTGCTAAAGTGTCGCGGGTACATTAACGAAACTATAAGACGGTGAACGCAGCGGGAAGTTAAAGAACGGATTAGACGGTGTTCTTTCGCGAGAATTTTTTGTGAATCGGTCGCGAGGAGGGCCGATCGATTGAGCACCCCTGACCGCACCTGAATAGATACATTGTGCCGGGGCAGCCTATTGACGGGCGATTGTTCCCTCAACAATAACAACAATATCTGAATAGTCGTCGTGCACATCTCTCGCGCATTGCACGCACCCACGCATCCACGTACCAGCTCGCGCACGCACTCGCTTGCACGCGTGCATCCCTTTGCACGCTCTTCGCACGCCCGCGTCGCGCATCCCTTCACACGCTCGCACGTACACTTTTGCGTTAGGATTGAGAGCATCTCTCGCGGCCTACGAACGCGGTTAAATAGTTAATGGGCCGGTCGTGACTCTATTTTCGTAGGATCCACGGGATCGCGCGTGCGGTTACCCCATAGAAACGCGTTTTCAAATTCTCTCGGGGAAGAAGGCGCGTAGTGGGGTGGTAGGTTATTAAGATGATGAATGAAAATGAAAATCCTTTCAATGGATATTAATGAAATAATTGAGCATAATCGAGGATCGTTGTAAAATATTGTTTATTACCCGCTTGTAAACAATGGTCTGTAAAGACTCTAGCGAAACGGCTTTGGTACGGTTACAATACTCGATTGAGCGCGCATTACATTTATCGTGAAAATGTATAAGCCAATTGTAATTATAGCGCACTGTTCGATTGTTCGTGATATTATAATAGATTTGCTACATCGTTTGCGTACAAAGAGACGCCCGATCGTAATTTAACACACCGGTCAATGGGAATATTATTGACCGAGAAACTATTCGATATTATTTTCGCATAGATTAAATGTTTAAACTAGAGGCAGTCGTAAAAACAAACCTGGTTGTCGAGCGGTTTGGTCGTCTTTTAATGTTTCGCAGCTCTTCTCTAAATCTGTGTCACTTCAGATTACTTAGATCGTGCTGTTACCGCAAAATCAGTTCTTTGCAACGTACAGGTATTGTAAAATATTCCTTTACGTTTTGTAAAAAAAAAAAAAAGAAGGATTACGTTCCCTTCTCAGTAATGGACACACGAAAAACGTTTATTCCATTCCCGCGGTTTCCAACGACTTGATCACTCGCTGTATGCATAGTTTGCATAGTAAAAAGCCTGGTAACTCCTTAACGCGCGCATAAAAAAAGGTTCGCTAAAGAATTGACACCGCAGCCCGTAACCGGCCATTCGAATAATCGACGACGGTTCAATATTACCAGATATAATGACACGGGTATGAAAACTGGTGCAATCGTCTGACACGAGCAAAAAAAAAAGAAATAAAATAGAAACAGTGCATCATGAAGAAACAAAAATCATAAAAATTTTTCAACAAAACCCCAACGATTATATCTGACAATCAATCACCCAGTCAGCGCGATAGCAGCTGACAAAAGGTGAAAAAAAAAAAAAGGATCCATACACAAAAATTGTGTCGCTCATCGAACACGCGGATACATTGTTTCTCTATCTGTTCGTTTAGTTAGCACCAAGTCAAATTTTCGCGCGTTCACCGTTTCTCTCGTCGTCGATCCTTCTCGATTTTCGTCCAATAAAGAACCGGCTGCCGCTTGTCTCTTATTTATCACAGCTTAATGTCCGCAACGTCGTCCTCCGCGTCGATGGTATCCGCCTTGACGATGGTTCAAAACAGATACGGCGACGGTTCGCTGAAGCCGCATTCTTTGCAGTTTCTCTGTCGAAAAAAAAATCGAAGGTGAAATATCAACGATCTAACGCCTTCTGCGATCTCGCGTGTACTTCGAGGTTCGAAGTGAACTTGTTTCGAGTCTATTTTGTCCACGATACTGTCAAAATGGTCTAGTCTTAACCACCGAGGAAGAAGGACTGATCGAGTCTGTTGGTTCTTTTATCCCCGTCTCCCGTCGCTCGACTCGAGTCACTGAATTTCGTCCCAACAGAAGATAGAAATTTGCAATGCAGAACTTTCTGACCGCTCGTTATCGCCAAGTTCACGATAAAATCAAAGACGTTCGTGTGGGGGATCTAAAAAGCAAATTTTCCAAAGTACGTGCAAATTTTCAATTCTTATCTCCCCTTTTTGATCGACTGAAAATTGTTTAGAGTATCAAAGAAATTAGGATGTTATCGCTGTTGGATCAATTCTCATCGCCATCCTTGACGAACAAAGTCTCCTTCGTGGGGATGCGATTCGCGGAATTTCCTTACGGCAAATACTGGAGGAGGAGATCTTGGCCCTTCAAGTATTGGACCGTCGGTTTGATCGTATGTTTACCGGTACTGTACCAGTTTCAAGCTATGGCGAACTCGAGGAGCACAAAGAAGCTAGAAATCCGTGACGCAGAAACACAGACGGAAAGGAACTTGAACTTAGGGGGAATTACTTAGGATAATTTTTCACACCGAGAATTATATTTATGCGTACAAGTAATTGTAAGGATTCCGTATCGTGTAATTAATCTACTAATCAATGTATCGTTTAATTGATCATCATTTTCCGTACAATGAATCTGATAAATTGTCTTCTAGTATTAAATAACTCATTTATGATGAAAGGTTTCTTACCGTTGGATACTCCTCGATTAAACCGTATTCGCCTAAACGATAATAGATCGATCGGTTTTCCATGAAGCTTTTGAAATCGTAACGTGGCATCGTCGGGACTCTCATTTGCCAGCACGGTTCTCTGATATTCGCTCCTAAGTTTAATATGTCCCGTTGTCTGTAGTAAACACGGAGCTGTGTGCTCGGCTACGAGCAAAGTTATCCGGTTATTTTTCTAGTTGATAATTGAAATAAGAATATCTATTGCAAATGCAAATAAGAAAATTTATTCGCAATTGATATTCGAATCGTTCCCTACCTTCGGCTGTTTTCTGGGAGCATCTTCAGCGGGTGTCTCTGGTCTAGAAGAAGCTGGCGTTTGTTCCGGTGTGGTTGATTCGATGGAAGGCACAAAGCTACCGACTCCACTTGATTCGCTTGCCGTGCTCGGTGAAATCGGTCCACAACCGGCCAAAGTTCTCAGACCTTGCTCGTACAAAATTCTGCTTCCTATCGCGTAAAAGTGTTCCGCTTCTAAACCAGAAAGAGGCAGAGCTATCGATAATGCCATTTTTCCACCTTTCTTTTTATGCCGTTCTTCACATGCAAATTTCTGGGTTTCCAGCTTTGAAATCTATTGATTTCACTTGTATTCAGGCAACCGTTCGTTAGCTGAAGACCGTTACGACGTCAACGGACGACTAAATTAATGTTTAGGGTGTTCATCTTATCCCTCTACGATATAACGTATTCGTATGGTGTTTGCGTACTTACGCGCTTATGTGTAATTGTGTGCGAAAGTAAACACGACCTTTTCAATTTTCGATTGGAATTATAAACGTATTCTGGATCAAAGATAATAGCGCGGTAGAAATAGAAAGTATATTACGATTATTAATCCAGTCTGATGTATAACAGTGCTCTTATACTGTATACTGTATGTGTTTGAATTATAGTTCACAGATTGTTCAATTATTATATTTCAATACAAGACTTTTGCAGAAAGGAGAGTGATAATAAGGGGATTTGTAAATACCGCAAAAAATGAGTCGATAAAGTTGCTGTCCTATTTTATCGACGAAAGTCTACCTGTCGTCAGACCTATCGTCGATAAAGTCGTGCAGTTTCAGTCCTTACCAACGCTAGTTTAATTCACTTGCTAGGGATCGAAGTAAAGTTGGCGCAGAATAATAATATTTCTTATCTTGGAAAATTGCCCCCATTCGCTCCCTCGGAATCTAAAATTGCTCCAGTCGCAGA
This sequence comes from Osmia lignaria lignaria, assembly GCF_051020975.1. Classification (NCBI taxonomy): domain Eukaryota; kingdom Metazoa; phylum Arthropoda; class Insecta; order Hymenoptera; family Megachilidae; genus Osmia; species Osmia lignaria. The sequence goes on from NC_135035.1 coordinate 6,322,335, forward strand.
TATTATATTTAATGAGATACTCGGAAATAAAAAGGTAGAAATTTGTTATCTGCAAAATCGATAGCAAATGCTCTTTTTACAAAAATATTATGGTACCAAACAGTTGATCTTGATTTGTTATATAAAATTCAATGGTTAGATATCTCAATAACAACTTATTAACAAGAAGCAATTGAAAATAAATGTTGTTGCGTATCTGCCGGTAAGTTATGACGTCATAAACGACCGTCAGTTATATCTACCGCGTGAAAGTAAATGTCAGCGACATCTGTCATTTGTACTTACATATAATGTTTCTTAATAATTTCTAGCACAAACAGTTGATTTTATTTATTTATTTTCATCACAAACATTTATTTTCAATTGCTTCTTAGTAATAAGTCCTTATTGAGATATCTGACCTTATAAAACTTATATAAAACTGACCTTAGAATCTCATAAAACAAATCGAGAGCAACCTTTTGGAACTATAATATTTTTGTAAAAAGACGATTAGCTATATATTTTGCAGATAATTTTTGCTTTTTTATTTCCGAATATCCCATTAAATATAATATTTGCGACTGGAGCAATTTTCGATTCCGAGGGCGCAAATGGGGAGCAATCTTTCAAGATAAGAAATATTATTATTCCGCGCCAACTTTACTTCGATTTGCTGGAGTGAATAATACCGGTAATATCGAAGGAAGTTTTCTTACCGACTACCGTTGATGCGTACGAAAGTTATTGATTACATCTGTTTCTTTTTCATTTTTATAATCATTCAGATTATTAAACAGTTATTAATACGTATATGAAGTAATCTACCCGATTTTGTACCGAATTGTTGCAATTGTCTTTTGATATATTCAACTTGCTATCTTTGTATGCTGGTAAGGAAGATTCTGTTTTACCAACAAGCTGGTAACTTATCCGTGTTTCTGCTAACGACTACTAGAGGGGTTGCAGATTTAAGGTAGAATTCGCTGCCTTGCTTTCGCACTAGGGTTTTCTCGCAAGTGCTTGCTAATAATAGTAGTTGCTATATAAGGTTCATCCTTAGCATCTTTACTCGTGGTCCGGTGCTACTCAGGAAGATCGACGGGTAGGCAGAGATGCTCGTTCTTGAAGGCGGAATTTCCCCTAGGAATGGTGGCGGCGTTGCGACTGGAGGGGGACGGGGAGAAACTTTGGAGGAAGGAAGAACAAGAAAAGAAGAAGAAGAAGAATAAAGAAGAAGAAAATTCGAGGTTTACGTTGTGGAAGAACACCCCCTGTGGTTGAAGGGGTGTGAGAAATGGAATCAGAGAATTCCCGAGACGGCGCGCCGGGGTTTAAGCGGAATTCCCCCCCGTAGATGACCGCGTGTTGTTACGGTGAGAAAGAACCCAAGGGTAAATGTGGGGGGGTATTAAAAAAATAAAAATATAGTGTTGTTCCGTTGTGAAGCTGGAAGCAGTGCTCCGGAAGGTCCCACGAAAATCCGCTGCAGGTTTGTTGATGGTCTGCCGTTACAGGTGTGAAGAATAGGGGAAAATACTTCGGTTGGCTGAGTTTGTGAAACCCTTTCCTGACGGTGTTGAGATGACCAAATCCTGGCAGGTGACGGACGGAAGTAGTGGTGGAGAAAACGGAACTGTTAAGGTGGTTACAGCTCACGAGAAAACAAAAAATGTTGCTCCCCCAGGGTTTGGGGGTTTTTAAAGGAAGAAAAAATGGAAGCTGACATATGAGAAGAAAAGCTCTTTCTGAGATGCGAAATGAAATATAGATGATGATATATCCATGCCACGAAACCATATCGGATTACAAAACATAACAAAACAAAAAATAAAAAAAAAAAAAACTCCAGCGCAACTCACCGCCACTGCCCGTTACTGTAGTAGTAACTTGTGACCACACTTTTGCTAGTTTTTGCAGTGTTTTATCAAAAATTCCGTATACTGATAACAATTTCTCCTGTCTTACCGACAGCTAAACCCTATACGAGTGTTCCTCTCTTGCACCGCTAGGGCATCGTAACTTTAATTGCTAACAACCTCTATCTAAAGATTGTTATATATTAAACATTATCCGAAAATTATCATCATCCGCAAACAAACTCTGGTTTCTTGCAAATCGTGTAACAATCATTCGACTTTGTTAACTCATCATCGAATAGATCTAAAAGTTCAATATGAAGAAATTAAGATATCGCTAGTACATATAAATGTAGGGTGTCTGACGTTTCCTATTTAAAATTCGTACAAAACGTAGATGTATTTCCTGTTTGCACGTTATGGCGTCTTTTCTTGGAAACTAGTCTGACCACGTATACCGGGTGTCCGATTCACGCGTGCCTAACTACGCGACCCATCCGGTGGCCCTAGCAACGCACATGCGCCCTTCTTGGACTCTCGTCTCTCCAGTTTCTCTCTCCGGATGGTTGGGGATTGGCCCGGAGTAACACCCCCTCATAATGGGTTCACCCGTCCGCGCTGAGCGCGGGTAGAGCGATCGAGAAAGAGACAGAAGGAGGGTAGCGATGGTGTGTTAGAAGGAGAGGAAGCTAGCGTAGTAGGAAGCGGGAGAAGAGGAGGCAGAGTAGAGAGAGAGTCAAAGACTGAGCGAACCAGGAGAGCGAGAGGATGAAAGACAGGGAGAGACGAGAAGAGGGAAGAGGGCAACGGAAGCCATATTGATTTCCCTATGTTTCCCCGTATTGTTACTATAGCGCCCGGTGAGGGCGCGAGGAGAAGGCAGGTACCACCCTCATCAACCATCCCTCGCCAGGCCACCCCTCGACAACCATCCCATGCAGCCACCCTGTTCTGTTCTTCAAACCGACGCTCGTCCGATGAGAGACTATGCCGGTGGACGTGAATTCCCTTCCGGTCTCTCGTTTCTTTCCCTCCCCCCTGTCTATTTTTTTCTTCCTCTTTTATTTTTCCATGCGCCCTTCTGTCTCGCGTACACGAGATTCTCCGCGTTAGTCTTTCCTTTATTTTTACTATCGGTCGTTGTCGTTGTCACCCTGATTCGCGGTGTCAGAATTTTTAGAGCGTGAATTCCGAGAAACGTCGAGACTCGGCGAAACAAACGTACCGTTTTGCTTCGGACGTTATTAAAAGGACTCTGGTCGTTGGGGAGACGGTGCTGGTGACGCGTGGAAAACACGAAATATCTCTGGGTGTCGCGAACCGCTCGTCAAGCGAGTTTGTCGGTCCACTTTACTCACGCAAACACGGTTCGTGCGTGGCTTAATATTTCTCTTAATGTCGAAACACCCCAATGCTCGCTTCCACGAAAGGTACTACGGGGCACACCTGGGTGGTCCATGCACGATATCAGCTGCGAAACTTCCCAGACGGTCCCGTTTTTCTGCGCGCCGCGTCCTTTGCTCTCCTCCGGGGAAACGGTACGACAGGGAAGAAAGGGGAGGGGGCGACATGGTAAAAGGAAGAACGGACAGAGACGGAATCGCGAGGGACAGAAAGAGAGAGGATGATAGTGAACCGTGCGGTTGTTACCTAGTGATGCATGGCTCGGTAATAGCTACAATACAACCAGCTTACAAGAGGGGTTCCGTTTCCATCCCGCTCGGCGACTTGAGATTTATTGCTCCCCGCTGGATTGCGGATTCCCAGATTCTCCGGTTTGCCCTTATAAATGACTCCTATTAATTGACCGTGATGTGCGACTGGGAAACATTGGGGCATAAGAAAATAGGTAATATAGGTGGGCGAGGGTGGAAGAAGGGTAACGCGATTCTTCCTGTTGGTGAACAACGTCAACGAAACACGCGAGCTACTACGATTTCGACACGCTGGATATTTCCCGTTCGTTTCCGTCGCGACGCTTGTCGTCGGGCTTTAAAGTGCCAATCAGGGGATGCAAAAAGAGAAGCGGAAAGGAGGACAGCACCGTTCGACGTCTGCGGAACTCGTGTCCCGGCCACGTGTCCGGTATGCGTGAAGAATGAAAGCAGACACACCCACCGTGCACGCGAGCGCAGACCCCCGTGACCGTGCGCAGAACCCCATAAACGCGATCCTGGCCGGCGTTAAAAGCGTGCTAATGCATTTAATAGCGAGTTGCCGTGCGTGCGTGCGTGAGAAGACGCGTGGGCGGGGTAGTTGTCAAAACACACGTGAAAATTGCACGCCAACCCCCTAATGATCGAGATTCTTTTTCCTTCGACGATATCAGTCTTACGGTCTTTATTAAAATACCGCGTTAAATAGAAATTTCGATGGGATCATCGTCGCCGTCCGAGCGCGTGAAATTTATGTAAAATCATGCGCGGCAAATGCTGCCAGCCGGGCATACGTAGTAATAACGTAAGATTGAAGGTCGTAGGTAACAGGCCATCCGGACCGCATCCTCATAACATGTAAAACACCAGGATTACGGGATAATAACGAGGCCTGGCGTTTGTGTTTGTAAAGTTTACCTCGGCCGTTCGTATTCGAACGTTTGTACGGACAGCAGTGGATCGGAGGAGCGCGTATAGGTGGGTGGCCGAGATAGCCAGATGATAATGAAACATCATGGTGGATCGTAGGGTGTTGGTTCGACCGCGTAATTTTGCTGGTCCGAGTCCAGAGTGGACACTGGGATTCTCCGTCACGGTACACACCCCCCGTGGCTTTAATATCGCTTTATTAACCCACTTTGAGCGTGGGACGAGCTCTTTCTCTTCGGGATCCTCGCGACGGACCTGTTCGTAACCCGATGCTTAGAAAAAAACACGCTTTTGTTACCCGGGATCTCTGCGTCTATTCTTGCTGAATCGGGAGAACAGCCTAAAAGTCCTGAATTTCATTAATTTAACCCCGTTCGTTACGGACCATTGTTAATTACGAAACATGTAAATTTTTCTTCGATGGATCTACTACACAAATGCTTTGATGTTTGTGATGTTCGCAATTATATTTGCTGCCGTAAGATCGTGGAAACGTGGTCGTTAATTCTCGATACATCTCTGGTTGGATATTAATCTTTGCACGGTCGTCGGAGGGCCGAGACGTTCTTGAGGCGGGTTCGTTGGCCCCGATGGATCCTCTTTGTGACTGCGTCACGCTTTGTACCGGACACCCCGTAGACGCGGTGAAGATGTCGCAAATTGGATCGTGTATATAGCTGTCGCCGCGCAATATATCGCCGGCAGATCCGGCAATCCCACGAAACAAGGCACTTGAATCTCCGCACGCCTGACTTACGCGGGAGCCGGCTTAACGGACCAAGCTGGCTTCGTTTGCACAAACGAAGCCACCAGATGTCGATCTGAATATTTCACCCTGCTCCTTGATAAATATCACCGTTTTTTTTTCCTTCTTCGAGGGACATCAAACGACGCGACAGAAAGATAATAACACGATTCTTTCGGTCTGAACTCTCGAAATTTCGACTTAGGCCTCCCTTGAATTCTCCCGAATTTTCATCTTTGTTTTTCCCTTGACGTAGAAACGAGTCGTGATCAGTCGGTCTATCGTGAACAGTGAGTCTATCGCAGGAGAAAAAAAAAAAATGTAAATCTGGCGCAACCCTGGGTAAAGGCACCCTTTTAATCCACGAGGAGAGAGAGAGGGAGTCCCTAGTCGATAGGCGGGGTGGATTATCACGGGGTATCATATGGAGCCTCTCGAAAGTGAACGAGAAAAAGCGTAGGAAGGAGGAGGCGGGGAGAGAAAAGAGGAGGAGTGGAAGGAAGAGGGATAGAGGGAGCGAACGCGGAGAGAACCCCATGGTTACCGGCGCGGCGCGGCGGCCAGAAGTGGGGCTCCCGTGGCGAGAAGCACCGTCAAATCCACCGCAAATGCTCTCGAGTACTTCTTCTTGGTCGGACGTGAGCGCAAGGGCGACCACGAGAGAGCACGTGGTACTTGAACCAGTTGGGGACCACCGAGTGGCTTGGCTGCCCGAATGTTGCTTGCTTGCTTACGCGTACGATCGGCCAGAGTAACGAGGGAAAAAAAACTGAGTACCGCCGGAAGAGCGAGAAATATATTCCGTTTACCGTATTTGTTTTTTTTTTTTCGAGCCACTTACCCTGCTCTACGAGCCCGTGCACGACATTTCACGGCCGGATTCCACGCGGATAGGGCTGTAATCGCTTGAAAAACTCACGATTATTTAACGAATATAGGCCATTACGGGGTTCGTGGGTGTAACTTTGACCCTGAGTTTTCTCAAGAACTTTACTGAGCATTAGATGATGATGGGTGAGAAAAGGGGTGTAAAAATATGCAACCAATAGAGAAGCAAAGTTGTTTTATTAATACATTGAATGTCAATGAAAACAACGCGTTGAACCACCATTTTCTAGCATCACAATCACGCTCCTTCTTGAAACGAACTCGTGCAAGTTTCGAATAGTCTCCAGCGGAATTTCCGTCATTCTTCCCAAACAATATCTTCAAGTTCTCGTCGGATCCTTCGAAACCGATCAGATTCAGCGACGTTTGAGTCTGGCGATTGTGCTCATCAGGGAAGAGGCTGAAAGGGAAAAGAACATTCTTAAAATTGCTCAGTGTTTCCATTACTTTGTCCGCCCCCCTGTACACGCGTCTAAGAGCGGGCGCGTAACGTACACGAATAAACAATAAGCACGGCTGTGCGGAGACGTATATACACGCATCGGCGCGTATCGTTCCAACAGAGTCCGCGAGACTCGGCGAGGGTGAGTCGGAGGGGGGTTGGAGCCGGTTTGTAACAAAATCAATAGAGGGGTGGCGCGCGAGAGGACAGGCGGCAGGAGAAGGGTAGGTTGGCGCGGGAGAGGACCAGACAGAGAGAGAGGCTGTGATAGAGCCTCTGCGAGGGTGGTTTTCTCAGCGCAAGCGCACTTGTACACCACTAAAGGTTGGGAGAGCAAGGGGAGGGAAGACAAAACCACCCCGCCGGCTACTCCCACCCTCTGGATGAGGCGACGGACTGCGATGGAGTGCCTCCTCCTTCTCTGCCTACCGGCTACTCCACCTCCCTCGTGCCGCTGAAACTCAGGGGTTGTTTGCCCCTCGGGATGGTAGGTGCTGCCATCGACGTTGCGACGGTCAACCCGTGAACACACGGGCTCGAAACACGTATCCCGGGCATTTTATTTCATCGACGATGCGAGAATGTATAATATTTTGGTGTTCGATGAGAGAAAAATGGCCCTTCGATGGAGTTGTACAAAAGTTGTTCAAATTTATTCTGGATATCTTTATTTTCTAAATTCTTAAAGGGGTTGGAGATCTTCGTTGTTTGAACGGTTATGAGCCACTAATAAAGTACCATTCTTTCACTATTCGGTCTATCTGTCACCCTTCGAGCGGGATTCGCTCGCGCATATTGTCACGCGTGCCCTTGCAGGAATTATTTCACGCAGGGGACGGCGAAAACATATTTACCGTCGTCCCGGGGACAAATGCCTTGATTTGTGCCGAAAATCGGCCAAGCCCGAAATCAAGGGTCGCGATAAAAGCATTAGTTTCGTGGCTAAGTGTTTTCCCAACTTGTCCCGACGTTCTCCCCCTCGATCCTCCCCCTTTTTCCTTGCTTTCTTCTCGGTCGTGTCGTTACATAAACGTTACATCTCTGCTATTGACAGTCGGACAGGCTCTTTTCTCTGTCTCTCGTCGGCCTGTACGGGCAAAAATTTCCATTTTCATCGATCGTCTTGGGGAAATCCGTTCGACGAACGTGCCAGTTGACCGTTCGGTCATCGAATCAGAACGAAACAAGGTCGACGACATTAAAGGGTCGCTGATGAATGTTTCTAAAGGTCGCGTTCCCCGAGGATGGAAGGAGAAAAAGGTCGTTCGGCTCGGCGATGTCCGTTTAATTGCCACGGCAGCCATTGTCCTCGCGAGACCAGAAAGAATAACGACGTCGAAACGATGCTCTTTTAAAATTCCTCACCTCGTGAATTACAGTCGGTACGCTTCGAACCTCGGTAAATAGAACGAAATGAACGCGAAACAGGGGGGCGGAGGGGGTGGTCGAGTCCGAGCGGAGACAGGGCACATCGAGGGGGTGGCGTACGACTAAAGCGTAGACGTAATAACGCGAACAGAGACGAATAGAAATAGATAAAAGTAAGTGAAAGAGAAAGCTGCGGAGATAAAAGTCGGGAGAGACAGAGAAAGGCGGAGGGACAGAGATAGGGACCTGGTCTGACAAAGGACGACAGAATCTCTTTGTTCTCGCGGCTCAACGGCTTCGCTCCGTGGCCGCGATGTTTTGTCAAGGTCACTCTCATTCACCCCCTTTGCCTGCTGCTCGCCTTCGTGCCCAGTTTTCAACTAAGCTTTGAGGACACGTTCCTTCTTGCCTCCAATTATTTTCAACTTGTAATCGATCCTTCGTTCCTTTCTTCTTTTTTTTTCCCAAAAATTATCGCAGACTCTACAGGTAGAAATTAAACAACGATCTCAGCGTTCGTGTGGAACGTCGAGAAGAGGATCAGGGATGAAGTCAACTGATTGGTCAGGAACGTGTGACAGAGTCCATCGTACTTGTCCGGTTGGTGAGCTCGTTTCAGGGATTGTCGTTTTCTGAATGGTGACTTTAGCCCCCGCGTATGAATGGCATTTTCAGATATACACACCAGAGGACTGCTGGCCCTCTTTCCCTTCCCCTTTTTTCCTCTCTCTTTCCCCTCTCTCTTTCATGGTTTAGCTTCTCTCCACGCGATGGACCAACGGTCCATTGTCGGCTCGGACTCAATGGATGATGCTGAAGCAGCGGGGGTGGCAAGGAGGTGGCAGGGGGAAGGATTGTCGTTGGAGAACCGTCCCCTCTACCGGGTCGGTCGACTCAAAAGGAAATGAGGTGCCCTCGACAGGACCTATCCCAACGAAAAAGAAGCCACTGGGCTACCAAAGGAATAGAAACTCTCCCTGGTGCACACGCCAGTGACGGACATTTCCTCTCGAAACCTTCATTTTTCTGTCAACCACGCGTAACATATTTTAACCGCGGCATATGCAAAGTATGAACATCTCGCTGAAGAACGTCTTCGAGAAACTTTGCTATTTAATACTCGAGGAAGTAGATAAAATTTCGTGGAAAAATAGAAAAATAGAGCCAAGGATTCGGGGCCTAGATAAATTAAACGCATCTTGATTCTCCCTCCAGTTGAACGGTCGCGTGGCTGCACAAAGGTGAAAGGGAGGAGCGGTTCGAAAGAATAAAAGCGAGATCCGACTTTGTGAGGAGTTCACGATTCTCCAGGTGCGAGGAAACACGCGCAGGACTTCTTCCTGCGACGACACCGCAGAGAAAGGTCTTTTCTACGGATCACACCTTGGCCATTCAATTTTCACGCCACCTACGATTTAAGTGACTCGAAGATGTGTCCAGGTGCGACTTTGTGCGCGGACCTTCTTACCCGGGGGTTGACATTTCTCCAGGCTCGAAATAACATTTCGTTTTTAAGATGTCGGGATACTTGTACGTTTGTTTGCGTCCATGTACTCGTGAATACTTGGGGGATATTTTAAACTGTTTACCTTTCTCGAACATCAAAAAGTTTCTTCCATTTTCAAAAATACAGGGCAGTATATTTCATCAATAATCATGATTATTTTAAGAGGCGATTGAAATTCTAGGTAAATAATTTAACTCGAAGGTGTTTTACCTTGAAAGACTTTCGCACCTCGCACACCCCCTGCTGTAGATATGAATGGGGCATCCGGTCCACAAAACATTCGCGTGAACGTTCGCCCACACCGAAGCAGAAGGTGGTCAGGGTGAATCGAAAGCTCTTGGAAGACGTTACGTCTTCGAGGAACTTTGGAAAAGAGGGCTACCTTTGACGCACTCTCGAAATAGCCATCGAAACCTCATCGGTTCTGGTCAATTTCGAAAATTCAAGGAAAAGCCGTGTAATTGAAAGGCATTACTAGAAGAGAAACGTTTCGCTTTCAAGGTTCATGTTATTTGTCGAATTCTAAAAATTAGGTGAAAGAGGATCGTTGTTGCTTCTGAAATTTGTGTATCATCAAAAAATCTTATATCTGTTTTATTTAAATTAATTATAAGGTCTTATAATTGATATCTGTTTTATTTAAATTAATTATAAGATCGAGTAATAAAATCAGAAGCAGCAAAGTCGAAATATAAAAAAAGTTAGAAAGGGGGTAGCATCAGTTTGGCCGGGTGAAAAAATCGGCTTTACTTCTTCCCTATCGAAAAGATAACGAGGCGTGGACCTAAAGTGACACCTGAGGTGAGGTCGTGACACGTTACGAGGGTTGAAGCGCTAGACATCCATCACTTCTTTGTACAGTCGTAGAGTGACACCTGGTTCTTAACCGCTCCCCTCTCCCCTTCGGTACAGTACACCCCACAGCTTCTTTTGAAACTTTGCTCGACGGCCACCGTGGCCGGAACCACCCCCGAGAACACCGTTGCGGCAACGATGCGTAGCCGGTTTAAAAATAAATAACAGTAGACGAAGAATTTCGGTGTCCGTTTAAGCCGCCGCAAAGCTGGGATTATTTTTTATTGACGATGTTCGAGCCTCGCGACGGAAAAAATCGGGAAAACAGGATTTGGAAAGTAGAATCGAAGTCAACGTAGCTCGCATTCATTAATAATCGACCGGTGAAGTTTTCCAGCAAATCATTTTCTGTCGTCTCACCTGGACCAAGGTGACAAATTTGAATGCGTTCGCGTTGTCATTAAAGAAATCGATTCCGGACGTTACTCGGCAAAAATTTCGTCGGCTCATTCCTTGGCCAATGTGAAATTTGAAAATTCGCGAGGTACATTTCATAGAATTTCTGTCTGTTTTGGAAAATGGATTAAATTAATTTACAAAAAGCTGATCGAAATGACGGATCACACGGATCGGTTAATGGAAAGGGTATTTTCGAAGCGTGCTCAGATATCCGGAGTTTGTTTCACTCGAAAATCCGTAGAATCCCTTGGGACACATTAGACGGTTGAGTCGTTTTCAAAAAAAAGAAGGAAGAGAAAATCTAGAGAAGGAGATCCGTGTTCACCCTCCCGTCGAGAGTTTGCTCATTGATCCTGGCAGCGAAATCCAGGTGCCTTGGTCTCGGTATGTCCTCGGAGACCTTCATATTTTAACTCGTCAATGGTTAGCGAAAAGCCAGGTGCAGGTGTCCCTCCACCTCTTCGACGGTGTATCCTCCAGTCTGTCGAGCAATAAAAGCGGCTGCAAAGAATGAGAAAGAACGGTGCGCGGGTGGCAGAACGAATTTTCTAAACCCGGACCTCCTCCTGTCCCTGCAGCCTGCTACTTTGTCGATTTCCGACCGATTAGGACCATCCACCGTGAAAGGGTTGACACGCGACTGGGACTGATGATTGGTCGACGAAACGTGAAAACAGAATTTCCCTTCAAAATAAAATTCTAGATATTGGTCGCGATTTTGAAAACGGTTATGCAAAGCAATATTGTTTTCTGATTAAATAATCCATTAGGTAGAATATCGATCGATCGACACGTAGATGACAAGAGATTGCAGGCCACACCACGGTGGGACATCGTCGGAGGCAAGGATGGCGCGAGGGAACTCGTCAGTCTTCGCTGATAGAAGTAGGCGGCGGTGCTCATTAATAACCGGTGACTCGGCGTTTATATAAATAAATTGTACCCGGTCGCAGCCACTCACCTGCGATTTGGTCGATCGCTCACTATCCTGACGTGAAAGAAGCCTCGCCGCCACCTCCGCCCACCTCCTAACCTACCTCAGAAATACACCGATCCGACCGGTGTTGGCCTGTTCGCGTTCCAGCCTTCATCCATTTCGTCTGTTTCTACCAGCTCCTCTCTCTTTCTCGCTTCGTTTCACCCTTCTATCCCAGTTGCACTCGACGAGCGCAAGCTTCTCAATCGGAATTCCAAAAGGCACTAGAGCAAAGCAGTGCGCGCCAGTGCCGGCTCTATGAATGCCTGGCCCCCGATGCTCGGTCATTTATTTCGGCGCTGGGTGTACTACCCCCGAAATGGTCGAATGAATACGCGAACCACCCCGCCGCTCCCTTGTCTCGACGCCGAGTTAGGATCGTTTTGAAAATCGAGGTCGAGGGCCAGCCCCGACCACCGACCACCTCCTCCTCCTCAGACCCTCTCTTCCTCTCGGTTTCGAGCTCCTCCTGGCTCCTTCTTGCATCGTCGACTCCGCTCGGTGAATCCCTCTCGAGGTATCGAGCTTCGTAGCCGGTGAAAAGGGCCGGGTCGTCGGCGACGACAACAACGTCGATCTGCTTTTTCTTTCTTCTCATTCGTTGCCTTCCTATCTCTACTCCTTTTTTTTTCCACCCGGTGTCTTCCCTCGGATGACTGATGCGCGGCTGGCTAAAGTTCAACCGATACCGGGAACGCTTCAGACCCACCGCTTCGGGTCGAGCGTTTCTCTTGCGCCGGAACGCGAGCGTTTCATCGTCGAAGGAATGCGTGTCGAGAGACGAGAGAGATTCTACGAGATTCTCGCGAATTATCGGGAATAAAATTCGTTGTAAAGTTTCCGAGCGGAACGCGGAGAGGGAAAGTTTTCCCTTGGCGCAAATTGAAGAGGAAACGGGGGTGTAGACAATATAAAACGAGCTTCGCGGTGCTCGGGAATCGGTCGAGGAACTGCGAAGATTTTCGAAAGGCGCGGAAAGAAACATTAAAACTATCCTTCCCGGTGAAAACGCGTCCTCGTAACGGGGCAATAAAACTTCCTCTCTGCCCGCGAATGGGCAAACTTTACCTCGAAAGATTCAAGACGGCGAACGTATCTTCTCTACCCTTCGAGGGGGGGATACCAAATGGATTGCTGTAATCTATGAATTGTGAAAAAACATATCTAACCAACTGATAAAAGGTTAATTTAAAACCAGAAGGAACAATGGCGAATGGTAGCTATTGTGACAGAGTAACACATAATAGGGTGCATAGCAAAAGTTTGAGTGATTCCGTTTTGTCAACGATATTTTCGCGAAACGAGAAATATTTCGCCATGGGATGAATGTGGAACGTACCAATCCCCGTAATAGCTGTGACGAAAGACAAAATGTTAAAATATTAGGCTGGATCGATTAGAGGAAATGAGTATGCGAAAAAAACAGCCACGTCTGTTTAGCCGAGGAAAGGGTTCGTTGAATAGGCTTGCCGCGTTTCTGGCAACGTACAAACGGTTTCTAACAAAGACAGATCGTTCCACGCTCGATTATCCGTATTCCTTGAGCCACCGGTCCCCGATTTACTTCGTCTTACTATCACTTTTCGCCGTAGGTGCACGCATCTATAGATGCTTCCCATTCAATTCAATTCGCTTCGACGGTTCTCGCATTACGGATACGCGGCGGGGCGGGTCGATCGCGTCGTAAAATATTTAACGAGGCAGTTTCGCGAAACGTCTTTGTAAACGTTATGAATATCGCAATAAAATATATGTACACGCGCCCCTGAGCTTCACCGATCATCTAAAAATGCCAAGGATTTCGACGACTTCGTAAATCGCTTTTTCACCCCTTCTCTCCGACGATTCTTACTGACTTTATTTCTTTTGTTTCAGGTGAATTATGTGCGGAGGGATGATCTACGTCAACGGAGACTGGTGAGTGAGATTTTTAGATCATTTGAAAGGGTCTAGTCGTATAAGCATAGTGAATTTCGGTTGATATTTATAGCACATAATGCTTTTTACTTAAATAACAATTGTGTGCAATTTCAACCCCCATAAGGGAGATATGAGGGTAAAAACTCAAATTTAAGATATTTGAACACAATCCACAAAGCATCCCTAAAGCGTCTGTTTATATTCCATTCTTAACCCTTGCCTGAAGATAATGCATGGCCAAAAATTCGCTAAAAGTGAAGGTGCAAGGGGGGTGGTTTGAAAAGGGTTGCGCCAGAGATGCTCTGCAGAGGCGTGCACCCGGTAAGATTTAATGTGATCTCTCTCTCCATCGTTCTCTTTTCTTTTCACTCGTCACCCCCAATCAGCCTTTTTCCTCGCGCATCCACCGGTCTCTCCCACTTTCCGGCTCGTCCTCCAGGCATTTTCAAGCGCCGAAAACTCTCGTCTACCGCGGGGAGAAAGAGAGGAGCGACGGTTTCGCGTGGAAGACCGAGGAGCAGTCGCGAAGTAGAGAAAGAGAGGATGGTCCTGAGGGTGGAAGAGCATCCCTCTCGGCGGCGTCACCTCGAGGGCCCAATTAGCGCGAGCACGAGTGTCATTCCGCCGCGGTTTCCGCATACTGGCTGCCGTTGACTGGCGTTTTCTGCGGTTTCGTTTCTCCCACTTAGAGGCCGTTATGCACACCGTGCGTGAGCCAGATCTTCCTTCACCCCCTCCGTTCCGGTTCCTTCCTATGGCTGACTGACTGACTGACTGGTCCGCGGTTCTCCCTGTCTCTTTCACCCCCGCTCGTCCCCCCGGCTTTTCTTCTCTTTTTCACCCTCCGTCGTTCAGCCGCAGCCAGAGCAACGAAAAGCGAGAGGTAGGGAGGGAGTGCATTATCCAATTTTCTAGCAGATATTTCACGATATAATAATTGGGCATTCAACGCGAACCTTCCCTTCTTCCCCGCCCGTTCTGGCCGCCTTTCACCGAGGAGGATCGTTGAATTATATTCCACGGGCAACGGGTGAGGGGCTAAGTGCAAACGGGCAACGAACGAGGGCCAACCCGGTACGGCCCACCAATGGAAACATTTTCCATCGTAGAATGCGTCAGATAGCGTAAGGATCGTCTCTCCTTTTTTTTTTCTCTACCCCCTTCCTCGTTCACCCCGTTACTTCTCCTTCCTCGCGTTAGCCCATCCTTTTCGTTATTCTTCGAGCGGAGCTCTCCGCTTCCACCGACGCTGTCTGTTGCACCCCGCGACCCCCTTCCACCGTCTTGACGGTGCCTCTTCTCCGGTTATTTCCATAACGACACTTTAAGCAACGTTAATTATTGTCGGCGTAATGAGCTCGAGGAAGTCTTCCAAGATGCAGACTCGTTCGTCCCCCACGCTCTCCGGCTTCTCCGTTCGTCTTCTTTTCTCTCGGTTTACCCTCTCTTCAGCTTCCATCAGCTTCGCTGTGCTTGTTCGCCGAGTGTCAAAGAATCTCTCTCTCTCTTTCTCTCGGTATCTCCCCTTCTCCGCTGCAATCCTACGGGATATCTCGCGGATCTGCATCACCGCGTCTTTCCACGATGCTGATCTCGTTAAGGGACCTCCTTCGTTCTAACACCGACGCCCGGTTGCGCCTTGTTAGCGCGTCTCGGCAAGTTTAGCCCCCGCGACCCGTCGCGTTTTCATCCAACCAGATCCAATGACGATACCGGGCACCTAAGGAAATGAGTTTTTACGCGAGCTCCTCGACCGGCCGCTTAATGATCCGTTGCGCAACTCGGTAATTGAAGGAAATCGAAGCTTCCACTGCGAAAGATGCGAACAATTCTAGCTACCTTCGGAACGGATCAATTTCTCGGTTTATTTTCAGGTCGCAGTATTAACTGACACGAGAGCGTATCGACAGGTACGCGGTGGGTATCTTTCTGAAAGAACCTGGTGCCCCGCGGGGTTGCTGGGTGTATCGCAGGAATTAAGAGAACCAGGAGTCATCCCTTAAGTCCTGACGGAATTATTTCTGCCCGGTTCCACTTTGGTGTTGCGCCCAAGGGCGACAATAAAGCTCGGTTCTGGGTCGCTTCAGCTGTCAATCAGCCCCTGTCAGTTCTCGTTTTATTGACCGTGCCTCGATCCGGGGTTGGTTATAATAGCCGTTTTGGGAATATCGAGCGTTCGCACGAGATCGTTCCGGAAAATCCTCGTGGAATTTTCATCCTGGCGATAATTCCCTCTTTCCTTTGTTCGATTGTTTTTCCCTCTCCTTTTGGGGATGAAAGTAGAAAGCGGCCGGTTAAATGATAGAAAGACATCGATTCTTTAAGGTGTTAACTATCATCGAGAGTGTACGGTGAAAATGAAATTGAAGTGGCTGAAAAGTGGGAATGCACAATGGCGTCGTTAGGTCTGGCAGCCAGTGGCGACAACTCTTTCCCGTTACTTGCTGTACCGAGTGTCATTCAATTGCACATTCCAATTAAATAACAGGCAAAAGGGCGACGTAGCGTCGCGTACCGTCCCGACGCCCCCTAATAGGAGGTTGGAGCAGCCAGCGGAGAGGGCTAGAAGGTTGAGAGGACGCGAGATAAACACTCGCCACGGGGGTGAGACTTACCGAATCGTGAGATCGAAGCTCTTCCCTTTTAATTTCAATCTTCTTCCCTCGATACTCGTCGCTCGGCGTCGATTTAATTACGAGACTCGAAGATAGTAACAATTTGGTAACGCGAAACGATCGAGTAACTAATTTTCTTCCACCTTTTATTGCAAATCTGTTAGCTTAAGGATAAAAGCGTCTTAATTAATTATATTTTTAACGATCTTTTCTGTCGCGTTCTAAGCGAACATTTAAAACGTTGACACGCAGAGGCTCGGAGATGATGTTTGTATCCAAGAAGGGGTGAAATTTCGAGCCGCCTCGCTCTCGGAGAAAAGGGGTCGCGGCTAATAGGAAGCACGGTGTCGCTTTCGAATTTCCGAAAAAAGAAAGAAAAATATATGAGAAGATCTTTGCGCGGGTTCGTGTGCACGCTCGCGTTACCGCGAGCCTTGCGCATACACGGCTACCAGTTTCTCTCTTGTGCGGTATCAAAAAGTAACGTAATTAGCACAGTCAAATGAACTAATTACCAGAATACGAAGTGACGAGGTGAGCTGACAAAAGGACTGCTGAATTCGTCTCATTCCCTTCTTTCGTCGTCGTTCTGGCCGTCTTTCTCTTCGTTTTTTTTTTTTTTCTCCCATCGCAGTCGACGCTGTAGCTCGATGCAGTTACGACGAGTAGCTCGACGTCGTATAAACGGCCCTTCCAAGGATCGAAATGCTAATTAAAGGCTCCTTTCGTCGGCTGAAGGAGAGAGAAAGGGATGCGACTGGAGGCGCGAAACGGGATGGTCGATGGTGAACCATCAGGAACGTGTCGCGAGGGTGATTAAGATCTGCCATAATCAACAAGAAAACAACTTTCCAAAATAAATATTTCTAGTATAAAAACAGCACTACAATCTTCTAAATTAAAATAAATTAGTATCATAAAAAAAAAAATAATAGAATGTGTTTTCCTCGAGGATTACCCTACAGGAAGAATCATATGGAAATCATCGAAACGTCCCAAATGAGAAATCATATTAATTCATCGATATCGAACGTCAAACGGAGATCAGAGACTTTCTTTCATCGGGGTAGAAGAAAAACACGACTGTCTCTTTAGATACGGCACTGCAAAGCTGTCGGAAAGGAAACGTAGGGGCGACGTATGGCAGATAGCAAGCGTTGGATGGCGCAAAATGGAAACGCCGTAATTAGTATGCGCGTCCGCACGTTATGCACGCAACGGCACTCACTTCGCGAACCACCCTCCTCGCGGTGGCGTGGGCGCGCGAACCGGAGGGTGGCGACGAGCGGAGTACGGGAGTGGTGTTGCAATTCGCACTTATGTTCAGCAAGTGCAGCAACACCGGTGACTTCATCGAGGCATGCATCTGGGTGTCCTTAATGCGTACGCGCCGCATACATAAACACAGAGAGAGAGAGAGAGTAGGAGACACCGATGGGGCACCGTGGAAAGTGGGCGTTCGTGTGCGTGTCACGACTGACACTGTCGTCCTCTTCGTCGTCGCCGTCGTCGTCGTCGTCGACGTCGTGACACGCATCGTGAACACGGCGATGCGTCGCGACACGGAAGTGTCGCCCTTCGCACTCGCGAGGGAAACGGGCGCCCACCGCTTCGCTGACAGAGAAGGAAGATCAAGCAGTTTCAGAGGGAGAGGAGCGGTACGGCGTGAAAATCGCGACTCGTACTGGCTCGGAAAGCTTCCAGGCGAGAAGAGCGCATGGTAATTGAGAATTTAACGGATTCTTGGACGGTTTCGAGCGGACCCTATGAAAATTCTATCAATATTTTGTTATTTAGCCAGTTAGAGAGGAGTTCGGTAATCATGTTGCAAGATTCATCGCGGGAAACACGCGATCGGTTCTGTTTTATTCCTATTCGAGAAAGTGGAAGTGGCGCTTTTCCGCTCTTCTTTTGCGCTCGGAAATAGGGAGAGGAAGGATCGTTTCTGTACGCTTTCATCGGTTCGATCGTCGGTCTCGGCAACGTTTTATCATCCAATAACGATCAGAGGTTTAAATGAAAGCCGTGCGCCGCGCGGGCGACGATTGCCGCTTTCCGAGTGCTCGACATCAAACACGGGCCGAAAAGCGAAGGTTCGCGCTTTCAGTACGCATCCGCCGCGCAGAGGAACAGAGAATCCTCTTTGACGTTGATCTTTGTCTCGTCCCGCTGGCTTTCATCGTTAAACCCCGACACTCGGCGATGATTCGCGACAATCAGCGGGAAATTAGCTCGCGAGCTAATTATCGCGTCGTGTGCCTCGCGAGCCGCGACGAGGACGGGCAAGAAACGGAAGAGTAAGGGATGGAGGTTGATCCTTTTCAGGTGTTACGCGCGCTTCGAATCGCGTCTTTGAGCGAAACCCGCTGCGGTCCGCTCGCCGTTGATGCAACATCCTCGAACCACCCTCTGTGGCTTGGGAATCGCGTTCCTGCGCGAATTCCGCCGACTTAATCCGCTCGCGGATCAAACGCAAGGCGACTGCATCGTCCTCGTTGCCCACCCCTTGCTTCCCTGTCTTTCTTTTCTTTTCTTTTTTTTTTCCCCCGTTTTCGCTTCGCCTTTCGTTGGCAGAGCGACGCTTAATTCAGCAGCTACGCCGGATGACTGAAAAGGGCGCGTCTCTTTTTCCCCGAAACTCTCTTTGCGCGCCCTTTTTGTCGCGCCCGATGTGTAGGAGGACGCGTCAAAGCGACCTCGCGTAACGATCACACCTCGCGCCAGCTTTTTCGCGAACGCGGAGAAAGGCTACAGCTGTTCCGTGAATCGTGCTTCCTAGCCTTATCTCGTTCGTTGCATGTCATTTCTGTGCTTTAATCCTGCTGCGGGGAATGGATGAAATAAGTCAGGATGGTGATGGAAGATCGTCCGTAGAGGTTGGCCTATAAATTAATGATGGTACTTCAATTGGGCTTTATTATGACATTCCAACTTAGGGTGATCGTACACCTAATGATGATATGTAAAACATAGATCTTATTAATTTCGGACCATTTTGAAGAAAACACATGGGGCTTTATTTATTATGACATTCCAAATTAGAGGTGACAGTACATCTAATAATGATATGTTAAACATAGATTCTACTAATTTAAGATCATTTTGAGGAAAACATTTTGGGCTTTATTTATTATATGAATCCAAATTAGGGATGACAGTTCACCTAATAATGATATGTTAAACATAGATTCTACTAATTTAAGACCATTCTGAGGAAAATATATTGGGCTTTATTTATTATATGATTTCAAATTAGGAATGGCAATACACCTAATAATAAACTGTAAAATATAGATTCTACTAATTTAGGACCATTCTGAGGAAAACATATTAGGCTTTATTTATTATGTCATTTCAAATTAAGAATTGATAGTACACCTAATAATGATATGTAAAACATAGATCCTACTGATTTAGGACCATTCCGAAGAAAACACATTGGGTTTTATTTATTATGAATCGACTTCGAAAAGGAGGAGGTTACTCAATTCGATCAGTATATTTGTATTTATTTTATTTATTTATTTAGCTTCTAAACGGGTGAAACCCTTTTTTACACAGAGTATGAGATACATAGAAATTGCTTACATACTAATGAGAAGAAAAAAGAACTTATGCTAATATAAACAGAGGACGCTCGACAATCAACATATTTAATTTTTTCTTTTTTTTCAGTCATTTCAAATCAGGGATGACTGTACACCTAATAAAGATATGTAAAACATAGATCCTACTAATTTAAGACCGTTCCGAGGAAAACACTTTGGTATTAGTCTCTTTGATGATAAATGTTGCGAGAGATCCCTGATGCTCATCATATTTTTCAACGTCGCGTTTCTGGAATCCGTAGCAGCGTGACGACGCGTTTTGCTTATCGATTTTAACTTCGCCTCGCGACGAGTGGCTTCCTTTCTGCATCCGCATCGTTAGCCTAGTTTCCATCCGCTCGGTTGCTCCGCGAGAAACGTTGCCGGGGGAACAACACCGGGGTCCGGTGTAAATTAAGGGCTATAGATTCAGCCGCGAGTTTTTCGTGCCTAATGAGAGAACGCCCCGTCATTCGGCGTCATCTGCTCGTCTTCGCAGGCGGTTTCGCGCTTCGGCGTCCTTCTGAAAAACGCTTTGTAACGTGCCACGATCCATCACCGGGTCTCCACGAGATTTTGACCCGTGCTATGTATTTTTTTTCTTCTTCTTCTCAGAATCGCTGTGTAACCTTCATAAAATTTATCGTTTCTTTGACTTCTTTGAAATCACAGATATTAAAATTTTTATGTTGGCATTTTAACCCTTTGACTACGTCGGACTTTGGGACGTATCAGCCGTATCATACGATAGGAATTTTTTTGTTAGGCGTGCATTTTTGAGAAAGTACATTGAAATAATCGAAACATTGAATTCTACTACATTAACCCTTTGACTACTGTTGGCGCCTAAAGCGCTTAACTCCTTGCCGTACCATTTTCTCAACACTTGCGTCTGCGAAACCTAACTACTCACTGCTGTAATATTGAGGTAAATCAAGGAAATTGAAATATTATGCATATATTGTGTTTACAGATTCCTGGCTGTGCAAATGTTAATTGAAATTATACTTCAAATTCTCGTGTTAGTGACTCGTCATTATACGCCAAGGGGTTAAACTAGTTTGATCTCTTATATTGGTTTAATTATTTCAATCTACTGTTTCAAAAATGCACGCTTAACGAAAAATTTCGCCATTTTCGATGTAGGGTGCGACTGAATTTCTATCGTATGGTGCGGCTAGTGCGTTTCAATTTCCGCCGTAGTCAAAGGGTTAAGCCAATATAAGAGTTCAAACTAGTTTAATCGTCTATAGGCGCCAACAGTAGTCAAAGGGTTAACGGTACTGTAGACAGTTATCGCTCGCGTTCAATCGTCACCTCCTCGTTTTCTCCTTTGCATTAATAAATTTAATAAAGCTTTTATTAATAAATTAAATAAATTATTATTCTACACCGCTTAACGGTCCTGCAGATAAATGGCAGTAACATTGTTTTTTATAACAAAAGAGCTCTCTTGCTCCGTTAAGAGGAAAGAAACAATAAATATTCGCATCTCGCGAAGCTGGTGCAAGCTCATCGACGCAGCGGTCACGAGGATGACGGGCGTCACGAAGATTCTGCATAATAACGCCTATGGTTTAGGGGGTGAGAGGGGTCTGCACGGGTCGTCTTTCAATTACGAAAACGAACCGGGTGCAACAGAGGTGAAAGAGAAGAGGAATAAAGAAAGAAGAGACGGGGAGAGACGGAAACAGAGAGAGGTCGAGGACGATGACTGCGTGAAAACGGCACACGAAGACAACACTCTCGGCGACACTCTCGGCCCTCTCGTTGTTAATCGTTGGTTGCACCCTTTCACGGCTGCGCACTGACGTACGCCGTTTTCTCGCTGCTACCCTTCTTTTGTCCATTAGCCTCGTCCCGAGGACAGGACCGTAGCCAGCGTTCCCGTTTTCCGGGGACGTTGTTTCGCGTCGCGAACCACGAAACGTCACCTGTGCCTGGAAGCTTCCGTATAACGTGGTTGGCCAGGTGTGAACAACGTTGCGCAATTCGCCTCCGAATTCCGTTTTTTCCTCTCCGCGACGTCGCGTCGTTGGCTTATTACGAAGCCCCGGAACAATGGAAGCTGCCACTTTTTCGAGTCGCAGGCTGAAAAATAGCAGCGTTTTCTAGGAGGTATCAGTCGAAGATTGAAACTCGGAAGAACGGTCAGGGACTTTGGATAACGAAGTCCGCCAGGTGTGAAGCTGACGTCGGTTCCATCTTGCAAATGAGTACTTCTCTACATTTTCGTTGCTCGTTGTCGTCTTTCAACCGGTGCATCGTACGGTGCAGCCGAGCATAGGCTTATTAAGAGTAGCGCGAGATGTGGGATGGAGGAAAATCGTGGAAAACGAAAGATAAAATGTCTGACGGGGATACAGGTTTGCGGTCGAGGAATCTCTGGCCCGCCGGCGAACAATGGGAGCATCGTTCTGGACGTTCTTGCGTGCTTGCAGTCCCGCCTTCCTTCCGTATAATAATGACCGAACTCTCGACTTTTCTTCGTATTAATCGTCTCATCGAGCCGACCCGTTAGAACGTTCGATATCGTTGTTTCCTACGTTCGGGATCGTTCACTCGGAAACATTCGTTGAATCGTTGCCTCGGTTTTTCGATACACTATTTCTTTTCTTTTCTCCCCTCGAACGGCATTTCCAGTTTTTCCAACGATCTAGACGAAAGGAGAGATTTTTTTCTTAACTTTGACGCGTTGCAACACGGCTGCTCCAACAATAAGACGTAATTATTTGTTTCGCCACGTGCGGCAGGAGCCGCGGAGAAGCGGGATTATATTTTAAAGTACCTCGTTAAATACATTTCCCTCGTTCGACCACGAAGAACGCGAGCCAACGCTTTTATTTTTCCCGCCAAGCGGTGGAACTTCTTTCTTGCCTTTCCCTCTTTCCGGTCTCGCGACGTTTACTCGTCGTAATTCAGCTTTGCGAAATTATTAAATTTCTAATCGCGTTTGAATTTCTCAGTTTCCCATTTGACGCAGTCATCGAGTTATCGTTATTATCCGCGGATTTTCCCTGTTTCTTCTTTCCTCTTTCAAAAACCGCTGGGAAATATAACAAATACGCGAGGAGTACTCTAGAAAGTAGCGGTGTAACCAGGATTATCATTGTACCCGAGAGTGGTGGCGATTAATTTAATTGCATGAACCTTTCCCTCCGCCTACTTTTCCACCCCCTTCCGCTCGCTCGCTCCCTCTCCACCCGCGGAAGGAGCAATTAAGCACTTCGCGTGCCGATTGGCCGTACAATTAGGGTGAATTATAATATCGTAATAATTGCGACAATTAACGTTATGTACGAACCCCCACCCCCCTTGGGATGCCAACGCACCTCTCTGTCTCTCGGTTTTTCCCGACGATTCTCCGCTCCCTCTGTTCCCTTTCTTTTTTTTTTCTTCTTCTTCTTCCTCTTTCCCTGTCTCTCTGTTTGCACCCTCGTTCCTCGTGCCGGCGCGCCGCTACGTTGCCGCGGGTTTTTTTTCTTCCGGATGAAGGAACGCTGGAGCACCGGATATGGTTTCCGCTCTCTGGATCGTGCAATCTGGAGCAGGTGTTTCTTCAGAAATGAACCGAGTCGAATCGGGACGTTTGCGCGACGCGGTAGCGAAGCGAGGAACCGACGAAAATTCCATGCCATCCGCGGAACTCGACGTTCCGGGTGCTCCAGCCGGCATGGTTTCAACGGGAACCTCGATGTCTGAAGAGCGGCGAACTCTTCAGACTCCAACCGGGCCGGCTTGTCTGGCTCGCGACGAATTTTAGCGCAACTCGAATTCCAAGGAGTACGATCGTCGGGAACAGCGGTTCCCAGGGAACGCGGCTGCTTGGAACACGACTCTGCCTTCCGCAGAACTTTCGATAATGGGAATGATCAAACTGCACGGGCGACAATCGCAGGTAGCGCAGCGATTCGAGTAATCGCGGAGGATGTCGCGTAAGCTCTTATGCAAATTACCTTCGGATTGATTCGTTGGTTTATCGATGTCATTGTGTCTCATCGATCGCGATTTGCCTGGAGAAACCTCGGTTACAGACTCTCCTCTTCTTTCCTTCCAACCCTCTCGAGCAGCCCATTCTAGTTCGCTCTCTTCTTCAATTTCTTCAGCCTCCACCTTCCCTTTTCTTCGTCTAACGACACTCGACTCGACTCGACTCGACTCGTAGCCTGGGATTTCTGGGACATTCGGGAGAGACTGGAAGAGCGACTTCACCAACGAGCAGAGCAAGAAGGACGGTTCGTGTAAAGGAGACGCGTATTGGTGCCCATCTACGCGCTGCTAGACGTTCCTCCGTGCGATTGTAGACGAAGGAGAGAGTCTGAAGCAGGAACAGGAGTGCAGGACCTTAGTGTATACTATATACACGGGGTCTCCTTGGCCGAGCCAAAGCCCGAGGGGTTTACGAACACAATAGTTTGAAATATTCGAGCGCCGGCAAGAAGTTGCCCTCGCGTCGGTAATTAACGAGTTAAAGTTTGCCGTCGCGACGTCCTCTCGCTTTCTCCCTCTCACCTTTCCGGCTCTCTCCTCCTCACTCCGCTTCCGTCTTCGTCGTGTCCGCGTTACGTTCTCACCCTGCCGTAAGATTGCCGGCATCCATTAGTCGAGTGCGACCGAAAGTTCTCCTTTTGCCTGCCAAGAAAACGGAACATTCTATTTTTCTCCCGGCTCGTTTCGTAGAATTTTACTAGCCGCGTCTTTCCCCCATTTTTTTCTTCGTAATTTTAATCCATCGAATTTCGAGAGCACCGAGGAACGATAAATCGACAAAGTTGGGTGGAATTAGACAAAGTGATTTACCAACGGACGGGTGTTTTGGGAGGTAGCCAAGGAATCGAGAAGGGGAACGCTCGAGTTGCCGAGCGACGACACGAAGTACCTTGGAAACTGTTCCTTCGTCGGCCAGGAATTCGCTGTTCCGAATTCCCACCCCTTAGCAGTCTCTTCGACGAATCGAAGATATTCTATGGAGACCGTATTCCGTTGCTCCTTACATCGGTACTCTGCTAGACCTGCACGGTTCCATATAAATTGGTTAAATAAATCAGGAGAATCTTCGGTGTTTTACGAGTACCGCGAGCTGATACCCCGTAGAAATAATCGTCGGGACCGTCGGTGGATTAAAACATCACACCCTCCGACCCCTGAGCGTATGCATACGCGTACCCGCCAGCAACTCGAGTATTTATGTATTCAAATCCCCGCGCTCATCGAGTGGGGCGTTTGTTGGCTCTTCTAATAGAACCGTTTATTCTCGCATTAGCATATGCACACACGGGGCACGATTCACATATGCCGCTGGCCCGCACGCACACTCCTTCCTTCCTGCCTTCCTATCGATTAACTCGAGACTTCCTTCCTGTCCAAGAGTTCACCCTCCTAGCGACGTCGTAGAAAAGAAAACTTATCTCGTAATTCCCCGGAATCAGCAGGGAGATCTAGAGGTGTCTTATGGCATAATTAGCGAGAAAGTTTTCAGATATCCGCGAGTCGAACAAACGTGCAGGGATATCAATCGTTCGGAAGAGAGCACCGTTTAAAGAGGCCGCCACGTGGAAGAGGGTTGACGTTGGTCGAGGAGAGAAAGAAAAGGGGAGCGAGAAACACTCGGCTGGTAAACAAACTGTCTGAAACACTCCGGGTCGTTCCATTCCATTCGAGAACTCGGCGAGCCCCGCAGGTCCTCTCGACGGCATTATCTCGGGTACATATTTAAGTGCATGACATGAAGACTGTCACCCCTCCCCCAACCACCCCCTTCGCTGGCAGCCTCCCGTAGCCCGCCGACACGGCTGCTCGCCCCTGCCCTCTAGCCGCAAACCCGTGGAAACGGAGTGCCCTCCGCAAAACTCACCCCCGCGTAGACTCGACTCCTAGAAGTCCTCATTTCCCGGCTGCTGCTGTCAGACGCAGCCCTGGGCGGGTCATCAGATACTAGAGCTCGGATAATGCCGAACGGAACGTACACACGTACAGCCGTTCACGCGTAGTGTGGCACTGCTCGTCGCTCTGTATGCGTGGAAAGATGATAGAAGCGGACTGATATGCCGCTTCGAGACACCGAACCTGTGTTCCCCGCTTCCCGGGGAATTAGATGTTGGCGTCTGTTCGCGGATTGTCTCATCGATCTGGCTTTCGCTGTTTTTGAAATTGCCAAGGGGATCATGCAACTAAATACTAAGTAGTATTAGTCGACGAAAATTCGACCCTGTTATTGTTTCAGCGTTTTACCTATGGTAAATGTTCGGGAGGGTAGGGACTTGCAGAGACTCCTTTTATGTTTTTGGAAAAATAGGCGGGTTGATAAGATTGACACCTTTATTAATTCTATATAATCGTAAGGAAGGTGTCGCAGGCAGATGCACCGAACGTAATCGCGCGGAGACAAAATTGCAATTTCAATGACGCGGTCGACATAAATCCGGTACAACCGATAGTTAACCCTTTGAGGACGGAGTATTATTAATTTAAAGTAACATAAGTAATAATTCCATCCTTCAAAGCATATATTATAAATCTTTGCTGTCTACACATATAGTTGTGTTTTGAATTAAAAATGTATGCTGGTGGAATTAATTCTGGACACTTTGAATAAAAATTGTGCAGAAAATATTTTCACATGATTTGGTATGTAAATGTTTGAAGATTTTAATTTAAAAAATCTAAACTGTGTTATTTTTGTTTCTGTGCTCGACAATACGACACGTCAACGAAATATTAATTTTTTTCTACCTCCTTTGATGTGTGGAAATTGTAATTTTTATTGTATATTAAAACTTTTACTGCGACGCCTTAAAATTAGAAAACAATAATTAGAATATAAAATATAAATGATTAAATATTAAATAATTTGAATAAATGCGAAATTTAAGTAAAAATTTAAAAGTGTCCAGAATTAATTCCACTACTGCAATGCAACAGGTACGGAATTATAAATTGCAGTGACAATTATGTTTGAGTTAGTTTATTTTCAATTTTTGAAACATCGAATAGACTACAAGAGTATAGAAGATTCTTTCGTCTCTGGAGAGTAGTCGAGGAGGTATCTGGGAAAGCAGCCG
The DNA here is from genome assembly GCF_051020975.1 of Osmia lignaria lignaria. NCBI lineage: Eukaryota > Metazoa > Arthropoda > Insecta > Hymenoptera > Megachilidae > Osmia > Osmia lignaria. Next base: position 6,349,121 of record NC_135035.1, read on the forward strand.
GTCACAGGTATTCCGTTCCCATGCTGGGACTTTGAGATTCGTTGGAAGGTGAGACATCGAAGTCAACAGGCAAATTCGTACAAAACGGCGAGCACAATCACCGGCATGCTAAGGGCGGTCGGAAGTTGGCGGCTAGGTGGCAGAAGGAAGCTGTGAAAGACGAAGAGAGAAGGATGTAGCGTTGGTGGCGTGCAAGAAAGATAGAAAGGAAAGGAGGAGAGACCACGAAAGAGGACTCAATACCGATTCAGCGATTCCGGGTCGTTTAGCATTCCATCGACAATCCGGACCGTCGACTACCGACAGGAAAGTGAGAGTCTCTCCTCCCTCTCATTCCCGCCAGCTTTCTTCTTCCTCTCTTCCCTCCATTATATTCCCTCCTCGTCAGCTGACTACTGATCGTTTCTCTCCCCTTTCTCCCTTTACCCTCGCTCCTTCTTCGAACCGGCTATCGTCTTTTCCTCGAACCAGCTCCTCCTATCCGAATTCTACGTCACCCGCCGCCTACCCTTCGTTCACGTTCGAAGCATTGAGAGTGACGTCGAGGGTACATTGTCCCGATGTTCGGGGAGCGAGGAATACGTAGCAGTCACCCTCTGCGGACAACCCTTTTCTCTAGACGTCGAAGCCGCAACTTGGCCAGCGAGACGAAGGTCGTAGCGAGATTGTCGACTCGTTGTCGAGTGCTTTTCAATTGATTGGAATTGCGAACCGTTGTTCCATGGTGTTTGGCAAGCAAACGAAACGACGATCGACACCTTTTCTACAAAGATTCCGAACGTTCTCCATAACGGACAGGCTGTCTCAGTAATTTTCATCGCGTAAAGTTAACGCTGCGCGGCCGACAGGGCGGGGGGGTCGTTTAATTTTGTTTATGCGAGCACTTTGGAAGACGTAAACACGGTATCTCAATTCACCGACGTAATTTTCCTCTCCCGCTACGCTGGCTGCGTTACGATTATGGCGTAATCATATCGGATTGTTATTATGGCTGATGGCCCGGCAGGGGTTCGCCGAGAAGGGTAGGCAGTCAGGCAGGCAGGCTTATCTTTGAAATATGCTGATAGACCATCCTCCCCCTTTCCCTTCTTCTGTTCCTTCCCACCTTTTCCCTCTTATTCTTCGTCTTCTCCTCCGCGCCACGCTCTGCGACTAGCTTTATCGTATCGGGGCTGCAAGAAATTGCCGGAGGATCGTCCCCTTTACCTTCGTCCTTTTTTATCACCGTCAGATTTTCAATTCGCGTTCTCGAGTGCCTGATTTTTCGATCTCACGCGCAGCCTCGAGAGTACCGGGGGGGGTTGAAATCGTTTCGCTTGCGTGTGGGATATGGAAAGTGCCTTCTTTTTTCGCCTCCTTTCAGCGAGGATCACACTTGAATATTTACAGAGAAAATCAAAGCTAAACATTCGCGATTATTATTATTCGAAGAAAATTGCAAGAAGTAAATGGGAAAAGATTGTAGCGGAATCTCCTTGCCGTAATCTCACGGTCTTCGAGGGGTTCCATTGTCCCTGATCGAGTCACGAACGACATCATCAGCCTCCTCGTCACGGTGACGTTCGCATTAGACATTAGACTACCAAATAAGTGGGTACGTGCCGCGTCGGGGTTCGTCGAAGAGCGGGGGCGGTCACCATCCCCCGACGGCACCCGCATGCCACCCCCTGGGGGACGCAATCAGAACGTTTCAATCAACGCTCGCCCCGTGAGGGCCGTCGAAATCGGGCCGTAGCACGATGGGGTGGGTTTCGCGATTACTCTGATAACCGGGAGCGGGCATTAAATCGTGGACCGAAGAGGGCGGAAACCCCTTCTGCTCTTTGTCACTGGGCCGCGGTTTTAAGGCGGTGAGTCACGGGGCTCGGTTTAAAGCGAAACTGGCCTTTCTACTTTTATCGGGATATCTCCTGCGGACGTTCGGAGAAATGGCCGATATTTTTTAGACAGACCCCTTCAATTATCCGATTTATCGGCTCTCGGCGAAAGGAATTACTTATTCGTACTATATAACGCGAGCTGGACGTCGTGGGATTTCGCGATGGGAAAAAATAGAAATTCAAGAGCCGTGTACCGTGTTCGTCGACGATTACGTTCGCGATTCCGCTCTTTTCTCCTCGGCGATCGAAAGCCAGCGAAATATCGGACGGGCAATCGAAACCCCGTGGAAACGGTCCCCGCGTTCGAATCAGCCGTTCAGTCAGTCAGTCACTCAGTCAGTGATTTCGTTCTCTGATCTTTTCCATGTACGTGCGGGAACACAACCACGCGTCTGCCTTTCTCTCTTTCCCTCTATCCGTTTTTCTCACTGTCTGTCGCGTCTCGTTGCGCTGGTAATCCGTGCGGACGCGAATGAATGGCAAATGAATGGGGCGCGGCGCCACGACGAAAAGTTAATCACGGCTCACCATATCGTTGTAAGGGAGGCTTTTCGGGGGTGTAACAAGGGGTTGCCCGTTCGGTTCCCTTGATTACATGGGCGTATCTCGATCACGGATGCAACGCAACCCCCCGAGCGCCGCGTCACTGTGCAGCATCGGGCTGTTTTCGGGGCCGTTTTTGTCTCCGTCTCGTTTTCTCCTCCATCCTCGCCCATATGGCGCTGTTTGTTTTGTCCGTTCCCGGGCCCCGTTAGGAAACAATTATGAGGCAAGATGACGGGGGCACGTCGTCACGGCTGGTCGCCTCGAAATTACTCCGATTACTCGAGGGGGGGTTGACGGTCGAATGAATTGATTTCCAGGAATCGGTTCGACCGACGTCGAGTTTCCGGCGAACGTTGAACGGGAGCAACGATGCTTCTTCTTGGAAGTCAAGGGTTCCGGGTTTCATGGGAATCCACCTCGGGGTCCTGGAATATTTAAAAGGATGAACGACGAGTGCGCTGCAATTATGGTAATGGACCGGCTAGGAGATCGGTCTGGAAACTCGGCTGGAAATCGAGTAGCGTTCTTCGTGCATCGAAGCCTGATTAATTCGCTGGCGGTTCCAACGGTGAACGCAGAATGGTCCGGCTGACGATGAAAGGTAGCAGAATTCCCTCCCTTCTTCTCGTCAAGTGGATTTTCAAGTGGTTCCGTCCATCTGATCGAAAGATCGCGACGTCCGATAAACAGCGTCGTCTCTGGCTTGTATCTACTATGTAATGAACGATTTTTATCTCGCTCCTGCTGTCGACGACACTCGTACGTTACACGAACGAACACACGCGTTTGAAAGTAATAAAACGAAGATTCTAAACGGACTCGTAGCGAGCACATCTGCGGGATGCAAAGTACACCGGTGAAGAAATTAATTTCTCAGAATGGTTGAACGAGCGAGCGAGCTTTTCCTCGACGGATGTCGGGGTCGAAGTTTTCGAGTTCGATCGCCCACAAAAGTATTTCGATCTTCGCTGTATGCGAATTGAATCGCGGATACCCACGGCCGGAGGAGCACGGAACGTTCCTTAATGAAATGGCACTGCCTTTCCCCGTACCCCATGGGAGCGCCATTGTTTAGGAAGGTCTTGTAGTTTTTTCAATAACTAAGATTGGATAGGGATACGGGTAGACCGTGCCAAGATATTGATACCAGAGAGCCTGGCTTCGATATCCACGTTCCATATTAATGAATCTTCTACTGCGTATCCGCGTAGTTAAGGATCTCCGTCGCTCTTCAGGATCGTTATTCGTCCCTTATAATATTTTGGATAAACGGCTGGATAGAAGAGGTAAAGAGATCGTCGAACGGTGAGGAGCAAAGAAAATCACGCTCGAAAAGTAATTGTCGGTTCGGTGAAAAGATCGATGGGGGTTGGAGAGAAATAAGCGTGAAGGGAGTGTTCGAAACGGAACGTATCAACGAGTATCGCGACGATGCTCACCGGGTGTTACCTGTAGAAGAAGAAGAAAAAAAAAGAAGAAATCGCGGGAGTGAAGAGAAAACCGGGGGGGTGGGTTCGCCTGGAAAGTTTCGAGGGGGTAACTCGATTTCAGAGATTGTTCTATCGGCAGTGAGTGCCAAGCGGCAGAGTGAATTGTAAAGTAATTGCATAAGATTAGTAGCGGCAGGCGCGGAAGCCACTCTGTCGGTTACTTCCAGTTCAATGAGTCTGAACGACTTTACTTTGATTCACCCTCTCTTTCTCTTTCACCTGCGCCCCTACCCTCGTAGCCCGTTTCCCTCTCGTTTTCTCTCCTCCTCCACCCTTCCCGTTGTCCCTGTCTTCGCCCTTTTCCAGCCAGCCTCACTTTGTGTTCCATCTGCATTTCATCGAGCTAATTTGTTGAGATACCGTTTGCCAATATTTCAGTCTTTTTTACCCCATTGGACGGAATAAAAGGGAGGGACTCTCGCTCGTGCCGCGATCTCGAAACGGATAATTGCTTCCCGTCTCCTGACTCGGCAGCATCCGAGTCCTCTGACTAACCATGCGCGCCATGTTCACCGAGCTGATTCGCTTGGAAACTTTAGGCGGCGGGCAATTAACGGGAAATATGTGGATTTATTAGCGACCGATAATGAGCCACCGCGTGTGTTGCCTCTTTTCTGACCTGTGAATCGAATCAATAGCCTCGGATTTGCGAAAGAAATTAACGTTCAACCTTTTTGATCTCGTTGATCACTGTAGGGGGATGAATATTTTTAACGATGCACCGCATTTATCGAAATATCCGAGTGTTTAACAATCGACGGCCGGAAGCTTGCCATTTTTTCCGATACAATCCTGACGAGTCGCAACGAAAAGAGGCTCCCGCTCGAATTAGCCATCAATCCATTAAGAGATTCTCGGTCCATTTTCGTCGTGAACGCGACAGCAGACTCGGGAGAGCGTGAGGGGGTGGAGGAAGTGGAAGAAAAAGGGCCGAAGGAGTGGAAGGAAATTCGCGCGATTGAAACCCAGCCCTCGTCCCGATTCCAGGGACGTGTACGAGTGGAAATTCGCCGACTGCGAAATGGATTTGCGACAAGGTGACGCTGGAACGGACCTAGAATTCTGATAAGAAGACTTCTCCTTCCGTTTCTTTCCCTCTCTGCGAGCGTTTCTAGCGAGAAAGACAGGAGGCCACGGAGGAAAGCGAGGCTGGAAAAGCAGCAGACGGAAAGGAGGAAAGAGAGCCGCGCGGACAATGTCCGAGTAATGGTCGCCCCGGGCTACTTTTATATCCTGGGAGACCCGTTGAAAGCTAATGTCCGTGATAACAGCTAGCTCCCTGCGCTGACCAACCGTGCCATCCTTTAAAGTCTAGCCAGCTAGCGCGAGGACAGAGTTTCCTTCCATCCTCCAAATAAGCCAGTCACCGTTTCAAGAATGCATGCCGAATTTCAACGGTGGGACCCGTGGAAGTTTAAGGAACGTAGCTAGCTATTTATTCAATGCGGTTCCGCGTTGATCCGCGAGAGGCAAGGGTGCAACGAGGAGTCAAAATTAAAATCATAACAAGGGCTCGAAAAGTCTCCCTCGAATTTTCGAAACACCACCCTCGGTAACCAGACACAGACGGACACACGGGGTATACAGAAGTAGGAGCGATATATTTGTCGTGTCAACAATTTAGCGGAAAGTGGGGTTGCCGCGGCACTCGACTTAATGCGACGAGCTTGGAACAGCGAAACGACGACGATGCCTTTCGAGGATCAGAGGACGACGACGCTTACAGGATCCCTCGGTCTCTGTCTCTTCGCGGTACGGGCTTCTGGGGTTGGTACGTGGGGTCGAGTCTCTTCAGGGGGACGGCTAATGAAATATCCGTGCCAGTTTAACCGAGTTACAAGCCCCGTGAGCCACCCCAAATGCGACGACCCTAGGAACCCGGTGCTTCTCTCGTAGCAAGCACGAGGAAACATATTGTCCGCGAATAAACCTCTCCCTCTAGCTTTCCCAGAATCCTACAGGCTCGCCCCTGTCACTCTTTATTGCTGGAATTTTTTCAAAACCGTCACTCTTCTCCGCGTCGTTGAATCCTTTCGTTCCTTTTCGAAATACGTGAAAATCGTTGCCTCCTTTCTGCGAGATAAACGTTACGCTGGTCAGCTGTTGAATAAAAGGAGAAAAGAAATTGCATTTCAACGAGTGTGCCTGAAGAAATTCTGATCCGTTGTTAGTTTTTCTGTTAACCCTTAAGACCCCAATCGCTAAAAGCTATTCATTATTTTAACTTGAAAAAATTTATAAATAATCTTTGAAAGTTTCATAGTTAATTTTAGTGAAATTAAAAATTGGCGAACGTAGAAAAATCGAAAGAAAGATAGTTTTCACAAAAAAATTCATAACTTTTTCTAATTTCGCTGGACACTCTTGAGATTGAACATTTCTAGGGAAGGGATGATACAAAGGAGAGTTGAAGGGACGAATTTTAGCCAAAAAGGAAGAAAGCTGAATTAACTGAAAGTGCGAGCTATAAGTTAAAATATGATAAGATGTTTGCTAGGAACGAAAGCACTCGAGAATACGATTACAGATGTACCTGCGCAGCACCCAGTAGCACCCATTGCGTTCTCTCCCACGGTCACCCTCAGCCTGCGCCCACGAGCTTAGGATCAACGCCGAACCCACTGTCTGCGTATTGCGTAAATGCGTACTACGCTACATTAACCCGATCCATCATGCGAGAAGGATCGACTTAGCGTATGTACATATCGAAAGCTCGAGTGTACACAGTCTACCCTCGAATTAGTGTCCGAGAGACATCGATAGCCTGGTTAGATATCGTGACGAAGTACTTTTTAATCCGCGGTCGATCTTTGTCACCGAAACATTTCCACGATTCTTCCATCGTATTTTCTCTTTCCTAATATATGAATTTTGATGAAACTGTTAGCTCCGTATACGCGTCGGGTACTTTTGTTTAGGATACAGCTTGTTAAAGGGAAAGTCGCGAGAATTTCGGTCGTTTATCATCATCAGCTGCACGCAACACCGCTCGCATTACATATTTACTCGTACATGGCCGCTTATTAAAGCTGCCTAATACACACCCCCGCGTGGCAAGTGGAGTGTATTAAATTTAAATAAAAATACCGGCAGCCGTGTTCACAAGCCGAGCCTATAAATCAGAGGGACAGCCAGCCAACCGACCAGCTCCCGAGAATAATACCCCATATTTATGTTCTTCTCCGTAAAAATCCCGTCGTCCACCTACCCCGTTCCGTTTCTCTCATCCCTCTGCCCACCGTCGTGTGGCTCTGCTATCCAGTCGAGCCGTTTTCGTTATCGGTTCGGCTTTTTCCTAGTCGCTGCACGTTGGCTAGGAAAAAAAAGAAGAGAACCTTCACGGTTCTCCTGTTTAAACGATGTATCTTTTAGAAAAATCGTATATATTTCAGAGGGAACGTGGATACGGTGCAACTATAAGTTGCGGTCGATTTCAATTGTAAAATTCCATCGAAAAAATCTCCCCTTTGTTGCTCGGGAATCCGGTTAGACGATTTTCATTTATTTTCTCTTTCAGCTACCGTGACGATTATGAATTTAGTCTTTGGAAATGAAATCTGAGGGGGAGGATGATCAAGGGTGGTAAATATTCAGCGCGTGGCACGGTTAATTTACACGGCGACCCGGAGGATGCACCTACGCCGATATGGACGTGCCTTAATCTATGCACGAACGGTCAGCAAGGTGTGGCCAGCAGGTTGGATTATGTGACCGGGAGCAGTAATGAGCACGGCGACAGGATAAATCACTCGTTTCTCGCGACAAGGATAATCATAATCCTGTGCGATTCTGTCCCCCGTTGAGCTTCTATACTGCGAAATTGAATTCATTTACCTTCGAATCTTCTCCAGAAAATTTTATCAATTCTTTCTTAAATATCCTTTCATTTATACGACAATTTTATTTTCTAATTACGATGTATAATAGAAGTAACGTAGCCGAGATTAAGAGATTTCTTTTGTTATTCGAACCTTGTTAATTCGACTAATGGAGGCTGTATCTCCTGTCTTGTCAGCTCGAAAGCAATGAAATTTAATCGGTGGACGGCTGCCATGTTCGGCGGACCGCTACCAAATATCTATAAATATCAGGATTATGTAAAGGTGTGTAACGGTGTTGCTTGTTCGTGCTCCTCGGTCCGAGTAGCAAGCACATCCTGACAAGCAGGATACGTGCGTGGGCACACACTTTGGCCTCGTCCCCGTGTCCTCCTCTATATACCCCCATAGTAACCCGACTAATCCCATTAACACGTGCCGCCATTGTGTCACCGGAGCCACGACATCTTGGATTGAAATATTTTGATCCTGCGAGACGCCAGCTCGTGGAAGCAGCCCATTATCGGTAGACAGGCTGAATGCGACCGTGATTGCCACCACATCGTCGAAAGAGCTTTCTTTCCCTTCTATCGTTCGGAATAATTAAAAATCCACGGCCCAATGAAAGGGGATTAAATCCTCGAACCGATCCTCGACCTATCAGAACGCATTTTGCAACGCATGTGATTAGACTTACCTTATGGAACACGAAAATAGAACGTTATCCTTAATTTAATGCACGATTTTTTGGATAAACGAACGCTTTGAAATGAAGTTATTAGCCTGTTGTCACAATTTCATGACATAAAACTAGCGCAAAATAACACTTATCTCACGTCAATTTGAAGCATAAAGCGTGATGAAAATGATTACATAAACCTTCCATTAATATTCTTAATACAAAAGGGTTGCTTGTCACTCGCAGAAAGCAATGGATCAGAGAGAAGTTCGTATTGTCCTTTTACGGATTTCAATATGATCATTCGATCGGAAAGGTTACCGCTAATCTGATATAACATTTCGATAGGGTATTAGCTTAAACGAAGTTACGCTCGTTGCGACAAGCTAATATATTTTGAAAAGTATCGTCGAATAACAAAGTTCCCAAGCAGACAGGGTGGGAAAATTTAAGTGCGGGGTAACGTCTTTCCGCGTCATTTCCAGGTCTCCTTACGAGACCCGTTAACGGCATATTTTTGCCGGCCGTAACTCGACTTTATTGGACAATTAACGTTTCCAAACGCGTTTCACCCCCGTAGCGAGTTTCTTTTTTCGTTACGCGGACGGGCTCGCCTTCTTATTTCCAACCAGCTCCCTTCGTTTTCCTCTTTCTGTCCCTGACGCTGTGTCTGAGATAAGACTTTTTTAAATCTGGCGACACGGCGTGACGGCGATGGCGGGGTCGGCGATGCCGGTGGAATGAGATATTTCGGAATAATGAGCGTGGATGGGCGTGCCACCGGATAAACTGTATTTATGAGGCTTGCCTACCTCGCAGCTTTCTTCGTGTTAAAATCCTTCCCCGATCTACGCAATACGAGCAGACCATCTACCGGGTGGGACGTTTAGAAAATTTTCCAATTTTCGCTACTGTCGTTGCGAGAAAAAAAGGGAAGAAAGAAGGAGGGAAAAACGATCTGGTTAAACGTCGGTGCACTGGTCGGTGAACGCGCGACCGGGCTGATTGTCGCAAATAATCACAGTTTGTTATTTGGTCCAATTAAAACATCCTCCCTCTCCCTTGCACCCTTCCCTCCATCGAGGCTTTCGCTTCTGTTACATTGCTTTTTTTATCCGACACACGAGGCACACGAGCTCGCTAGAAAGGTTCATTGACATTGTGCGGGAGCGTGTATAAATTTTGCCTGCTCCTTTGTTCGTTCTTTCTTCTCCTTCTTCCGTGTTCCCCTTTATTTCTCTTCCCGGTTCCTGTTTGCATTCGCCCGCGCCAGCTTTCTGTTCCTTTGTTAATTAACGCGCTTTTCTTGAACCTCCCTACGAGTGGATTAACCGGGAGCCTTTACTTTTTATTTTTCTATTAAAATTTCGTCTCGATGTTACCTTCTTTGGAGAATTTTCTTCTCCGCCTTCTGTTTACACAGGCATTCGGATTTCCCTCGGCCTTTTTTCATCGTCGTTATTTCAATCGAAGGAATTTAATGCATTTCCCGTGTACAGCCAGATTCCAAGGGTGTTCCCGTATCAGAACCGCCATTTTGGGTTCTCTGTCACTGAGAAGTACACCCTTTCGTTCGGCCTTAAGAAGCCCTCGAGTTCCGTCGGGCCACTCGAAACTATTTTCGTATCGCGATGAAAAGAAATCGATAAAGCTGGCGAAGGGCAACTCGAGTGAATAGACAAGAAGGGTGCTTCTATGGGCGAGCATGATTTTTTTTTTTTTTCCTCCAGAAAACTTCCGCCGAGTAGTCACGCTCCCATTCGTCATCTTCTTGGTCCCTCGAGGAACATCCTCCATCGATTATTCCTCGAACACGTTCCAATTTCTTATTGAAAACACAAGATTCGTCCCGTTCCTTGAAATACAAGAAAGTAAGAGAAAAAAAATAGACGAGATGTTTGGAGAAATATCGCGGTCGATTTAACGAGCCGAAAACCGTGCGAATCCGTGCAGGCGGTGTTTAAAACCCGTGCCTACGCCCTTTGATTTTCTACACAACGAGAGGCGCCCTTTTTAGAGCAACGACACGTGTCGTGTCGCGTTTTAAAAGTCCTGTCCCCGATGACGTAGAAGATGGCAGCGAGGACTTTTAGCAGGCCAAACATTGCGTGCTTCGAGTTACCGCTCGCGTTTTCGTGCCACAAATGCCTCGGCATGCGGGCTCGAGTACATATTGCTTTTTATACAAACATCTCGTATTTGCGGGAGGGTCTGCTGATTTCGTAGAGGGGTCGACGAGGTAATCGTCTAAAGTTTTCATTTAACATCGCCGCTGAAGTTTTAAACGAGGCCAACGGTTTTGTTTGTTTGATACATTTGAGAGGAGAGAATTTTTGAAAGAAAATTTGCATATCACTCGTGGCTATTTTCCTCGAGGGAAAGACAAAGGAAAAGGGTGAAGAACGATGTACATAAACGCGAGCACTTTTGAAAAACGGGTCTGAAAGCTATAATTTAGCCATCGAACGACCCCCTATCGTTCTTCGCCGTCCAGCGTTTTCGATCGTTCCTTTTTTCTAATCCCACGCCTCTTACTCGGCCCCATTATTTCTCGCGTGGAAGTTCGCCGAGAGAGATTTTCTTCTTTTTTTTTTGTCGTCACCTCTCCGCTCGTAGCCGAGAAGAATCGAGGCCGGGGTTGCGGAGGGTCGAGGGGGTTGGAGACGAGCGGGGTGTAGAAACGGTTTGAGGCGGCGATTTACCGCGAAATCGGAGCACGTGTTCCTGGCACCAGAAGCCAGTACTGACAACCTCCAATAACTCAAGCAAGCCTTCGACGCCCCCTCGACACCCCCCACCCCCTTTAAATTGCAAGGTCCAGAACGGCGCATTGACAGATGTACACACGCCCCCCTCGTGTCGACCGCTGTATTAAATATGTGGTCGACGTCGCGGTCGTGCCCGCTCTCTTTGCTCGGCGGGAAATTAAGGGAGGAAATCGAGAGGGAATTATTTCTGCTGCCGAACCGAGGGAAAAAAAGAACTCGGTGCTAGTCGATTTATGTTGAAACGCGTCGTTATTCACCTTCGTTCCGCGCAAGGAAGCTTCGTTAACAATTTAATGATATATTTAAGTATTTAATGGAGGGAGGAGAAAAGTAGGTTCCAATTAATTTCGCGATAGCCAGCTTATCGAAGCCTGTAGAAAAATCCCCCGAATCACCCCGCGACTGAAAATTAAGCGACTTAATCGATGGGAGAGGCGTTCGCATCGGCAGTCGCAGGTGAGCCGCCGTAAGAGAGGCCGCCTTTAATTGCACCTCGAAGCCGGCGGGTGCAATCAATTATCCAACGGCATAACCGACGACTAATCTGCCTAATCCTGGCCGCAGAGGGCAGCCAGCGAGGCGCAGCGTAATCGCTCGTCGATCGCAATTACCGGGCTGCGGTTAATAAGGAGATCACCGAGGGCTGGTTTTCAGGCGTAGAGGGCGGCGCTTGGTAGCACACGGGGGTGGTTGCAAGGGATATATAGAGCGTAGACAAGCGGGCGAAAGCAGGCAGCCAGCAGGGTTGGACCAGACCAGACTCGGCCCGGCGAGCACATTCACTCGGCCTCGTAATCGGCTTACCGATTGCCAATCATCAGTCAAAGAGCCGACGACGGCAAGCAGTCTCTGAACTTCCCTTCTATCTACGGCCTTCTTCCCTTTCTTCCTACCCCCCACCTCGATCTTCGTCTAGTTCTTCCTTAATTCCACACCTTTTTTTCTCCTTCGGTTCCTTTTCAGACGAACGACTTGAACGCTTCCGCGCATTCTTCGGCAAATTTCATCTAATCGGTTATCATTTTCGGTAGGAGGGAAACGTTTTTAAATTGATGTCACGAAGATACGTTGGATAATTTCCATCGGTGGCATCAGCAATTAGGAGCAACGACGAGTTGCAATCTCCTCGAGAGCGAGGATCCGTGGCAGAGTGTGACGCGCCATGTGCAATCACCAGCATGCCAGAGTGGTTCTAATTAATTAATACCCAGGCTTGCTGGGACTAGGCGCAGGCCAGGACACTCCGGCAGCCACTAATTAGTGGCACCGCGGTCGTAATTAGTGTTTACACGTCATTATCGACGATCGAACTTGCCGGAATCAATTATAAAATATGTCGGCCACTCGTTGGCCTCTCGAGCCGTTGCCTCTGCGGATACAGAGCAGCGTTCTCCGCTTCCGTTGCCGCGCGAGAGAGAGGCTCGAACCGTGTTCGTGTCCGCAACCTGGCTGCCGTAACACCCTCGACACCTTTCCACAACCCCCGTGCCTCCCGGCAACGTCGAGATCCTCTTTTTTCACCCCCGATGCCGAAAGCTGGCTCAGCTTGACCCGCATCGTCGGAACGACGACAATTTCCCGGCTGATCGAAACGAAATTCGTCAGTGGAGATCGATGGAATCATTATCGGGGGACTATCAGGGAAATTAGAAAAATTTGTTGATTATTTTGATTAGAGAGTAGCGTTTTGTCGCGGGGATGGCGTCTCGTTGGATGACTAATTGGCGAGTTTAAGCGAAATTCAACGTAGAAGGTGCGGCTCGCTTTTCTCCTCGCTACTCGCTTTTGTCTCGACAGAGACAATCGAGACTCGTCCCCACCGTTGGGATCTTGATGTCTGTGAAACAGTGAGGGGATAAACACCGATGGAATCGGCAGCAGTTGCGAAGAACCGACGGACAATGGATGAATTTAAAGCGTAGCTCAGGAAAATTCGCGGCGAGGGAAGCAAGTTTGCCGAACAATTATCGTCCTCCAATTAAAATCGTTTCACTCGTACACCGACAGAGAGACGGAGAGAGGCACGCCAATAGAAGGGGTTGGTTGAACTCAGAAAAGGAAGGAACGTTTCGATCCCTTTTTTTCTCTATCTCTATCCGCACCGTTCTCTGTTTTTCGTTCCTTTTCGAGAAATCAGCGATTTTCCGGGCTTACGCTGTTTACTCGATTTTTTCGTCGCCGCCAGCACCACCACCCCCGCCCGGCCGGTGCGCCAGTGTCAGAGACCGTGAAGGGGTGGAGCGCAGGGTAAACACTTGTAGATTTGGCGCACGTTGCCAACGAATGGCCAAATAATTGGTGAGTTTCGCGAATCGAGTCGGTAGCTCCGGGGTCTTTCTTTCTCTCTGTTGCTCTTCTTTCGAGCGGTGTTCTGTGTCTACCCCGCTGGCTCTCGTTCGAGTGTAACACCGTTGCACGTCGTACGACTGAATGTTGGCATGATTGGCGCCTCGCGCGACAACCTGGACGCGACCGGAATTCCTGATTATTCCTCGCTACCACCACCGGCAACCCCTAGGCTGATTATTATTTTAGAACGTACGACGGGGTTTTATGCTCCGTTACAATCCGTCATCTCGACGTTATCGATACTGCTCGCCTCTGCACCATTCGTCGACGCGTGAATTGAAATTGTTTCACTGCAGCCCCTTTTCAAATTTTTCCTTCTCTCTCCGTCCACCCGTTTGGTCGAAAATATTTTTCGGACCTGAATAGGGCATTAAAAAGTTCCTCGTTACTCGCCAGTGTTTCCTTTTATTTCATTTTTTTTTTTTTTTTTCGTTCTTTCAAGAAGAATCATGGGGTGAGTTTTTTTTTGGGAAATAGATTCTCGATTCGATCCCCACGTGTCCCTGGCTGTTACGAAGTCGGCTCAATTCTAGCGATAGCGAGGCCTATCAATAACCGGTCGGGATACTTTAAACTAAGTCTAAAACATCGTCCTCAGGGGGACGGTGCTCCGATCGAGATTCTAAAGCGCGCGATAAAATCCGTCCGAGTCATTCTATCGAGGTTTACGACCTGACGAACATCCTTTTAAATCGCCTGTCGCGAGGACCCCTCGAATCGAACCTTCGAAAAGGCTTTCACGTCGTTTCTCCTCCAGCTAATTTATTTATTACCCCGGTTTACGTTTCAATGTTTCAAATCATTTGCGAAACAGATTCAGGAGTAAAATTATTACTTGACGCGGAGATTTATGTTTAGAAAAGAAAAGAAAAAATATGGTAGCTACTTGGTGACGGGAAGGTTCTTGAGTTTCACGGCTGTTCAACGGGAGCACAATCGCGGTAACGAGGAGGGCTGTCGCGCGAGCTCGCCGGAACCAGAAACGT